>NC_134353.1:393166010-393470177 GCF_048569485.1 Anomaloglossus baeobatrachus
GTATAATGTCTCCCATTCTGCTGTGTAATGTCCCCGCTACTGCTGTGTAATGTTCTCCATGCTACTGTGTAATATCTGCACTCTGCTGTATGTCTCCCATGCTGCTGTGTAAAATCTCAATTTTACTGTGTAATATCTCCCATGCTGCTGTGTAATATATCCCATGCTACTATGTAATATCTTCCATTATGCTGTGTAACATCCCCCATGTTGCTCTGTAATGTTCCCCATGTTGTTGTCTAATATCCCCAATTCTGCTGTATATTGTCCTCCATGTTGCTGTGTAACATCCCCCATTCTACTTTGTAATACCCCCATTCTGCTGTATAATGTCTCCCATGTTGCTGAGTAATGTCCCCCATTATATGTATATTGTGTATATTGTCCCTATGCTGCTGTGTAATTTACCTCATGCTGCTGTATAATCTACCCAATGCTGCTGTATAATATCCCTATTTTGCTGTGTAATATCCCCTTTCTGCTTTGTAATATCCCCCATTCTCCTGTATGTCTTTGATGCTGCTGTGTAATATGCCCATTTTGCTGTGTAGTATTCCAATGCTGCTGTGTAAAATCTCCCATTCTGCTTTGTAACATAGCCAATGCTGCTCTGTATTATCCCCCATTCTGCTGTGTAATATCCCCAATTTTGCTGTATAATTTCTCCAATGTTGCTGTATAATAAACCCTTGGTGCTCTGTAATATCCCCATTCTGCTTTGTAATATACCCCATTCTGCTGTGTTATATCTCCCATGCTGCTGTGTAATATGCCCCATTCTGCTTTGTAATGTCTCAATGTTGCTTTATAATGTCCCCCATGTTGCTGTGTAATGTCCGCCACGTTATCTATATATATATATAATTGCCTTATTCTGTCTGTCTGTCTTTCTTGCTCCAAAATGAGTTATTACAGTGACAACCGTCGTATTGGCCACGCCCCCACATGCATTGGCCGTTTGGCTCCGCCCGGCCATGCCCCCCGCACGCATTGGCCGCTTGTCCCGGCCACGCCCCCCACACGCATTGGCCTTTTAGCTCGGCCTGGCCATGCCCCCCGCACACTGTGCCCGCTTGGCCACACCCCCAGCACACTGTGCCTGCTCGTCCACGTCCCCACACACTTTGCCCACTCGTCCACGCCCCCACACGCTTTGCCCGCTCGTCCACGCCCCCTCACGATTTGCCCGCTCGGCCACGCCCTCCACACACATTGGGCACCTATACACCTCCCCGCAGGACTTCTCCTATTATACTCCTCCCCCCAGGACTACTCCTATTAGACACCTCCCCCCAAGGACTACTCCTCCTATTATACTCCTCACCTCCAGGGCTACTCCTCCTATTAGACTCCTCTCCCCCCAGGGCTACTCCTCCTATTCTCCTCTCTCCCCAGGACTACTCATCCTATTAAACTCCTCTTCCCCAGGACTGCTCCTCCTATTATCCTCCTCTCTCTTCAGGACTACTCCTTTTATTATACTCCTCTTCCCCCAGGACTGCTCCTCCTATTATCCTCCTCTCTCTTCAGGACTGCTCCTTTTATTATACTCCTGTTCCCCCAGGACTGCTCCTACTATTATCCTCCTCTCTCCCCAGGACTACTCCTCCAACACACACACACTGCACAAAACATACCTCCCCCCAAAACACACACACACCCCTGTTGTGAATGTCAGTTATGCTTTGGCTGCTGTGAGGCTCCCTCTTGTGGCCAGGAATGGTTTGGACAAAGACCAGGTGTGTTGAGCAGTGGCCGTTTCAATTGCTAACTCCCTGCTTATTTAAACCCTGGTCTGATAGCAGGCTATGCCGGATGTCAGTTGTTCTTTGTTCACCAGCCTGCTTCATCCTGCTCCAGACCACATCTAGCCCAGATAAGTGCTTGACTCTTTATTTTTGTTTGGTTCTTTTTGTTCTTATCTGAGTTTGTCATTTGCTGTGGTTGTTTTCAGTTTATTTGCATGCAGGGATCTTCCCTCTCAGTTGCTTAGCTGGAAAGCTCCCTGCAGCTATGTTTGGAGTATTGCTCCTATAAGTCCATGTGTTTGTTGCTTCTTGAATTTGTAATGGCTCCTGATTTCTGTTCATTGGTATGACAAGAGCGCCTGGTATAGGACAGAGTTCAGATCTAGCGATCTGAGGGGTTTTTTTGTACTATCAGGTTGTTGGATTTTTGCAGGGTTTTTCTCTGGCCACCATCAGTCCCTTTCCTGTCCTGTCCTATTTAGTCAGTAGGGCCTCACCTTTTGCTAATCCTATCATCTATCTGTGTATTGTGTTTTCCTATATCACCGCAGTCTTTGAATGTGGGGGGGCTTGCTATTCTTTATCTATTTTCTGAGTCAGAGAGTTATTCATCTTTCCTTCCTTTAGGATAGCTAGTTCTCCGGCTGGGTTCGCGGTGCACAGGATGTTAGTTCACCCCTCTGCTACTTCTAGTTGTGATGGTTAGTAAGGGGATGGCGGTCAGATTAGTTGCCAATGCTCTTGTCACCTTTTACCAATGATTTATGGTTGTCTTCCATGGTTCAGGATCATAACACACCCCACACACACACACACACACCCCACACACAGCACCACACACACACACCCACACAAACCGCACAACACTCACAGCACCACATACACACAGTGCTCCACAAACAACGCAACACACAAACAACACCGCTCTCTCACACCGCCATACCCAGACAACACCCAGAACATTTACAGCGCCCTTCACAAACACTTGGTAACTACACACAACAACATCTATATATATAACAAAAATTATATATTAACTACACAATAAATTCTAGAATACCTGATGCGTTAAAATCGGGCCACCTTCTAGTAGTGTAATATTCCCCTACTGTGCCTTATAATATCCCCCATACTGCTGTGTAATGTCCCTTATGCTGCAGTGTAATATACCCCATTCTGCTGTATAATGTCTCCCATGTTTCTCTGTAATCTTCCCCATGCTTCTGTGTAATTTCTCCCATGCTGCTGTATAATATCCCCAATGCTGCAGTGAACTATCCCCCATTCTGTTGTGTAATGTCCCCCCTACTGCTGTATAATGTCCTCCTTGCTACTGTGTAATATCTGTCATTCTGCTGTATGACGCCCATGGTTTTGTGGAAAATCAACATTCTGCTGTGTAATATATCCCATGCTGCTGTTTTATATGCCACATTCTGCTGTGTAATATCGCCCATTCCACTTTGCAATATCCCCCATTCTGCTGTATAATGTCCCCCCATGTTGCTATGTAATGTCCGCCATGTTATATTGTAATATACTCCTATTCTGTTGTATAATGTCCCCCATAATGCTGTGTAATATACCCCATGCGGCTGTGTAATGTCCCCTATGCTGCTGTGTAATATCCCCCATTCTCCTTTGTAATATCCCACATTGTGCTGTATAATGTCCCACATGTTGCTTGGTAATATCCCCCATTCTGCTGTATATTGTCCCCATGCTGCTGTGTAATTTCGTCCCATGCTGCTGTATAATGTACTCAATACTTTGTTGTAATATCATTCATTCTGCTGTGTAATGTCTCCCATGAGGCTCCAATGTGAGGTTTGTGGGGGGGGGGGGGCAGGCAGAGGTTATAGTCGGGATTGCGAGGGAGGGGCAGGCATAGGATATAAGAAAACCTACATGAGACCCGATATGCAAGGGCTCTTACTCAAATACTGAGAAACAACCTATATAATGAAGCGAGTAAATAGAGCCAGAAAGAGTATTTCAAATATAAAATTAGAAATCTTTATTGGAAAAATTAAAAAATATTTTTAAAAAAAGAGGACACTGACAAAAGGTTCAAGGTCGCCAAGGTTTTGTACATACAAATATACAAATATAGACACAGTAATTATTACTGAATGAGACACACAATTATCTAAATAGGTGCTACCGAGCAAGTGTGGAAGAAAAGAATCTCCTCAAGAGATTTAAGAAGTACAGGAGGAGTTGATCCCACCAAGCTAGGGCTAGTTGCTCTTATGAATTACCTTAGAAGTACCCCAAAATTAGGGGAGAGAAAACTTACACCAAAAGGGGATCAACAGCATATAACTGTTTATAGGGATATTATCAAATCACAGTATTCACCATATTCATATCTCTACCATAATGGTATATTCACCATACTCATATCCCTGCCATAATGGCATATACTAGGGCCAACAGACCAACAATGAGTATGATGAGTGAGAAGAAAAAATCAAGTGAACAGAGCAAGAAGCAAGCAATGATAAGAGAGACTGCAAAGTTTGTTTATGAGGAGACCAGAAAAAAATTCAGGATGAAAACCCCATGCATATAATGCTTGCTGCCATACCTTGTTTACATATCAATATGTTCGCCATAAATGGCAGATAGTAAAGGTGGTGGACACTTATAGAAGTTATTTTGGAAGGAACAAGTCCAAGGTAAGGCAGCAGCAGAGAGAAATGTAGAAAAAATCCCAAGGGCAGCAGGAAATTTTACCTAAAGTGTAGCGTGTGCTCAATATGGCAGACCAAGAAACCAAAAAGGGGATTGCCCCTACGCGCGCGTTTCGCGTCTAGCTTCTTCCAGGGGGTGCAGATGGACAGTATACCCAGAGTTTTTATACTCACTAATAGCCGTGATGATCAATGGCGCTCCTGCGTCCCGTCCCGCTCCCACGACCGCCAGGCGCGGCGTCTGACGTCACCACGCTCAGCCCACGCCAGACGCGTCATGACGTGGACGGAGGGCGGCGAGGTACATGAGACGCGTTGCCATAGCAATCTGGAAGCCGGTCCAGGACACAGCAGCGCACATCACGGCAAATCACAGAGCCCGGGCAGAGCTTCATAATAATATAATAC
This sequence comes from Anomaloglossus baeobatrachus, assembly GCF_048569485.1. Taxonomy (NCBI): domain Eukaryota; kingdom Metazoa; phylum Chordata; class Amphibia; order Anura; family Aromobatidae; genus Anomaloglossus; species Anomaloglossus baeobatrachus. The sequence continues at coordinate 393,170,863 of NC_134353.1, forward strand.
CGGACCAACAGAACACAATTAAAGTGCAAACGTGCATAAGATTTAGAAATGCAACCATAAAAGTCATATAATGTGCATATATTATATATTATGTTATATAAATTATAGTGGACAAAAATTGGTGTAAGGAAACATATGGACTAAAAAAACAAAACAAAAACACGAAAAATGATGGAAAAAATAAAAATAAATAGAAAATAAATAGAAAATAGATAATAGATGAAATAAAAAATAATAAAAAATAAATAAATAATAATAAAAAATATAATAAATAGTAAATGAAAAGAATAATGTGTGAGAGTGATAACGAGTACACATAAAGTAAGATCAAGTAGATGAATAAATCTTGATAAAGAAAAAATACATAAATATATAAATATATAAAAGATGTAAAGTAGCCTACTTATTAAAGTTGAATATGAATGTACGAAAAAAACAAAATCAAAAAAGGAGTAAACGGGTGGCAGACAATAGTAAAAAATATTGGAAATAAAAAGAGGTATAATGAAATAAAGTAAAATGGGAAATAGTGAGAGAAAAAAATATAAAAAACAAAATAATAAATAAATAAAGAAAAATGAATAAAAGAAAAAAATGAATGAAAAGAAGAAAAGTAAAAATAAAAAATATGATAAAATAAAGAAATAAAAAAAATATATAAATATATAAATAAATAAATAAAAAATAAATAAAAAATTAAATGGGGAGATGGAGAGTGTAATAGTGAATAATACAAAAAAGTGAGAACTTAAAACAACAACATATATATTTATATTATGAAAGTGCAAGTGCAAATGATGGGTTCTTAGGTCCATAGAATAGCCCAGGGAAAATTTGTAGAGGAGTCAGATCTATAAATAAAACATAAAAATTAAAAAAGGTTAAAACCAGAAATATTTATTAAAATAATACCAAAGGGTATACAAAAAACATTTAAAAACCTACAGGAAAGGGGCAAAACTGAGTACATCATTGAGGCCATTGGGGCGGACACATCCGATTTTAGAAATCCATCGGGTTTCCAACTGAGCTAATCTTTTCTTGTAATCTCCTCCTCTTTTATCCAGATTGATCCGATCAATGCCAAATGCCCGTAGACTACTGGCATCACAATTGTGTTTGGATTTGAAATGTCTGGGAATAGGTTTTAGAGATGAGATATCTTCAACTGTTGCTGCCTTCACAATGTCCCGTACATGTTCTCTTATTCTGGTTTTGAGTTGCCGTGATGTCAGGCCAACATATACTAATTTACACGGACAGACGGCATAGTACACAACATGCGTGGTGTTACAAGTAATGTGTTGGGTGATTTTAAATTGGCGAGTACCATCGCTAGATGTAAAATCAAAAGCCCTGATCATATTTGGGCAAGCGATGCAGTCGTGGCAAGGGAAAAAGCCCCACTTAGGGCCCATTGTTCCAAAAGGATTCCTTTCTTTGTTAGATCCATCATAACAACTATGGGTAAGTAGATCACGTAGATTCGGAGATCTCCTATAGGTGATGGAGGGCTTGTCAGTAATCGATTTAGACAGAACAGGATCAGCGGTAAGTATAGGCCAAAATTTATCCAAGGCCATCCTAACTTCATGCCATTTGGAATTATACGTGCTGATGAATCTTACCTGTTGGTCAGCTTTGGGGGTTCTTCTTGAATGTAGAAGTGTTTCTCTCTTCGTTGCCAGGGCTCTTTGATAGCCTTTCTTGATGTTCCTCCCCGTATAGCCTCTGTCCTTAAAACGATCCTTAAGGTCCTCCGCCTGTCTGTAGAAAGTTTCATCCGATGAACAAATGCGTCGAGTTCTTAGAAATTGTCCTATGGGAATGCCAGAAATTAAGGGGTAAGGGTGGGACGAAGAAGCATGTAACAACGAGTTCACCGATGTGGACTTCCGATGTACCTCTGTTTGTAAAAATCCAGTGTGATCCTTAAGGATATGCACATCCAAGAAGTCAATATCGGTTTGGCTGTAGTGATATGTCACTTTGATATTCATCTGATTTTGATTAAGTTTGTGAAGAAATTCCTTCAAGGCATCCTCAGAACCCTGCCAAACCAAAAATACATCGTCAATATACCTGGTCCATATAAGGACCCCCTCAATGTATACCGAATGTTCAGATGAAAAGAAAACCTCCCTCTCCCACAGCCCCAGGAATAAATTTGCATAGGAGGGCGCAAAGGCCGCTCCCATTGCAGTACCCTGGAGCTGCAGGTAGAGGGCGCCCTTGAACAAAAAATAATTGTGTGTGAGGGCAAAATCAATCAAAGAGAGCAAAAATTGAATTTTCTTGGTGTCTAAAGGAGACATACTCAAAAACATTTCTACTGCCCTCATACCATCCTGGTGCCGAATGGACGTGTATAAGGACTCAATGTCGCAAGTCACCAACCACATGTCCTTCTCCATCTGAATATTTTCAATTTTTTTGAGGAACTCATTAGTATCTTTGAGATAAGATGGTAAACTCTCCACAATAGGCTTCAGATGAAAGTCAATGTACTTACCCATTGTTTCACAGAGACTGCAATTTCCGGAAACAATAGGACGACCCGGAGGGCAGGATAGGTCCTTGTGAACTTTTGGTAACAAATACAGACAAGCTGTCCTGGGACAATTCGGTAGAAGGCCATCTCTCTCTTCTTTGCTAATAGTACCTTCTTGGAATGCATCTTCTAGAAGTTGAGCAAGTTGCGCCTGAAAAGAGGAAGTAGGGTTGAAAGTAAGTCTGTGATAACATGCTTTATCATTTAGCTGTCTGAAGGCTTCTTTCTCATATAAAGCACAAGGCCACACCACAATGTTGCCCCCCTTATCCGCTGGTTTGATTACCACATCTTTCAATTTTTTAAGATCTTGCAAAGCCTTCCTATGTGCTGCGGATAAATTGTCATTATTTATCCTAGTGGAGATCTTACCAAATTCTTCTGTAACCAGACGCACGAAAACATCAATGTCTGGGTACATGGTCAAGGGGGGGAACTTTTTGGGTTTAGGAATAACAAACTTACCCACATCAGAAGAAGGGTGGGATTCCTCACTTAATTCCTTTAAAATCTCTATGGCTTGTAGTTCTTCATGAGACCAGTTCGGTAAATCTGGTTTATCATGGATTCTTTTCAACACAAGCTTCCGTGCAAAAAGATGTAAATCTTTTATGGCTGAAAATAAATCAAAACGTGAGGAGGAAGAAAAATTCAGACCCAAACTTAAGACTTCAAGTTGATCCACACTGAGTGCTATATTAGAAAGATTGATCACCTTCAATCTAGGCGTGTCAGAGAAATTAGACGCTTTCTTGTTGTTTCCAGTATTTTTGGGTGTGTATTTGCGTTTGACAATTCTGTCAGTGATATTACTCCTTAAATTATAAGGTTCGGAGTCTTCTTCCGTAGAGGAGACTGAAGTGGAGGCAACAGATCGTCTAGGTAGGCTCTTCTTATTCCCAGAAGTTTGCCATCTATACACCCTTTTTAATTGATAATCCTGTAAATCCCTTTGGAATTTTTTAACTTTTTGCTCTTGTACTTCCTTTTCCCATATCAAAAATTGCTTCTCGATCTCCATTTTAAATGCTTCCATACTTAAGGTAGAGGAAATTTCATTTAGTTTTGTTTGGTTGATCTCAATTTCATTCTCCACGGAAAGTAAACTTTTTGAATTAATCTCTACCAGCAGGCGGATCAGATCCTTGGAACATGTGTCACACACCTGTTCCCATTTTGCTCTAAATTCAAGATCTTCCACAGGAAAAGAGGATAGGATTCTCACCCTAAGGCCTCTGGGTATAAGATTTTTACTGAGATATTTTTCTAAAGTTGCCTTACCCCACCATATTCTTAGCCGCTTCTTGAGAAGATATTTCAAAGTAGTTTTAATCTCAGTAGAATGACCGATTCCTGTATTATCATTGACAGTGACCTCTTCATTAAATAAAGTGTCAATATTGGAAAGCCATGTCTTATCACGGGACTTAATATCCATGCTTGGGCCAACTGTAAACACAGAAAAAACTCGTAAGAAAACCTACATGAGACCCGATATGCAAGGGCTCTTACTCAAATACTGAGAAACAACCTATATAATGAAGCGAGTAAATAGAGCCAGAAAGAGTATTTCAAATATAAAATTAGAAATCTTTATTGGAAAAATTAAAAAATATTTTTAAAAAAAGAGGACACTGACAAAAGGTTCAAGGTCGCCAAGGTTTTGTACATACAAATATACAAATATAGACACAGTAATTATTACTGAATGAGACACACAATTATCTAAATAGGTGCTACCGAGCAAGTGTGGAAGAAAAGAATCTCCTCAAGAGATTTAAGAAGTACAGGAGGAGTTGATCCCACCAAGCTAGGGCTAGTTGCTCTTATGAATTACCTTAGAAGTACCCCAAAATTAGGGGAGAGAAAACTTACACCAAAAGGGGATCAACAGCATATAACTGTTTATAGGGATATTATCAAATCACAGTATTCACCATATTCATATCTCTACCATAATGGTATATTCACCATACTCATATCCCTGCCATAATGGCATATACTAGGGCCAACAGACCAACAATGAATATGATGAGTGAGAAGAAAAAATCAAGTGAACAGAGCAAGAAGCAAGCAATGATAAGAGAGACTGCAAAGTTTGTTTATGAGGAGACCAGAAAAAAATTCAGGATGAAAACCCCATGCATATAATGCTTGCTGCCATACCTGGTTTACATATCAATATGTTCGCCATAAATGGCAGATAGTAAAGGTGGTGGACACTTATAGAAGTTATTTTGGAAGGAACAAGTCCAAGGTAAGGCAGCAGCAGAGAGAAATGTAGAAAAAATCCCAAGGGCAGCAGGAAATTTTACCTAAAGTGTAGCGTGTGCTCAATATGGCAGACCAAGAAACCAAAAAGGGGATTGCCCCTACGCGCGCGTTTCGCGTCTAGCTTCTTCCAGGGGGTGCAGATGGACAGTATACCCAGAGTTTTTATACTCACTAATAGCCGTGATGATCAATGGCGCTCCTGCGTCCCGTCCCGCTCCCACGACCGCCAGGCGCGGCGTCTGACGTCACCACGCTCAGCCCACGCCAGACGCGTCATGACGTGGACGGAGGGCGGCGAGGTACATGAGACGCGTTGCCATAGCAATCTGGAAGCCGGTCCAGGACACAGCAGCGCACATCACGGCAAATCACAGAGCCCGGGCAGAGCTTCATAATAATATAATACCGGACCAACAGAACACAATTAAAGTGCAAACGTGCATAAGATTTAGAAATGCAACCATAAAAGTCATATAATGTGCATATATTATATATTATGTTATATAAATTATAGTGGACAAAAATTGGTGTAAGGAAACATATGGACTAAAAAAACAAAACAAAAACACGAAAAATGATGGAAAAAATAAAAATAAATAGAAAATAAATAGAAAATAGATAATAGATGAAATAAAGAATAATAAAAAATAAATAAATAATAAAATATAATAAATAGTAAATGAAAAGAATAATGTGTGAGAGTGATAACGAGTACACATAAAGTAAGATCAAGTAGATGAATAAATCTTGATAAAGAAAAAATACATAAATATATAAATATATAAAAGATGTAAAGTAGCCTACTTATTAAAGTTGAATATGAATGTACGAAAAAAACAAAACCAAAAAAGGAGTAAACGGGTGGCAGACAATAGTAAAAAATATTGGAAATAAAAAGAGGTATAATGAAATAAAGTAAAATGGGAAATAGTGAGAGAAAAAAATATAAAAAACAAAATAATAAATAAATAAAGAAAAATGAATAAAAGAAAAAAATGAATGAAAAGAAGAAAAGTAAAAATAAAAAATATGATAAAATAAAGAAATAAAAAAAATATATAAATATATAAATAAATAAATAAAAAATAAAAAATAAATAAAAAATTAAATGGGGAGATGGAGAGTGTAATAGTGAATAATACAAAAAAGTGAGAACTTAAAACAACAACATATATATTTATATTATGAAAGTGCAAGTGCAAATGATGGGTTCTTAGGTCCATAGAATAGCCCAGGGAAAATTTGTAGAGGAGTCAGATCTATAAATAAAACATAAAAATTAAAAAAGGTTAAAACCAGAAATATTTATTAAAATAATACCAAAGGGTATACAAAAAACATTTAAAAACCTACAGGAAAGGGGCAAAACTGAGTATATCATTGAGGCCATTGGGGCGGACACATCCGATTTTAGAAATCCATCGGGTTTCCAACTGAGCTAATCTTTTCTTGTAATCTCCTCCTCTTTTATCCAGATTGATCCGATCAATGCCAAATGCCCGTAGACTACTGGCATCACAATTGTGTTTGGATTTGAAATGTCTGGGAATAGGTTTTAGAGATGAGATATCTTCAACTGTTGCTGCCTTCACAATGTCCCGTACATGTTCTCTTATTCTGGTTTTGAGTTGCCGTGATGTCAGGCCAACATATACTAATTTACACGGACAGACGGCATAGTACACAACATGCGTGGTGTTACAAGTAATGTGTTGGGTGATTTTAAATTGGCGAGTACCATCGCTAGATGTAAAATCAAAAGCCCTGATCATATTTGGGCAAGCGATGCAGTCGTGGCAAGGGAAAAAGCCCCACTTAGGGCCCATTGTTCCAAAAGGATTCCTTTCTTTGTTAGATCCATCATAACAACTATGGGTAAGTAGATCACGTAGATTCGGAGATCTCCTATAGGTGATGGAGGGCTTGTCAGTAATCGATTTAGACAGAACAGGATCAGCGGTAAGTATAGGCCAAAATTTATCCAAGGCCATCCTAACTTCATGCCATTTGGAATTATACGTGCTGATGAATCTTACCTGTTGGTCAGCTTTGGGGGTTCTTCTTGAATGTAGAAGTGTTTCTCTCTTTGTTGCCAGGGCTCTTTGATAGCCTTTCTTGATGTTCCTCCCCGTATAGCCTCTGTCCTTAAAACGATCCTTAAGGTCCTCCGCCTGTCTGTAGAAAGTTTCATCCGATGAACAAATCAACATTATGCTGTGTAATATATCCCATGCTGCTGTTTTATATGCCACATTCTGCTGTGTAATATCGCCCATTCCACTTTGCAATATCCCCCATTCTGCTGTGTAATGTCCCCCCATGTTGCTATGTAATGTCCGCCATGTTACATTGTAATATACCCCTATTCTGTTGTATAATGTCCCTCATAATGCTGTGTAATATCTCAATGTACTCAATACTTTGTTGTAATATCATTCATTCTGCTGTGTAATGTCTCCCATGAGGCTCCAATGTGAGGTTTGTGGGGGGGGGGGGCAGGCAGAGGTTATAGTCTGGGGATTGTGGGGGAGGGGCAGGATTAGGCTATAGTCGGGATTGCGAGGGAGGGGCAGGCATAGGATATAGTCGGGATTGCGAGGGAGGGGCAGGTAAAGGCTATAGTCTGGGGATTGCAGGGGAGGGGCAGGTAGAGGCTATAGTCTGGTGATTGCGGGGGGAGGGACAGGCAGAGGCTAAAGACTAAGGATTAGGCGGTCTGTTATTGTTGTCTGGGGATTAGGGGGCCTATGACTCTAGACAGTGCAGTGGTTGCGGAGCTGGGGCTGTTAGTATAGTCTTAGAGTTAGGGGGTCTATTGTGGTAGGAGGGGTGTTTAGGGAGCCTATTGCTGTAGGAGGGAGGTTTATGGAGAGTATCGCTGTAGGAGGTGGGGTTTAGGAGGCCTATTGCTGTAGAAGAAGTGTTTAGGGTCCTATTGCTGTAGGAGGGGGGTTTAAGGGGCCTATTGCTGGGGGGTTTAGGGGACTATTGCTGTAGAGGGCGGTTTGGGGAGCCTATTGCTGTAGAAGGGGGCTTAGGGAACCTATTGGTATAGATGGGGGGGTTTAGCTTGCCTACTGCTGTAGAGGGGGGTTTAGGGGTCCTATTGCTGTAGATGGTGGGTTTAGGGAGGCTTACAGAGTGAAAAATAGTGCAAAGGATAAAATCGATGGGGAAAAGTGTAAGGACTCAGTATGTTGGGGTTCTCAGTATTGAGAGTGGTAGATGTAGAAACTTGGTACTCAAGATCAAAGTGAACAGTAATTTTTATTGTGAAGAACTTGTAGGACCAGCACAAGTACAGATATTTCGATCATAAGACCTTCATCAGTGCGTGCAGAGCGTCTTCAGAAAGTACAGTCATATGAAAAAGTTTGGGCACCCCTATTAATGTTAACCTTTTTTCTTTATAATAATTTGGGGTTTTGCAACAGCTATTTCAGTTTCATATATCTAATAACTGATGGATTGAGTAATATTTCTGGATTGAAATGAGGTTTTTTGTACTAACAGAAAATGTGCAATCCGCATTTAAACAAAATTTGACCGGTGCAAAAGTATGGGCACCTCAACATAAAAGTGACATTAATATTTTGTAGATCCTCCTTTTGCAAAAATCACAGCCTCTAGTCGCTTCCTGTAGCTTTTAATGAGTTCCTGGATGAAGGTATATTTGACCATTCCTGTTTACAAAACAATTCCAGTTCAGTTAAGTTTGATGGTCGCCGAGCATGGACAGCACGCTTCAAATCATCCCACAGATGTTCAATGATATTCAGGTCTGGGGACTGGGATGGCCATTCCAGAACATTGTATTTGTTCCTCTGCAAGAATGCCTGAGTAGATTTCGAGCGGTGTTTTGGATCATTGTCTTGAAATATCCATCCCCTGCGTAACTTCAACTTCGTCACTGATTCTTGCACATTATTGTCAAGAATCTGCTGATTGACCCTCAACTTTAACAAGATTCCCGGTGCCAGCATTGGCCACACAGCCCCAAAGCATGTTGGAACCTCCACCAAATTTTACTGTGGGTAGCAAGTGCTTTTCTTGGAATGCCGTGTTTTTTTGCCTCCATGCATAACGCCTTTTTGTATGACCAAAAAACTCAATCTTTGTTTCATCAGTCCACAGGACCTTCTTCCAAAATGTAACTGGCTTGTCCAAATGTGCTTTTGCATACCTTATCAAGATCTGTACCTGTGTTCTTCCATTTCCTTACTATGTTCCTCACAGTGGAAACTGACAGTTTTAATCTCTGAAACAACTTTTTGTATCCTTCCCCTGAACAACTATGTTGAATAATCTTTGTTTTCAGATCATTTGAGAGTTTGAGAGTTCTTTTGAGGAGCCCATGATGCCACTCCTCATAGGAGATTCAAATAGGAGAACAACTTGCAAGTGGCCACCTTAAATACCTTTTCTAATGATTGGATACACCTGCCTATGAAGTTCAGAGCTCAATGAGCTTACAAAACCAATTTAGTGCTTTAGTAAGTCAGTAAAAAAGTAGTTAGGAGTGTTCAAATCAAGAAATTGATAAGGGTGCCCATACTTTTGCACCGGTCAAATTTTGTTTAAATGCGGATTGCACATTTTCTGTTAGTACAATAAACCTCATTTCAATCCAGAAATATTACTCAGTCCATCAGTTATTAGATATATGAAACTGAAATAGCTGTTGCAAAAACCTAAATTGTTATAAAGAAAAAAGGTTAACATTAATAGGAGTGCCCAAACTTTTTCATATGACTGTGTAGTAGCATGGCGAGCGGCGTAGCCTGGTATGACATCGTGCCCACCGCTGTCTATGTGGCAGTGATGTGCTTGTGCTGGTCCTACAAGTTCTTTATAATAAAAAGCACTATTCACGTTGATCTTGAGTGCCAAGGTTCTACAACTATTTGATACGGTTTGGGACCCTACTTGTGCACTACCCCAGAAGTGACGTGTGTATCAATGCATTAAGTATAGAGAGGGGGAAGGATTGGGAGCTCATCGAAAAGGAGCTAGCATGGGGATTCAGTATGAACAGGCGCAGCGTGAGGTCTCAGTACAGAAACGGGGCAGCATGGGTGGGCTCAGTATGGAGTGGAGCAATGTAGGGGACCCAGTATGAGACGTGAGGTAGTGTAGGGGTGCTCAGCATTAGGGCTCTTTTCCACTACATCGCTAGTAATCCAAAAGGAATGTTCAGTCCATTTCATCTCCTTAAGATTCTGGAGGAGGCTTTTTGTGTACTTTCATTTAAACGACGGTGCGCTTCATGAGCGGTTGTAAAATATTGTCCAACCAATCTGAAAGGTTGCTGGTTAGCGATCCCGTGCTAGCAACAATGGGTCTTAACGGAGGGGGGAAGGTGTCCTTGTGAACTTTGGGTAGACTCTGAAAGATGGGGCAAATAGGAGTATCCACCATGAGGTATTCCTAGGTTTCTTGTTTAGAATCCCCCAATCTTAACCTTGTTGTAGAATATTCTGTAATTTGAACGAGGACCCAACAAATATTTTTTCTTCCAAACGCCTTTAGGTAGAGTGGTCATTTAGTATGGTGGATATTTCTCTTTCATAAAGAGTTTTATCTAAAATGACCACTGATCCCCCTCTTGACCAGCGGACCACGAGCACCCCTCGGATTTTGTGGCATAGGAAGAAAGGTGAGCTGAACAATAATTTTTTAGGGGAAAAAAATGACCGGAGTGCTTCTTTAAAGGGAAGCTGTCACCAGATTTGGTGACTATAAGCTGCGGCCACCACTAGTGGGCTCTTATGTACAGCATTCTAACATGCTGTAGATAAGACCCCAGGCCGCTGTGCAGAACATAACAATCACCTTATAATACTCACCTAAAGGGCGATGCAGTGCAGACTGGTCGGATGTGTGTCTCCATTCTCCAATAGCGGCACCTCTTCTTTCAGCTATCTTTGTCCTCCTTCTGAATCCTGGGTGCATGATGCATTCTACGTCATCCACAGTAGCCAGCATTGAGGTCCTGCGCAAGCGCACTACAATACTTTAATCTGCCCTATTCAGGGCAGATCAAAGTGCTCCTCAAAAAGTAACTAAACTTTTGGGAGATTTTTTTGTTTTATGCATAATAATTCTGAGCAGATTAGTGAGGAATCTGTTCTTGAAACTCCCAAAAATAGCTGAAAAGCTCTTTTAGAAGAGCACACACAGCACAGAGCAGATGCTGTAGAAAGTTGTCCTGTCTCCTGAGCCGTGCACTTCTAAGGAGTCTTTTGAGCAATTTACGGGGGTCTCAGGACCCAGACCCACATAAATGTGCTCAGAATTAATGTACCTAAAACAGAAGATATCTCCCAAAAATTAAGGTGTTTTTTAATTGTTTCACAGTACTATAGTTCTGATATTGTCCGCAGTCTGATGATGGCTGGTAACAAATCCTGCTATCTCCTTATTATTGTTACATTCATACTAGGAGCTGCAGTTTCATGCCAGACAATTTTATGTTGGGTTAGCTTTAGTTCTGGTGACGTAGTAGTGATTTCAGCTTGATTCTGGTAATGTAGTTATGCACCAATGATGGTTCTGGTGATGTAGTAGTGATTTCAGCTTGGTTCTGATTATGCATTCATATACCAATGGCGGTTCTGTTAATGTAGCAGTGTGCAGATCGTGGTTCTGGTGATGTAGCAGTGTGCAGATGGTGGTTCTCATGATGTAGTAGTGATTTGAGGTTGGTTCTGGAGATGTTGTCATATACAGATTGTGGTTCTGGTAATGTTATCATGATTTGAGGTTGGTTCTGGTGATGTATTTGTGTATATGTAGCAATATTTCATTTATTAGGTTTATTAGTAGATCATTATATCTATCATACACTATAGATAGGTGTCCCATCATGCGGCTGGCAGTTATCCTGCCTGACTCTCCTATACACTATACACAGGTGTCCCATCATTTGGCTGGTAGCTATCTTCCTGACTGTCCCATACACTATAGACAGGTGTCCCATCATGCAGCTGGCAGCTGTCTCCCTGATTCTCGCATACACAGGAGCGTTCACTTTGTTGAGTGGTCGTGTTCTCTATGAGACAGATGCTACTACACATCTCTGGCAGTGGCTCACCTCTTAGAGAGAAAAGCATCCACAGTCCAAAATTAGACCTGCTGGGTCATCACTCCTCTGACAATCAGAATGTCGGCCGAGCCTGTCTATCTCCGGGTTCAGCCAACTGTAGTCTGTGTATAAGCGCTTTAACTACTATCTAAAGGGAATGTGAATGGTTTGGGTGTGTGCACACCATGGCCTTTACACATCTGTGAATCTATTGAGTTTTTCAGGACGAGGACAGGTTAGGAAACACTGGCATCTTTTTTAAATTGAAATTGTTTTAAGTACTAGTCAGCGACTTCTTGGTGGCAACAGCATGAAAAATGGTTCAAATACCTGTTTTAACCACTTAAACCACTTAACCACTTTGAAAACCTAAAGCTGTTAAAATAAGCAAAATAAAACTGAACGTATGCGCAGCAAGTGCAGATCTTCATTCCTATGGCGTTTAGCACTTTTTCAAGTGTGTTAGAGTGGTGTCTTAGATGTCGCGTGCACAAAATCATAATTTTACTTTGTCAGTAATGGGTGCGACCACATAAAGTGTCTAGGGCAGCATGACGACCAAATTCAGCCCTGCCCATTCTGCTGTGTAATATCCCCCATTCTGCTGTAAAATGTCTCCAATTTTGCTGAATAATATCTTCCATGCCGCTGTGTAATATCCCCCATTCTGCTTTGTAATATCCCCCATGTTGCTGTGTATTTTCTACCATGCTACAGTGTAATATCCCTTTATTCTGATGTATAATGTCCCCCATGTTGCTGTGTAATGTCTCCCATGCTGCGGTGTAATTTCCTCCCATGCTGCTGTATAATGTACCCAATGCTAATTTGTAATATCCCCCATTCTGCTGTGTAATGTCTCCCTTGAGGCTCCAATGTGAGGTTTGTGGGGGAGGGGCAGACAGAGGCTATAGTCGGGGGTTGGGGGGCAGGCAGAGGCTATAGTCTGGGGATTGCGGAGGAGGGGCAGGCAGAGGCTATTATCTGGAGATTGCAAGGGAGGGGCAGCAGAGGCTATAGTCTGGGGATTGCGGCAGAGGGGCATGCAGAGGATATAGTCTGGGGATTGCGGAGGGGCAGGCAGAGGTTATAGTCTGGGGATTGTGGGGGAAGGGCAGGCAGAGGTTATAGTCTGGGGATTGTGGGGGAAGGGCAGGCATAGGATATAGTCGGGATTGTGGGGGAGGGGCAGGTAGAGGCTATAGTCTGGTGATTGCTGGGAAGGGGCAGGCAGAGGCTAAAGACTAAGGATTAGGTGGCCTGTTATTGTAGTCTGGGGATTAGGGGGCCTATGACTCTAGACAGTGGTTGGGGAGCTGGGGCTGTTAGTATAGTCTTAGAGTTAGGGGGTCTATTGCTGTACGAGGGGTGTTTAGGGAGCCTATTGCTGTAGGAGGGGGGTTTATGGAGAGTATCGCTGTAGGAGATGAGGTTTAGGGGGCCTATTGCTGTAGGAGGAGTGTTTATGGTCCTATTGCTGTAGGAGGGGGGTTTAAGGGGCCTATTACTGTGGGGGTGTTTAGGAGGGCTATTGCTGTAGAGGAAGGTTTAGGGGGCCTATTGCTGTAGAGGGCGGTTTGGGGAGCCTATTGCTGTAGAAGGGGGCTTAGGGAACCTATTGGTGTAGATGGGGAGTTTAGGTTGCCTATTGTTGTAGAGGGGGGTTTAGGGGGCCTATTGCTGTAGATGGCAAGTTTAGGTAGTTATTGCTTTAGAGGGGGGATAAGAAAGCTTATTAATGTAGAGGAGGGTTTAGGGGGCCTATTGCTGTAGATGGTGGGTTTAGGGAGGCTTACAGAGTGAAAGATAGTGCAAAGGATAAAATTGATGGGGAAAAGTGTAAAGACTCAGTATGTTGGGGTTCTCCATATGGAGAGGGGTAGATGTAGAAACTTTGTACTCAAGATCAATGTGAACAGTGGTTTTTATTGTGAAGAACTTGTAAGACCAGCACAAGTATAGATGTTTTGGTCACAAGACCTTCATCAGTCCATGCAGAGGGTCCTCAGAAACTATAGTAGTGTGGCGAGCGGCGTAGCCCGGTATGACGTGGTGTCCCCCGCTGTCTATGTGGCAATGATGTGCTTGTGCTGGTCCTACAAGTTCTGTATAATAAAAACCACTATTCACGTTGATCTTGAGTGCCAAGTTTCTACAACTATTTGATACGGTTTGAGACCCTACTTGTGCCCTACTCCAGAAGTGACGTGTGTATCAATGCATTAAGTATAGAGAGGGGGAAGGATAGGGAGCTCATTATCGAAAAGGAGCTAGCATGGGGATTCAGTATGAACAGGGGCAGTGTGAGGTCTCAGTATGGAAACGGGGCAGCATGGGTGGGCTCAGTATGGAGTGGAGCAATTTAGGGGACTTCGTATGAGACGTGAGGTAGTGTGGGGGTGCTCAGCATTAGGGCTCTTTTCCACTTGTGTACCGCTTCCGAAGCGAGAGCTTTGGAAGCGATATGCTAATGACCCTCTGCTGCGAGCGTCAGCTGAGGGTCATGCAACTGTGATGCGATCTTTCGATTGCATCACAGGAGCGGATTAGATGGGGGAAGCACTTTCTCCTCCACTATCTGTTTCTGCGTGCACTGCAGTGGGATGTTGGGAGTGCGTGAGCTGAGATTCATTGCAAAACGCAGCATGCTGTGATTGCACCGAGAGCACGATTCGTGTGGAGAAATAACAGGGAAGAGGAAACTGGCTCATTGATTAACACTGGTGCGAGTGCAATCCGATTTTTTATTGGATTGCACTTGCACATGCAAATCACAGGTGGAAACGAGCCCTTAGGCGTGAGATAGCATAGTGGTCTCTGTATCATGAGTGGGGCAGGCAGCATTTAAAGCGCATTAAGAAGGAGCAGCATTGGTGGCTCAGTATGGAGAAGAGCAGTGTGAGAGCCCCATATGGAGAAGGGCAGCATGCATGGGACATTGTGAGGAGGGGGCAGCATGATGTGAGGACAATATGCAGATCATATTTTATAATTGAGAAAGGTGTGATGGGTATAATTTATAAAGAGCAGTGTGGCGTTTTTATTTTATTAGGGGGCAGAGTTGCGGTCATAGTAAATAAATGGGGACGATGTGGTGGGAATATTTTATAGGAAAGGATAGTGTGGAGGCCATGTACGTTAAGAGGGATTGTGTGCAGTAATATTCTTTTGCGGGGAGCACAGTGAGGAGTAATTGTTTTTTTTCCAGTCCACAGCATAGGGCTTATTTATGGCACAGCATTTGTAGGCATTGTTATTCAGGAACATTATAATGGCATTGCTATTTTTCGGGGCACCATGGTGAGATGTGCTGCAGAAGACCGGAGAAGAGGGAAGTCTGCAGAGACGAGCTGTGGATGTGAAGTCATCATGGAGTCAGGTACATGAGAAATCAGCGATCTGTAAGTGAATTATCACAGACCTTACACTACACTAACATTTACTCAGGTTTAGGGGAAAAAATGAAGCAGAGAAGGCGTGAAGGTATGGACCCAGCACCAATTCCAGTAAAATATAAAAAAAAATTCTTTATTGAAGCATGTTAAAATTCGCAGAAGAAAACCGCAAGGTGAACATTAAATTATGGGTGATCTTGACGTGTTTCGGACCAGTACATAAAAAACAATAAGTTCTTAATCATAAATAACCTATACAGCCTATGATACCAGGTTTATATGTCAGATAAATGCCTGAGTGAGAGAGGTTTGAGGGTGTGACCATTGTTAGGGATAGAAAACAGGTGTGAATAATATTAACTCAATGGACTGAAAATGTGAAAACGGAATGAAGTGGAGTAAAGTAAAAAAAAGTATAATGAAATTCCTTATCCAGGAATGAAAAATAAAATAAAATAAGATGAAAAAAATGTGCAAAGTGTATGTGTATTGTGTATGATTTTATGATTAATCTGAAAGAAAGTAATAAGAAATATAGAAAATACTTTCAAATATTATGTAAAGAGGGGAGACAAACTGTTGGATATGGACCATTTCTTGTCCAGGAGAAAACTAGGCCTATAGGATATGGGAAAAAAAGGTATTAAATTAAAATATGTTTCTGCGTTGTTATGATGGATCAAAAAATTCCTGTTTTTAGACCTTAAATTCTAGAGATTGTTTGTGCTTATGTAGAAAAAGGAAAGGTTTATGACCTATTTAAAGATTTGTGGGTATCAATAAAATGACAAAGTCCAATAGTTGTAATTATTTACTACAAAATTGTTATAAACTAATTCCCATAAATCAATTAATAATTATTCTACCTATATGCATTCATTAATATAAATTCTAGGGGGACCTGCAGGGTAAAAAAAAAAAAAAAGTGATTATATTTCATCTGCAAATTATAAATTGGATCATATCTGGTGGTAATTATTGCAGAATAGAACCCAAAAGGTATTTTTAAATGATAAAATGGAAATCTGAATGAAAATGAAGCCCTAATGGTTGCCTGGTATCTAATTTAAGGATCCATTTGGCCTCTGCGTGTAGTAAAGCTGCAAACCAGTCACTCCCTCTTGGTGGTCTGGTAACGTGTTCAATATCTGCCACTTTTAATGAGGTGAAAACCCCATCATGTAAATCCTGAAAATGTTTAGTGAGCCCCAATAAGGAACGTTTTTTCTGCATATTGCCTGCTGTAGTGATTGATGATTCTGAAGGGGTTCTAATGTGTTCTAAAATGCGTGTTCTAAGAGATCTGGATGTACATCCTATATAATTTTTATTGTAGATAAGGCAAGAGGCTCTATATACTACACGTGATGATGAGCAGTTGATAAAAGAAGTGATCTTGAAAATTTCCCCATTGGCTCCTGGAAACTGTTTCGTACTATGCATGTATTAGCATAGACCACATCGTTGTGACGCGCATGGGAGCCTGTAGTGCTCAACCATGTTTTGCTGGGTTTCATAGTTGTGTATAAGCCAGGTGATATGATGTTACCTATAGTTTTAGCTTTTGAAGCCACAATATTGACACCTTGTGAGAGTTTATGATTTAATTCTCTATCCTGCTGTAAGAGAGCAATGTATTGTAAAAAAATTGTTTTGATGTTGAAAAAATCCTGGGTATATGGGGTGGAAAAGGTAACACGTTGAGTATAGGTATTATTCTTAGATTTATCCCTCAGTAGATCATCACGTGACCTAGTTCTAGAGATGCTTAGTGCTCTATTCAAAGACTGGTCGGTATACCCTCTCCTCTTCAACCTACTCCTGATGTTCTTGGCTTCTGTGGAAAAAGAGATTTCAGAGGAACATAGCCTCTTGGCCTTGAGGAATTCGCCTACCGGTAAATTGAGTAGAGTGTGTGGAGTTTGACAACTAACCGCATGTAAGGTGGTGTTTCCACTGATCTCTTTCCTGTACAGAGTTGTCTTGATATCATCTGTATTGGAATTACCTGATAGTTGTATGTCAAGAAAAGGGGCAGAATGGGTAAAATAGATTAACTGAAAACCGCAGATTCAAGTTATTGTTGTTCAGATATGTGCTCAATGATTTGATAAACTCCTGTGGAGTGATATCTGTTTTATGATCACAGATAAACATCTGGTCACCTATGTACCTAGCATACATGTGTGACCAGATGTGTGTGAGGAATGGATTGTTTGCGGTATGTATGTATTGTTCTTCCCAGTATGCCATGTATAAGTTTGCTAGAGCGCATGACAAACTAGCTCCCATAGGGCATCCTGTGATTTGTAAATAATATATTCCATTAAACTGTAAGAAATTATGTTTAAGTAGATAACCAGTTACTGTAAGAATAAATTCTTTATGGATGTCATCCAGGGTGCTATATTCATCAAGATGGAAAAATAGGGCTTGTAAAGCTTCTTCATGGGGAATACAGGGATAGAGTGAAACTACGTCGCTAGTAATCCAAAAGGAATGTTCAGTCCATTTTATCTCCCTAAGATTCTGGAGGAGGCTTTTTGTGTCCTTTATGTATTCGACAGTGCGCTTCATGAGCGGTTGTAAAATATTGTCTAACCAATCTGAAAGGTGGCTGGTTAGCGATCCCGTGCTAGCAACAATGGGTCTTAACGGAGGGGGGAAGGTATCCTTGTGAACTTTCGGTAGACCCTGAAAGATGGGGAAAATAGGAGTATCCACCATGAGGTATTTCTAGGTTTTCTTGTTTAGAATCCCCCAATTATAACCTTGTTGTAGAATATTCTGTTATTTGGTAGAAAAAATATTAGTTGGGTTCCCATTCAAACACCTTTAGGTAGAGTTGTCATTTAGTGTGGTGGTTGTTTCTCTTTCATAAAGAGTTTTATCTAAAATGACCACTGATCCACCTGACCAGCGGACCACGCGCACCCCTCGGATTTTGTGGCATAAGAAAACTGGTGAGCTGAACAATAATTTTTTAGGGGAAAAAATGACCGGAGTGCTTCTTTAAAGGGAACCTGTCACCAGATTTGGTGATTATAAG
Source organism: Anomaloglossus baeobatrachus (assembly GCF_048569485.1). Taxonomy (NCBI): domain Eukaryota; kingdom Metazoa; phylum Chordata; class Amphibia; order Anura; family Aromobatidae; genus Anomaloglossus; species Anomaloglossus baeobatrachus. The sequence goes on from NC_134353.1 coordinate 393,189,216, forward strand.
CTGCGGCCACCACTAGTGGGCTCTTATATACAGCATTTTAACATGCTGTAGATAAGACCTCAGGCCGCTGTGTAGAACATAACAATCACTTTATAATACTCACCTAAAGGGCGATGCGGTGCAGACTGGTCGGATGAGTGTCTCCATTCTCCAATAGCAATGCCTCCTCTTTCGGCCATCTTTGTCCTCCTTCTTCTGAATCCTGGGTGCATGATGCATTCTACGTCATCCACAGTAGCCTGCATTGAGGTCCTGCACAAGCGCACTACAATACTTTGATCTGCCCTACTCAGGGCAGATCAAAGTGCTCCTCAAAACGTAACTAAACTTTTGGGAGAATTTTTTGTTTTATGCCCAATAATTTTGAGCAGATTGGTGAGGAATCTGTTCTTGAAACTCCCCAAAATAGCTGAAAAGCTCTTTTAAAAGAGCACACACAGCACAGAGCGAATGCAGCAGAATGTAGCCCTGTCTCCTGAGCCGTGCACTTCTAAGGGGTCTTTTGAGCAATTTACAGGGATCTCAGGACCCAGACCCACATAAATGTGCTCAGAATTAATGTACCTAAAACATAGAAGATATCTCCCAAAAATTAAGGTATTTTTTAAATATTTAACAGTACTATGGTTCCTGTATTGTCCGCAGTCTGATGATGGCTGGTAACAAATCCTGGTATCTCCTTATTATTGTTACATACATACTAGGAGCTGCAGTTTCATGCCAGACAATTTTATGTTGGGTTAGCTTTAGTTCTGGTGATGTAGTAGCGATTTGAGCTTGATTTTGGTAATGTAGTCATGTACCAATGATGGTTCTGGTGATGTAGTAGTGATTTTAGCTTGGTTCTGATTATGCATTCATATACCAATGGCGGTTCTGGTAATGTAGCAGCAGTGTGCAGATCGTGGTTCTGGTGATGTAGCAGTGTGCAGATGGTGGTTCTCGTGATGTAGTAGTGATTTGAAGTTGGTTCTGGAGATGATGTCATCTACAGATTGTGGTTTTGGTAATGTTATCGTGATTTGAGGTTGGTTCTGGTGATGTATTTGTGTAGATGTAGCAATATTTAATTTATTAGATTTAATAGTAGATCATTATATCTCCCATACACTATAGATAGGTGTCCCATCATGCGGCTGGCAGTTATCCTGCCTGACTCTCCCATACACTATAGACAGGTTTCCCATCATGCGGCTGGCAGCTGTCTCCCTGATTCTCACATACACAGGAGCGTTCACTTTGTTGAGTGGTCGTGTTCTCTATGAGACAGACGCTGCTACACATCTCTGGCAGTGGCTCACCTCTTAGAGAGAAAAGGATTCACAGTCCAAAATTGGACCTGCTGGGTCACCACTCCTCTAACAATCAGACTGTCGGCCGAGCTTGTCTATCTCCGGGTTCAGCCAACTGTAGTCTGTGTACAAGCGCCTTAACTACTCAATCTGAAGGGAATGTGAACGGTTTGGGTGTGTGCACACCATGGCCTTTAAATATCTGTGAATCTATTGAGTTTTTCAGGAGGAGGACAGGTTAGGACACACTGGCATCTTTTTTAAATTGAAATTGTTTTAAGTACTAGTCAGCGACTTCTTGGTGACAACAGCATGAAAAATGGTTCAAATACCTGTTTTAACCACTTGGTGTCTTTGAAAACCTGAAGCTGTTAAAATAAGCAAAATAGAACTGAACGTATGCGCGGCAAGTGCAGATCTTCATTCCTATGGCGTTTAGCACTTTTTCAAGTGTGTTAGAGTGGTGTCTTAGATGTCGCGTGCACAAAATCATAATTTTACGTTGTCAGTAAAGGGTGCGACCACATAAAGTGTCTAGGGCAGCATGACGGCCAAATACAGCCCTACCCATGCTACTGTGTAATATTCCCCATTCTGCTGTAAAATGTCTCCAATTTTGCTGAATAAAATCTCCCATGCCGCTATGTAATATCCCCCATTCTGCTTTGTAATATCCCCCATGTTGCTGTGTATTTTCTACCATGCTACAGTGTAATATCCCTTTATTCTGCTGTATAATGTCCCCCATGTTGCTGTGTAATCTCCCCTATGCTGCTGTGTAATATACCCCCATTCTGCTGTATAATGTCTCCCATTCTCCTCTGTCATGTTCCCTATGCTAATGTGTAATGTGCCCAATTCTGCTGTATAATGTACCCAATGCGGCTGTGTAATTCACCCCCATGCTGCTGTATATTGTACCCAATGCTGTTGTGTAATATACCCCATTCTGCTGTAAATCCCCCATGCTGCAGTGTACTATCCCCCATTCTGCTGTGTAATGTCCCCGCTACTGCTGTGTAATGTTCTCCATGCTACTGTGTAATATCTGCACTCTGCTGTATGTCTCCCATGCTGCTGTGTAAAATCTCCATTTTGCTGTGTAATATCCCCAATTATGCTGTGTAATATCTCCCATGCTGCTATGTAATATCCCCATTCTGTTTTGTAATATCCAGCATTCTGCTGTAAAATGTCCCCCATGCTGCTATATAATGTCCACAATGCTGCTGTGTACTATCCCCCATTCTTCTGTATAATATACCTCATGGTGCAGTATAATAAACCCTATTCTGCTGTCTTATGTTCTCCATTCTACTGTATAATGTCCTCCATGCTACTGTGTAATATCTGGCATTCTGCTGTATGTATCCCATGCTCCTATGTTAATACCCCCATTCTTCTGTATAATGTCTCTCATGCTGCTGTGTAATATATCCCACTTTTTGCTTTGTAATATCTCCCATTCTGCTGTATGGTGTTCCCAAATCTTTATGTGTAATGTTCCCCATGCTACAATGTAATATCCCCTATTCTGCTGTATAATATCCCACTGGTTTCTGTGTAATGTTCCAAAAGCTGCTGTGTAATGTTCCCTTTGCTGATGTGTAATATCCCCTATTCTGCTGTATAATGTCTTCCATGCAGCTGTGTAATGTCCCACATGCTGTTGCGTAATGTTCCCCATGCTGCGGTGTAATCTCCCCAATGTTGCTGTGTAATATACCCCCATTTTGATTTATAATGTCTCCCATGCTCCTCTGTCATGTTCTCTATGCTGCTGTGTAATGTCTCCCATGCTGCTGTGTAATATATCCCACTTTTTGCTTTGTAATATCTCCCATTCTGCTGTATGGTGTCCCCAAATCTTTATGTGTAATGTTCCCCATGCTACAGTGTAATATCCCCTATTCTGCTGTATAATATCCCACTGGTTCCTGTGTAATGTTCCAAAAGCTGCTGTGTAATGTTCCCTTTGCTGATGTGTAATATCCCCTATTCTGCTGTATAATGTCTCCAATGTAGCTGTGTAATTTCCCACATGCTGTTGCATAATGTTCCCCATGCTGCAGTGTAAGCTCCCCTATGTTGCTGTGTAATATACCCCTATTCTGCTTTATAATGTCTCCCATGCTCCTCTGTCATGTTCTCTATGCTGCTGTGTAATGTACCCCATGCTGCTGTGTAATGTCCCTTATGCTGCTTTTTAATATGCCTCATTCTGCTTTACAATGTTTCCCATGCTTCTGTGTAATATCCCCCATTCTGCGGTATAACTTCCTCCATGCTACTTTTTATTATCCGCCATTCTGCAGCAATCCGATCGCTCTGCACTATCTGCTGATAACAGCTATACAGCTGTAAACAGCAGATACGGTCACTTCCTGCTTCACTGGCCTCCGGTAAAAGTAAAACTGAAAGTGGTTCATGTCTAGCATAGGAGTCATCACATGACCCTGTGCTACCATGACAACCACCGGAAGTCACGTGACATGTCACGTGACTTCCGGCATCGGGCAGTAAGTAAAACTTTACAGCGATCGCGTTTATAATGACGCTGTCACATATTGACAGCGCCATTTTCAGGGGTTAAACGGCACGAGCAGATAACGATTCTGCTCGTGCCTAGCAGGCACTCATCTCAGCTGTGAAAATCAGCTGAGATGTGTGCCGATCACGGCATGCTGCCGCCGGCAGACCGTGGGCAGTAACGTTATGACCGCTAGGACGTAAAATTACTGCCCGTGGTCGTTAAGGGGTTAATGTCCCCCATGCTGCCGTGTAATTTCTCCTGTTGCTGCTGTATAATGTACCCAATGCTGCTGTGTAATTTCCCCCATTCTGCTGTATAATATCCCCATTGGTGCAGTGTACTTGTTTCCATTTTGCTGTGTAATGTCCCTCCCTGCTGCTGTATAATGTTCTCCCTGTTTTTTGTAATATATGCCATTCTGTTGTATGTCTCCTATGCTGCTGTATAATATCACCATGCTGCAGTGTAATTTCCTCCATTCTAATGTATAATGTCTCACATTTGGCTATGTAATATCCCCCATTCTGCTTTGTAATATCCTCCATGTTGCTGTGTATTTTCTACCATGCTACAGTGTAATATCCCTCTATTCTGCTGCATAATGTCCCCCATGTTGCTGTGTAATGTCCCCCATGCTGCAGTGTAATCTCCCCTATGCTGCTGTGTAATATACCCCCTTTCTGCTGTATAATGTCTCCCATTCTCCTCTGTCATGTTCCCTATGCTAATGTGTAATGTACCCAATGCTGCTGTATAATGTACCCAATGCGGCTGTGTAATTCACCCCCATGCTGCTGTATATTGTACCCAATGCTGTTGTGTAATATACCCCATTCTGCTGTAAATTCCCCATGCTGCAGTGTACTATCCCCCATTCTGCTGTGTAATGTCCCCGCTACTGCTGTGTAATGTTCTCCATGCTACTGTGTAATATCTGCACTCTGCTGTATGTCTCCCATGCTGCTGTGTAAAATCTCCATTTTGCTGTGTAATATCCCCAATTATGCTGTGTAATATCTCCCATGCTGCTATGTAATATCCCCATTCTGTTTTGTAATATCCAGCATTCTGCTGTAAAATGTCCCCCATGCTGCTATATAATGTCCACAATGCTGCTGTGTACTATCCCCCATTCTTCTGTATAATATACCTCATGGTGCAGTATAATAAACCCTATTCTGCTGTCTTATGTTCTCCATTCTACTGTATAATGTCCTCCATGCTACTGTGTAATATCTGGCATTCTGCTGTATGTATCCCATGCTCCTATGTTAATACCCCCATTCTTCTGTATAATGTCTCTCATGCTGCTGTGTAATATATCCCACTTTTTGCTTTGTAATATCTCCCATTCTGCTGTATGGTGTTCCCAAATCTTTATGTGTAATGTTCCCCATGCTACAATGTAATATCCCCTATTCTGCTGTATAATATCCCACTGGTTCCTGTGTAATGTTCCAAAAGCTGCTGTGTAATGTTCCCTTTGCTGATGTGTAATATCCCCTATTCTGCTGTATAATGTCTCCCATGCAGCTGTGTAATGTCCCACATGCTGTTGCGTAATGTTCCCCATGCTGCGGTGTAAGCTCCCCTATGTTGCTGTGTAATATACCCCTATTCTGCTTTATAATGTCTCCCATGCTGCTCTATCATGTTCTCTATGCTGCTGTGTAATGTACCCCATGCTGCTGTGTAATGTCCCTTATGCTGCTTTTTAATATGCCTCATTCTGCTGTACAATGTTTCCCATGCTTCTGTGTAATATCCCCCATTCTGCTGTATAACGTCCTCCATGCTACTTTTTATTATCCGCCATTCTGCAGCATGCCTCCCATCTTTCTGTGTAATATCCACATTCTGCTGTGTAAAGTCTCCCATGCTCTTGTGTAATATCCCCCATGCTGCTGTGTAACATCCCACATTCTGCTTTGTAATATCCCCCATTTTGCTGTATAATGTCCCCCATGTTGCTCTGTAATGTTCCCTATGTTACTGTGTAATATACCCCAAATATGTTGTATAATATCCCCCATGCTGCTTTGTAATATCCCCTTTTTGCTGTATAATGTCCCTCATGCTGCTGTGTAATCTCCCCCATTCAACTGTATAATGTTCTTCATGTAGATATGTAATATCCCCACGTTCTGCTGTATAATGTCCTTCCTGCTACTGTGTATTATCTGCCATTCTGCAGCATGCCTCCCATCTTTCTGTGTAATATCTCTATTCTGCTGTATAATGTTTCTCATGCTCTTATGTGATATTCCCCATGCTGCTGTGTAATATCCCCATTCCGCTGCATAATGTCACCCATGCAGCAGTATAATATCCCACATTCTGCTTTTTAACCCCTTCATGACTGGCCGATTTTTCGCTTTCCGTTTTTTTTTCGCCATTCTTCTTCTGAGACACGTAACTTTTTATTTTTCAGTCAATATGGTCATGTGAGGGCTCATTTTTTGCGGACCGAGCTGTACTTCTAAATGAAATCATAGGTTTTACCATACAGTGTACTGGAAAACGGCAAAAAAATTCCAAATGCAGAAAAATTGCAAAAAAGTGCGATAGCACTATTGTTTTTGAGAGATTTTATTCACTGTATTCACTGTATGGTAAAACTGATGTGTGGGTGTGATGCTTCAGGTCAGTGCGAGTTTGTAGACACCAAACATGTATAGGTTTACTTTTATATAAGGGGCTAAAAAAAATCAGAAGTTTTTCTGAAAAAAGTGGCAAACGTTTTACGGCATATTCCGTGACCCGTAGTGTTTCATCTTTCAGGATCTATGGCTCAGTGATAATATACCCCATGGGGCAGTATAATAAACCCTATTTTGCTGTCTTATGTTCCCCATTCTACTGTATAATGTCCTCCATGCTACTGTGTAATATCTGGCATTCTGCTGTATGTATCCCATGCTCCTATGTAATACCCCCATTCTTCTGTATAATGTATAATGTCTCCCATGCTGCTGTGTAATATATCCCACTTTTTGCTTTGTAATATCTCCCATTCTGCTGTATGGTGTTCCCAAATATTTCTGTGTAATGTTCCCCATGCTACAGTGTAATATCCCCTATTCTGCTGTATAATATCCCCCTGGTTGCTGTGTAATGTTCCAAAAGGTGCTGTGTAATGTTACCTTTTGCTGATGTGTAATATCCCTTATTCTCCTGTATAATGTCTCCCATGCAGCTGTGTAATGTCCCACATGCTGTTGCGTAATGTTCCCCATGCTGCGGTGTAATCTCCCCTATGCTGCTGTGTAGTATACCCCCATTCTGCTTTATAATGTCTCCCATGCTCCTCTGTCATGTTTTCTATGCTGCTGTGTAATGTACCCCATGCTGCTGTGTACTGTCCCTTATGCTGCTTTTTAATATGCCTCATTCTGCTTTACAATGTTTCCCATGCTTCTGTGTAATATCCCCCATTCTGCGGTATAACGTCCTCCATGCTACTTTTTATTATCCGCCATTCTGCAGCAATCCGATCGCTCTGCACTATCTGCTGATCACAGCTATACAGCTGTAAACAGCAGATACGGTCACTTCCTGCTTCACTGGCCTCCGGTAAAAGTAAAACTGAAAGTGGTTCATGTCTAGCATAGGAGTCATCACATGACCCTGTGCTACCATGACAACCACCGGAAGTCACGTGACATGTCACGTGACTTCCGGCATCGGGCGGTAAGTAAAACTTTACAGCGATCGCGTTTATAATGGCGCTGTCACATATTGACAGCGCCATTTTCAGGGGTTAAACGGCACGAGCAGATAACGATTCTGCTCGTGCCTAGCAGGCACTCATCTCAGCTGTGAAAATCAGCTGAGATGTGTGCCGATCACGGCATGCTGCCGCCGGCAGACCGTGGGCAGTAACGTTATGACCGCTAGGACGTAAAATTACTGCCCGTGGTCGTTAAGGGGTTAATGTCCCCCATGCTGCCGTGTAATTTCTCCTGTTGCTGCTGTATAATGTACCCAATGCTGCTGTGTAGTTTCCCCCATTCTGCTGTATAATATCCCCATTGGTGCAGTGTACTTGTTTCCATTTTGCTGTGTAATGTCCCCCCCTGCTGCTGTATAATGTCCTCCCTGTTTTTTGTAATATATGCCATTCTGTTGTATGTCTCCTATGCTGCTGTATAATATCACCATGCTGCAGTGTAATTTCCTCCATTCTAATGTATAATGTCTCACATTTGGCTATGTAATATCCCCCATTCTGCTTTGTAATATCCGCCATGTTGCTGTGTATTTTCTACCATGCTACAGTGTAATATCCCTCTATTCTGCTGTATAATGTCCCCCATGTTGCTGTGTAATGTCCCCCATGCTGCAGTGTAATCTTACCTATGCTGCTGTGTAATATACCCCCATTCTGCTGTATAATGTCTCCCATTCTCCTCTGTCATGTTCCCTATGCTAATGTGTAATGTACCCAATGCTGCTGTATAATGTACCCAATGCTTCTGTGTAATTCACCCCCATGCAGCTGTATAATGTACCCAATGCGGCTGTGTAATTCACCCCCATGCTGCTGTATATTGTACCCAATGCTGTTGAGTAATATACCCCATTCTGCTGTATATCCCCCATGCTGCAGTGTACTATCCCCCATTCTGCTGTGTAATGTCCCCGCTACTGCTGTGTAATGTTCTCCATGCTACTGTGTAATATCTGCACTCTGCTGTATGTCTCCCATGCTGCTGTGTAAAATCTCAATTTTGCTGTGTAATATCTCCCATGCTGCTGTGTAATATATCCCATGCCGCTATGTAATATCCCCCATGCTGCTGTGTAATATCCCCATTCTGTTTTGTAAAATCCAGCATTCTGCTGTAAAATGTCCCCCATGCTGCTATATAATGTCCACAATGCTGCTGTGTACTATCCCCCATTTTTCTGTATAATATACCTCATGGGGCAGTATAATAAACCCTATTCTGCTGTCTTATGTTCTCCATTCTACTGTATCATGTCCTCCATGCTACTGTGTAATATCTGGCATTCTGCTGTATGTATCCCATGCTCCTATGTAATACCCCCATTCTTCTGTATAATGTCTCTCATGCTGCTGTGTAATATATCCCACTTTTTGCTTTGTAATATCTCCCATTCTGCTGTATGGTGTCCCCAAATCTTTATGTGTAATGTCCCCCTTCTACAGTGTAATATCCCCTATTCTGCTGTATAATATCCCCCTGGTTGCTGTGTAATGTTCCAAAAGCTGCTGTGTAATGTTCCCTTTTGCTTATGTGTAATATCCCTTATTCTCCTGTATAATGTCTCCCATGTAGATGTGTAATGTCCCACATTCTGTTGCGTAATGTTCCCCATGCTGCGGTGTAATCTCCCCTATGCTGCTGTGTAATATACCCCCATTCTGCTTTATAATGTCTCCCATGCTCCTCTGTCATGTTTTCTATGCTGCTGTGTAATGTACCCCATGCTGCTGTGTAATGTCCCTTATGCTGCTTTTTAATATGCCTCATTCTGCTTTACAATGTTTCCCATGCTTCTGTGTAATATCCCCCATTCTGCGGTATAACGTCCTCCATGCTACATTTTATTATCCACCATTCTGCAGCAATCCGATCGCTCTGCACTATCTGCTGATCACAGCTAAACAGCTGTAAACAGCAGATACGGTCACTTCCTGCTTCACTGGCCTCCGGTAAAAGTAAAACTGAAAGTGGTTCATGTCTAGCATAGGAGTCATCACATGACCCTGTGCTACCATGACAACCACCGGATGTCACGTGACATGTCACGTGACTTTCGGCATCGGGCGGTAAGTAAAACTTTACAGCGATCGCGTTTATAATGGCTCTGTCACATATTGACAGCGCCATTTTCAGGGGTTAAACGGCACGAGCAGATAACGATTCTGCTCGTGCCTAGCAGGCACTCATCTCAGCTGTGAAAATCAGCTGAGATGTGTGCCGATCACGGTATGCTGCCGCCGGCAGACCGTAGGCAGTAACGTTATGACCGCTAGGACGTAAAATTACTGCCCGTGGTCGTTAAGGGGTTAATGTCCTCCATGCTGCCATGTAATTTCTCCTGTTGCTGCTGTATAATGTACCCAATGCTGCTGTGTAATTTTCCCCCATTCTGCTGTATAATATCCCCATTGGTGCAGTGTACTTGTTTTCATTTTGCTGTGTAATGTCCCCCCTGCTGCTGTATAATGTCCTCCCTGTTTTTTGTAATATATGCCATTCTGTTGTATGTCTCCTATGCTGCTGTATAATATCACCATGCTGCAGTGTAATTTCCTCCATTCTAATGTATAATGTCTCACATTTGGCTCTGTATTATACCCCATTCTGCTGTATAATATACCCCATGGTGCAGTGTATTTCTTTTCCATTCTGCTGTGTAATGTCTCCCTCTGCTGCTATATAATGTCCTCCAAGGTATTTTGTAATATCTGCCATTTTGCTGTATGTCTTCCATGCTGCTGTGTAATATCCCCATGCTACTATGTAATATCTTCCATTATGCTGTGTAACATCCCCCCTGTTGCTCTGTAATGTTCCCCATGTTGCTGTCTAATATCCCTAATTCTGCTGTATATTGTCCTCCATGTTGCTGTGTAACATCCCCCATTCTTCTTTGTAATACCCCCATTCTGCTGTATAATGTCTCCCATGTTGCTGAGTAATTTCCCCCATTATATGTATATTGTGTATATTGTCCCTATGCTGCTGTGTAATTTACCTCATGCTGCTGTATAATCTACCCAATGCTGCTGTATAATATCCCCATTTTGCTGTGTAATATCCCCTTTCTGCTTTGTAATATCCCCCATTCTGCTGTATGTCTTTGATGCTGCTGTGTAATATGCCCATTTTGCTGTGTAGTATTCCCATGCTGCTGTGTAAAATCTCCCATTCTGCTTTGTAACATAGCCAATGCTGCTCTGTATTATCCCCCATTCTGCTGTGTAATATCCCCAATTTTGCTGTATAATTTCTCCAGTTTTGCTGTATAATAAACCCTTGGTGCTCTGTAATATCCCCATTATGCTTTGTAATATACCACATTCTGCTGTGTTATATCTCCCATGCTGCTGTGTAATATGCCCCATTCTGCTTTGTAATGTCTCAATGTTGCTTTATAATGTTCCCCATGTTGCTGAGTAATGTCCGCCATGTTATCTATATATATATAATTGCCTTATTCTGTCTGTCTGTCTTTCTTGCTCCAAAATGAGTTATTACAGTGACAACCGTCGCATTGGCTGCTTGGCTCGGCCCGGCCACGCCCCCACATGCATTGGCCGTTTGGCTCCGCCCGGCCATGCCCCCCGCACGCATTGGCCGCTTGCCCCGTTACCCCCCCACACGCATTGGCCTTTTAGCTTGACCTGGCCATGCCCCCCGCACACTGTGCCCGCTTGGCCACGCCTTCAGCACACTGTGCCTGCTCGTCTACGCCCCCACACACTTTGCCCACTCGTCCATGCCCCCACACGCTTTGCCCGCTCGTCCACACCCCCTCACGCTTTGCCCGCTCGGCCACGCCCCCCACACACATTGGGCACCTATACACCTCCCCTCAGTACTTCTCCTATTATACTCCTCCCCCCAGGACTACTCCTATTAGACACCTCTCCCCAAGGACTACTCCTCCTATTATACTCCTCACCTCCAGGGCTACTCCTCCTATTAGACTCCTCTCCCCCCAGGGCTACTCCTCCTTTTCTCCTCTCTCCCCAGGACTACTCTTCCTATTAAACTCCTCTTCCCCAGGACTGCTCCTCCTATTATCCTCCTCTCTCTTCAGGACTACTCCTTTTATTATACTCCTCTTCCCCCAGGACTGCTCCTACTATTATCCTCCTCTCTCCCCAGGAGTACTCCTCCAACACACACACACTGCACAAAACATACCTCCCCCCAAAACACACACACACCCCTGTTGTGAATGTCAGTTATGCTTTGGCTGCTGTGAGGCTCCCTCTTGTGGCCAGGAATGGTTTGGACAAAGACCAGGTGTGTTGAGCAATGGCCGTTTCAATTGCTAACTCCCTGCTTATTTAAACCCTGGTCTGATAGCAGGCTATGCCGGATGTCAGTTGTTCTTTGTTCACCAGCCTGCTTCATCCTGCTCCAGACCACTTCTACCCCAGATAAGTGCTTGGCTCTTTATTTTTGTTTGGTTCTTTGTGTTCTTATCTGAGTTTGTCATTTGCTGTGGTTGTTTTCAGTTTATTTGCATGCAGGGATCTTCCCTCTCAGTTGCTTAGCTGGAAAGCTCCCTGCAGCTATGTTTGGAGTATTGCTCCTATAAGTCCATATGTTTGTTGCTTCTTGAATTTGTTATGGCTCCTGATTTCTGTTCATTGGTATGACAAGAGCGCCTGGTATAGGACAGAGTTCAGATCTAGCGATCTGAGGGCTTTTTTGTACTATCAGGTTGTTGGATTTTTGCAGGGTTTTTCTCTGGCCACCATCAGTCCCTTTCCTGTCCTGTCCTATTTAGTCAGTAGGGCCTCACCTTTTGCTAATCCTATCATCTATCTGTGTATTGTGTTTTCCTATATCACCGCAGTCTTTGAATGTGGGGGGGTTTGCTATTCTTTATCTATTTTCTGAGTCAGAGAGTTATTCATCTTTCCTTCCTTTAGGATAGCTAGTTTTCCGGCTGGGTTTGCGGTGCACAGGATGTTAGTTCACCCCTAGGCTACTTCTAGGTGTGTTGGTAAGGGGATGGCGGTCAGATTAGTTGCCAATGCTTTTGTCACCTTTTACCAATGATTTATGGTTGTCTTCCATGGTTCAGGATCATAACACACCCCACATACACACACCACACACACACACCCACACAAACCGCACAACACTCACAGCACCACATACACACAGTGCTCCACAAACAACGCAACACACAAACAACACCGCTCTCTCACACCGCCACACCCAGACAACAGCCAGAACATTTACAACGCCCTTCACAAACACTTGGTAACTACACACAACAACATCTATATATATAACAAAAATCATATATTAACTACACAATAAATTCTAGAATACCCGGTGCGTTAAAATCGGGCCACCTTCTAGTATTGTAATATTCCCCTACTGTGCCTTATAATATCCCCCATGCTGCTGTGTAATGTCCCTTATGCTGCAGTGTAATATACTCCATTCTGCTGTATAAAGTCTCCCATGTTTCTCTGTAATCTTCCCCATGCTTCTGTGTAATTTCTCCCATGCTGCTGTATAATATCCCCAATGCTGCAGTGAACTATCCCCCATTCTGTTGTGTAATGTCCCCCCTACTGCTGTATAATGTCCTCCTTGCTACTGTGCAATATCTGTCATTCTGCTGTATGACGCCCATGGTTTTGTGGAAAATCAACATTCTGCTGTGTAATATATCCCATGCTGCTGTTTTATATGCCACATTCTGCTGTGTAATATCGCCCATTCCACTTTGCAATATCCCCCATTCTGCTGTATAATGTCCCCCCATGTTGCTATGTAATGTCCGCCATGTTACATTGTAATATACCCATATTCTGTTGTATAATGTCCCCCATAATGCTGTGTAATATCCCCCATGCGGCTGTGTAATGTCCCCTATGCTGCTGTGTAATATCCCCCATTCTCCTTTGTAATATCCCACATTGTGCTGTATAATGTCCCACATGTTGCTTGGTAATATCCCCCATTCTGCTGTATATTGTCCCCATGCTGCTGTGTAATTTCCTCCCATGCTGCTGTATAATGTACTCAATACTTTGTTGTAATATCCTTCATTCTGCTGTGTAATGTCTCCCATGAGGCTCCAATGTGAGGTTTGTGGGGGAGGGGCAGGCAGAGGTTATAGTCTGGGGATTGTGGGGGAGGGGCAGGATTAGGCTATAGTCGGGATTGCGAGGGAGGGGCAGGCATAGGATATAGTCGGGATTGCGAGGGAGGGGCAGGTAAAGGCTATAGTCTGGGGATTGCAGGGGAGGGGCAGGTAGAGGCTATAGTCTGGTGATTGCGGGGGGAGGGACAGGCAGAGGCTAAAGACTAAGGATTAGGCGGTCTGTTATTGTTGTCTAGGGATTAGGGGGCCTATGACTCTAGACAGTGCAGTGGTTGGGGAGCTGGGGCTGTTAGTATAGTCTTAGAGTTAGGGGGTCTATTGTGGTAGGAGGGGTGTTTAGGGAGCCTATTGCTGTAGGAGGGAGGTTTATGGAGAGTATCGCTGTAGGAGGTGGGGTTTAGGAGGCCTATTGCTGTAGAAGAAGTGTTTAGGGTCCTATTGCTGTAGGAGGGGGGTTTAAGGGGCCTATTGCTGGGGGGTTTAGGGGGACTATTGCTGTAGAGGGCGGTTTGGGGAGCCTATTGCTGTAGAAGGGGGCTTAGGGAACCTATTGGTGTAGATGGGGGGGTTTAGCTTGCCTACTGCTGTAGAGGGGGGTTTAGGGGTCCTATTGCTGTAGATGGTGGGTTTAGGGAGGCTTACAGAGTGAAAAATAGTGCAAAGGATAAAATCGATGGGGAAAAGTGTAAGGACTCAGTATGTTGGGGTTCTCAGTATGGAGAGTGGTAGATGTAGAAACTTGGTACTCCAGATCAAAGTGAACAGTGGTTTTTATTGTGAAGAACTTGTAGGACCAGCACAAGTACAGATATTTCGATCAAAAGACCTTCATCAGTGCGTGCAGAGCGTCTTCAGAAAGTACAGTCATATGAAAAAGTTTGGGCACCCCTATTAATGTTAACCTTTTTTCTTTATAACAATTCGGGGTTTTGCAACAGCTATTTCAGTTTCATATATCTAATAACTGATGGATTGAGTAATATTTCTGGAATTAAATGAGGTTTTTTGTACTAACAGAAAATGTGCAATCCGCATTTAAACAAAATTTGACCAGTGCAAAAGTATGGGCACCTCAACATAAAAGTGACATTAATATTTTGTAGATCCTCCTTTTGCAAAAATCACAGCCTCTAGTCGCTTCCTGTAGCTTTTAATGAGTTCCTGGATCCTGGATGAAGGTATATTTGACCATTCCTGTTTACAAAACAATTCCAGTTCAGTTAAGTTTGATGGTCGCCGAGCATGGACAGCACGCTTCAAATCATCCCACAGATGTTCAATGATATTCAGGTCTGGGGACTGGGATGGCCATTCCAGAACATTGTATTTGTTCCTCTGCAAGAATGCCTGAGTAGATTTCGAGCGGTGTTTTGGATCATTGTCTTGAAATATCCATCCCCTGCGTAACTTCAACTTCGTCACTGATTCTTGCACATTATTGTCAAGAATCTGCTGATACTGAGTTGAATCCATGTGACCCTCAACTTTAACAAGATTCCCGGTGCCAGCATTGGCCACACAGCCCCAAAGCATGTTGGAACCTCCACCAAATTTTACTGTGGGTAGCAAGTGCTTTTCTTGGAATGCCGTGTTTTTTTTGCCTCCATGCATAACGCCTTTTTGTATGACCAAAAAACTCAATCTTTGTTTCATCAGTCCACAGGACCTTCTTCCAAAATGTAACTGGCTTGTCCAAATGTGCTTTTGCATACCTCAGGCGACTCTGTTTGTGGCGTGCTTGCAGAAACTGCTTCTTTCGCATCACTCTCCCATACAGCTTCTCCTTCTGCAAAGTGCGCTGTGTTGTTGACCGATGCACATTGACACCATTTGCAGCAAGATGATGCTGCAGGTCTTTGGAGGTGGTCTGTGGATTGTCCTTGACTGTTCTCACCATTCTTCTTCTCTGCCTTTCTGATATTTTTCTTGGCCTGCCACTTCTGGGTTTATCAAGATCTGTACCTGTGTTCTTCCATTTCCTTACTATGTTCCTCACAGTGGAAACTGACAGTTTAAATCTCTGAAACAACTTTTTGTATCCTTCCCCTGAACAACTATGTTGAATAATCTTTGTTTTCAGATCATTTGAGAGTTGTTTTGAGGAGCCCATGATGCCGCTCCTCATAGGAGATTCAAATAGGAGAACAACTTGCAAGTGGCCACCTTAAATACCTTTTCTAATGATTGGATACACCTGCCTATGAAGTTCAGAGCTCAATGAGCTTACAAAACCAATTTAGTGCTTTAGTAAGTCAGTAAAAAAGTAGTTAGGAGTGTTCAAATCAAGAAATTGATAAGGGTGCCCATACTTTTGCACCGGTCAAATTTTGTTTAAATGCGGATTGCACATTTTCTGTTAGTACAATAAACCTCATTTCAATCCAGAAATATTACTCAGTCCATCAGTTATTAGATATATGAAACTGAAATACCTGTTGCAAAAACCTAAATTGTTATAAAGAAAAAAGGTTAACATTAATAGGAGTGCCCAAACTTTTTCATATGACTGTGTAGTAGCATGGCGAGCGGCGTAGCCCGGTATGACATCGTGTCCACCGCTGTCTATGTGGCAGTGATGTGCTTGTGCTGGTCCTACAAGTTCTTTATAATAAAAAGCACTATTCACGTTGATCTTGAGTGCCAAGGTTCTACAACTATTTGATACGGTTTGGGACCCTACTTGTGCACTACCCCAGAAGTGACGTGTGTATCAATGCATTAAGTATAGAGAGGGGGAAGTATTGGGAGCTCATCGAAAAGGAGCTAGCATGGGGATTCAGTATGAACAGGCGCAGCGTGAGGTCTCAGTACAGAAACGGGGCAGCATAGCTGGGCTCAGTATGGAGTGGAGCAATGTAGGGGACTCAGTATGAGACGTGAGGTAGTGTAGGGGTGCTCAGCATTAGGGCTCTTTTCCACTACATCGCTAGTAATCCAAAAGGAATGTTCAGTCCATTTCATCTCCTTAAGATTCTGGAGGAGGCTTTTTGTGTCCTTTCATGTAAACGACGGTGCGCTTCATGAGCGGTTGTAAAATATTGTCCAACCAATCTGAAAGGTTGCTGGTTAGCGATCCCGTGCTAGCAACAATGGGTCTTAACGGAGGGGGGGAAGGTGTCCTTGTGAACTTTGGGTAGACTCTGAAAGATGGGGCAAATAGGAGTATCCACCATGAGGTATTCCTAGGTTTCTTGTTTAGAATCCCCCAATCTTAACCTTGTTGTAGAATATTCTGTAATTTGAACGAGGACCCAACAAATATTTTTCCTTCCAAACGCCTTTAGGTAGAGTGGTCATTTAGTATGGTGCATATTTCTCTTTCATAAAGAGTTTTATCTAAAATGACCACTGATCCCCCCTGACCAGCGGACCACGAGCACCCCTCGGATTTTGCGGCATAGGAAGAAAGGTGAGCTGAACAATAATTTTTTAGGGGAAAAAAATGACCGGAGTGCTTCTTTATAGGGAACCTGTCACCAGATTTGGTGACTATAAGCTGCGGCCACCACTAGTGGGCTCTTATGTACAGCATTCTAACATGCTGTAGATAAGACCCCAGGCCGCTATGCAGAACATAACAATCACCTTATAATACTCACCTAAAGGGCGATGCAGTGCAGACTGGTCGGATGTGTGTCTCCATTCTCCAATAGCGGCGCCTCTTCTTTCAGCTATCTTTGTCCTCCTTCTGAATCCTGGGTGCATGATGCATTCTACGTCATCCACAGTAGCCAGCATTGAGGTCCTGCGCAAGTGCACTACAATACTTTAATCTGCCCTATTCAGGGCAGATTAAAGTGCTCCTCAAAAAGTAACTAAACTTTTGGGAGATTTTTTTGTTTTATGCATAATAATTCTGAGCAGATTAGTGAGGAATCTGTTCTTGAAACTCCCAAAAATAGCTGAAAAGCTCTTTTAGAAGAGCACACACAGCACAGAGCAGATGCTGTAGAAAGTTGTCCTGTCTCCTGAGCCGTGCACTTCTAAGGAGTCTTTTGAGCAATTTACGGGGGTCTCAGGACCCAGACCCACATAAATGTGCTCAGAATTAATGTACCTAAAACAGAAGATATCTCCCAAAAATTAAGGTATTTTTTAATTGTTTCACAGTACTATAGTTCTGATATTGTCCGCAGTCTGATGATGGCTGGTAACAAATCCTGCTATCTCCTTATTATTGTTACATTCATACTAGGAGCTGCAGTTTCATGCCAGACAATTTTATGTTGGGTTAGCTTTAGTTCTGGTGACGTAGTAGTGATTTCAGCTTGATTTTGGTAATGTAGTCATGCACCAATGATGGTTCTGGTGATGTAGTAGTGATTTCAGCTTGGTTCTGATTATGCATTCATATACCAATGGCGGTTCTGTTAATGTAGCAGTGTGCAGATCGTGGTTCTGGTGATGTAGCAGTGTGCAGATGGTGGTTCTCATGATGTAGTAACCACGGGGGAACACTATTCTCCTTAAGGAGACTTTGCAAGCCAGTCTGGCTGCCAGGTAAGGGGACTTATAGCTGCAATGCCCCTCTGGGAAATATTCAAATTGTCTCTCCAGTAAAGGAGACAAACTCTAGCACAGCGCCACCTATTGGAAGTAGCGATCCTAAAAGTCACAAGTGGATTTTCAACAATCCTTTGAAATATGACTCAGGATATATAAGCCAGATCAGAATCCCAATTTGCAGACACGGTGTTTCGGGGTGCTTGCCCCTCGTCAGTGCAAAGTATGGGGGTGTCTGATCTGGCTCATGAGAAAGCTATGTGGGGACCACGGGGGAACACTATTCTCCTTAAGGAGACTTTGCAAGCCAGTCTGGCTGCCAGGTAAGGGGACTTATAGCTGCAATGCCCCTCTGGGAAATATTCAAATTGTCTCTCCAGTAAAGGAGACAAACTCTAGCACAGCGCCACCTATTGGAAGTAGCGATCCTAAAAGTCACAAGTGGATTTTCAACAATCCTTTGAAATATGACTCAGGATATATAAGCCAGATCAGAATCCCAATTTGCAGACACGGTGTTTCGGGGTGCTTGCCCCTCGTCAGTGCAAAGTATGGGGGTGTCTGATCTGGCTCATGAGAAAGCTATGTGGGGACCACGGGGGAACACTATTCTCCTTAAGGAGACTTTGCAAGCCAGTCTGGCTGCCAGGTAAGGGGACTTATAGCTGCAATGCCCCTCTGGGAAATATTCAAATTGTCTCTCCAGTAAAGGAGACAAACTCTAGCACAGCGCCACCTATTGGAAGTAGCGATCCTAAAAGTCACAAGTGGATTTTCAACAATCCTTTGAAATATGACTCAGGATATATAAGCCAGATCAGAATCCCAATTTGCAGACACGGTGTTTCGGGGTGCTTGCCCCTCGTCAGTGCAAAGTATGGGGGTGTCTGATCTGGCTCATGAGAAAGCTATGTGGGGACCACGGGGGAACACTATTCTCCTTAAGGAGACTTTGCAAGCCAGTCTGGCTGCCAGGTAAGGGGACTTATAGCTGCAATGCCCCTCTGGGAAATATTCAAATTGTCTCTCCAGTAAAGGAGACAAACTCTAGCACAGCGCCACCTATTGGAAGTAGCGATCCTAAAAGTCACAAGTGGATTTTCAACAATCCTTTGAAATATGACTCAGGATATATAAGCCAGATCAGAATCCCAATTTGCAGACACGGTGTTTCGGGGTGCTTGCCCCTCGTCAGTGCAAAGTATGGGGGTGTCTGATCTGGCTCATGAGAAAGCTATGTGGGGACCACGGGGGAACACTATTCTCCTTAAGGAGACTTTGCAAGCCAGTCTGGCTGCCAGGTAAGGGGACTTATAGCTGCAATGCCCCTCTGGGAAATATTCAAATTGTCTCTCCAGTAAAGGAGACAAACTCTAGCACAGCGCCACCTATTGGAAGTAGCGATCCTAAAAGTCACAAGTGGATTTTCAACAATCCTTTGAAATATGACTCAGGATATATAAGCCAGATCAGAATCCCAATTTGCAGACACGGTGTTTCGGGGTGCTTGCCCCTCGTCAGTGCAAAGTATGGGGGTGTCTGATCTGGCTCATGAGAAAGCTATGTGGGGACCACGGGGGAACACTATTCTCCTTAAGGAGACTTTGCAAGCCAGTCTGGCTGCCAGGTAAGGGGACTTATAGCTGCAATGCCCCTCTGGGAAATATTCAAATTGTCTCTCCAGTAAAGGAGACAAACTCTAGCACAGCGCCACCTATTGGAAGTAGCGATCCTAAAAGTCACAAGTGGATTTTCAACAATCCTTTGAAATATGACTCAGGATATATAAGCCAGATCAGAATCCCAATTTGCAGACACAGTGTTTCGGGGTGCTTGCCCCTCGTCAGTGCAAAGTATGGGGGTGTCTGATCTGGCTCATGAGAAAGCTATGTGGGGACCACGGGGGAACACTATTCTCCTTAAGGAGACTTTGCAAGCCAGTCTGGCTGCCAGGTAAGGGGACTTATAGCTGCAATGCCCCTCTGGGAAATATTCAAATTGTCTCTCCAGTAAAGGAGACAAACTCTAGCACAGCGCCACCTATTGGAAGTAGCGATCCTAAAAGTCACAAGTGGATTTTCAACAATCCTTTGAAATATGACTCAGGATATATAAGCCAGATCAGAATCCCAATTTGCAGACACGGTGTTTCGGGGTGCTTGCCCCTCGTCAGTGCAAAGTATGGGGGTGTCATATTTCAAAGGATTGTTGAAAATCCACTTGTGACTTTTAGGATCGCTACTTCCAATAGGTGGCGCTGTGCTAGAGTTTGTCTCCTTTACTGGAGAGACAACATGATGTAGTAGTGATTTGAGGTTGGTTCTGGAGATGTTGTCATATACAGATTGTGGTTCTGGTAATGTTATCGTGATTTGAGGTTGGTTCTGGTGATGTATTTGTGTATATGTAGCAATATTTAATTTATTAGGTTTATTAGTAGATCATTATATCTATCATACACTATAGATAGGTGTCCCATCATGCGGCTGGCAGTTATCCTGCCTGACTCTCCTATACACTATACACAGGTGTCCCATCATTTGGCTGGTAGCTATCTTCCTGACTGTCCCATACACTATAGACAGGTGTCCCATCATGCAGCTGGCAGCTGTCTCCCTGATTCTCGCATACACAGGAGCGTTCACTTTGTTGAGTGGTCGTGTTCTTTATGAGACAGATGCTACTACACATCTCTGGCAGTGGCTCACCTCTTAGAGAGAAAAGCATCCACAGTCCAAAATTAGACCTGCTGGGTCATCACTCCTCTGACAATCAGAATGTCGGCCGAGCCTGTCTATCTCCGGGTTCAGCCAACTGTAGTCTGTGTATAAGCGCTTTAACTACTATCTGAAGGGAATGTGAATGGTTTGGGTGTGTGCACACCATGGCATTTACACATCTGTGAATCTATTGAGTTTTTCAGGACGAGGACAGGTTAGGAAACACTGGCATCTTTTTTAAATTGAAATTGTTTTAAGTACTAGTCAGCGACTTCTTGGTGGCAACAGCATGAAAAATGGTTCAAATACCTGTTTTAACCACTTGGTGTCTTTGAAAACCTAAAGCTGTTAAAATAAGCAAAATAAAACTGAACGTATGCGCAGCAAGTGCAGATCTTCATTCCTATGGCGTTTAGCACTTTTTCAAGTGTGTTAGAGTGGTGTCTTAGATGTCGCGTGCACAAAATCATAATTTTACTTTGTCAGTAAAGGGTGCGAACACATAAAGTGTCTAGGGCAGCATGACGACCAAATACAGCCCTGCCCATTCTGCTGTGTAATATCCCCCATTCTGCTGTAAAATGTCTCCAATTTTGCTGAATAATATCTCCCATGCCGCTGTGTAATATCCCCCATTCTGCTTTGTAATATCCCCCATGTTGCTGTGTATTTTCTACCATTCTACAGTGTAATATCCCTTTATGCTGATGTATAATGTCCCCCATGTTGCTGTGTAATGTCCCCCATGCTGCGGTGTAATTTCCTCCCATGCTGCTGTATAATGTACCCAATGCTAATTTGTAATATCCCCCATTCTGCTGTGTAATGTCTCCCTTGAGGCTCCAATGTGAGGTTTGTGGGGGAGGGGCAGACAGAGGCTATAGTCGGGGGGTTGAGGGGCAGGCAGAGGCTATAGTCTGGGGATTGCGGAGGAGGGGCAGGCAGAGGCTATTATCTGGAGATTGCAAGGGAGAGGCAGGCAGAGGCTATTATCTGGAGATTGGAAGGGAGGGGCAGCAGAGGCTATAGTCTGGGGATTGCGGCAGAGGGGCAGGCAGAGGATATAGTCTGGGGATTGCGGAGGGGCAGGCAGAGGTTATAGTCTGGGGATTGTGGGGGAAGGGCAGGCAGAGGTTATAGTTTGGGGATTGTGGGGGAAGGGCAGGCATAGGATATAGTCGGGATTGTGGGGGAGGGGCAGGTAGAGGCTATAGTCTGGTGATTGCGGGGAAGGGGCAGGCAGAGGCTAAAGACTAAGGATTAGGTGGCCTGTTATTGTAGTCTGGGGATTAGGGGGCCTATGACTCTAGACAGTGGTTGGGGAGCTGGGGCTGTTAGTATAGTCTTAGAGTTAGGGGGTCTATTGCTGTACGAGGGGTGTTTAGGGAGCCTATTGCTGTAGGAGATGAGGTTTAGGGGGCCTATTGCTGTAGGAGGAGTGTTTATGGTCCTATTGCTGTAGGAGGGGGGTTTAAGGGGCCTATTACTGTGGGAGTGTTTAGGAGGGCTATTGCTGTAGAGGAAGGTTTAGGGGGCCTATTGATGTAGAGGGCGGTTTGGGGAGCTTATTGCTGTAGAAGGGGGCTTAGGGAACCTATTGGTGTAGATGGGGAGTTTAGGTTGCCTATTGTTGTAGAGGGGGGTTTAGGGGGCCTATTGCTGTAGATGGCAAGTTTAGGTAGTTATTGCTTTAGAGGGGGGATAAGAAAGCTTATTAATGTAGAGGAGGGTTTAGGGGGCCTATTGCTGTAGATGGTGGGTTTAGGGAGGCTTACAGAGTGAAAGATAGTGCAAAGGATAAAATCGATGGGGAAAAGTGTAAAGACTCAGTATGTTGGGGTTCTCCATATGGAGAGGGGTAGATGTAGAAACTTTGTACTCAAGATCAATGTGAACAGTGGTTTTTATTGTGAAAAACTTGTAGGACCAGCACAAGTATAGATGTTTTGGTCAAAAGACCTTCATCGGTGCATGCAGAGGGTCCTCAGAAACTATAGTAGTGGGGCGAGCGGCGTAGCCCAGTATGACGTGGTGTCCCCCGCTGTCTATGTGGCAATGATGTGCTTGTGCTGGTCCTACAAGTTCTGTATAATAAAAACCACTATTCACGTTGATCTTGAGTGCCAAGTTTCTACAACTATTTGATACGGTTTGAGACCCTACTTGTGCCCTACTCCAGAAGTGACGTGTGTATCAATGCATTAAGTATAGAGAGGGGGAAGGATAGGGAGCTCATTATCGAAAAGGAGCTAGCATGGGGATTCAGTATGAACAGGGGCAGTGTGAGGTCTCAGTATGGAAACGGGGCAGCATGGGTGGGCTCAGTATGGAGTGGAGCAATTTAGGGGACTTCGTATGAGACGTGAGGTAGTGTGGGGGTGCTCAGCATTAGGGCTCTTTTCCACTTGTGTACCGCTTCCGAAGCGAGAGCTTTGGAAGCGATATGCTAATGACCCTCTGCTGCGAGCGTCAGCTGAGGGTCATGCAACTGTGATGCGATCTTTCGATTGCATCACAGGAGCGGATTAGATGGGGGAAGCACTTTCTCCTCCACTATCTGTTTCTGCGTGCACTGCAGTGGGATGTTGGGAGTGCGTGAGCTGAGATTCATTGCAAAACGCAGCATGCTGTGATTGCACCGAGAGCACGATTCGTGTGGAGAAATAACAGGGAAGAGGAAACTGGCTCATTGATTAACACTGGTGCGAGTGCAATCCGATTTTTTATTGGATTGCACTTGCACATGCAATTCACAGGTGGAAACGAGCCCTTAGGCGTGAGATAGCATAGTGGTCTCTGTATCATGAGTGGGGCAGGCAGCATTTAAAGCGCACTAAGAAGGAGCAGCATTGGTGGCTCAGTATGGAGAAGAGCAGTGTGAGAGCCCCATATGGAGAAGGGCAGCATGCATGGGACATTGTGAGGAGGGGGCAGCATGATATGAGGACAATATGCAGATCATATTTTATAATTGAGAAAGGTGTGATGGGTATAATTTATAAAGAGCAGTGTGGCGTTTTTATTTTATTAGGGGGCAGAGTTGCGTTCATAGTAAATAAATGGGGACGATGTGGTGGGAATATTTTATAGGAAAGGATAGTGTGGAGGCCATGTACGTTAAGAGGGATTGTGTGCAGTAATATTCTTTTGCGGGGAGCACAGTGAGGAGTAATTGTTTTTTTTCCAGTCCACAGCATAGGGCTTATTTATGGCACAGCATTTGTAGGCATTGTAATTCAGGAACATTATAATGGCATTGCTATTTTTCGGGGCACCATGGTGAGATGTGCTGCAGAAGACCGGAGAAGAGGGAAGTCTGCAGAGACGAGCTGTGGATGTGAAGTCATCATGGAGTCAGGTACATGAGAAATCAGCGATCTGTAAGTGAATTATCACAGACCTTACACTACACTAACATTTACTCAGGTTTAGGGGAAAAAATGAAGCAGAGAAGGCGTGAAGGTATGGACCCAGCACCAATTCCAGTAAAATATAAAAAAAAATTCTTTATTGAAGCATGTTAAAATTCGCAGAAGAAAACCGCAAGGTGAACATTAAATTATGGGTGATCTTGACGTGTTTCGGACCAGTACATAAAAAACAATAAGTTCTTAATCATAAATAACCTATACAGCCTATGATACCAGGTTTATATGTCAGATAAATGCCTGAGTGAGAGAGGTTTGAGGGTGTGACCATTGTTAGGGATAGAAAACAGGTGTGAATAATATTAACTCAATGGACTGAAAATGTGAAAACGGAATGAAGTGGAGTAAAGTAAAAAAAAGTATAATGAAATTCCTTATCCAGGAATGAAAAATAAAATAAACTAAAATAAGATGAAAAAAATGTGCAAAGTGTATGTGTATTGTGTATGATTTTATGATTAATCTGAAAGAAAGCACTAAGAAATATAGAAAATACTTTCAAATATTATGTAAAGAGGGGAGACAAACTGTTGGATATGGACCATTTCTTGTCCAAAAAAAATGGAAATCTGAATGAAAATTAAGCCCTAATGGTTGCCTGGTATCTAATTTAAGGATCCATTTGGCCTCTGCGTATAGTGAAGCTGCAAACCAGTCACTCCCTCTTGGTGGTCTGGTAACGTGTTCAATATCTGCCACCTTTAAGGAGGTGAAAACCCCATCATGTAAATCCTGAAAATGTTTAGTGAGCCCCAATAAGGAGCGTTTTTTTCTGCATATTGCCTGCTGTAGTAATTGATGATTCTGAAGGGGTTCTAATGTGTTCTAAAATGCGTGTTCTAAGAGATCTGGATGTACATCCTATATAATTTTTATTGTAGATAAGGCAAGAGGCTCTATATACTACACGTGATGATGAGCAGTTGATAAAAGAAGTGATCTTGAAAATTTCCCCATTGGCTCCTGGAAACTGTTTCGTACTATGCATGTATTAGCATAGACCACATTGTTGTGACGCGCATGGGAGCCTGTAGTGCTCAACCATGTTTTGCTGGGTTTCATAGCTGTGTATAAGCCAGGTGATATGATGTTACCTATAGTTTTAGCTTTTGAAGCCACAATACTGACACCTTGTGAGAGTTTATGATTTAATTCTCTATCTTGCTGTAAGAGAGCAATGTATTGTAAAAAAATTGTTTTGATGTTGAAAAAATCCTGGGTATATGGGGTGGAAAAGGTAACACGTTGAGTATAGGTATTATTCTTAGATTTATCCCTCAGTAGATCATCACGTGACCTAGTTCTAGAGATGCTTAGTGCTCTATTCAAAGAATGGTCGGTATACCCTCTCCTCTTCAACCTACTCCTGATGTTCTTGGCTTCTGTGGAAAAAGAGATTTCAGAGGAACATAGCCTCTTGGCCTTGAGGAATGCGCCTACCGGTAAATTGAGTAGAGTGTGTGGAGTTTGACAACTAACCGCATTTAAGGTGGTGTTTCCACTTATCTCTTTCCTGTACAGAGTTGTCTTGATATCATCTGTATTGGAATTACCTGATAGTTGTATGTCAAGAAAAGGGGCAGAATGGGTAAAATAGATTAACTGAAAACCGCAGATTCAAGTTATTGTTGTTCAGATATGTGCTCAATGATTTGATAAACTCCTGTGGAGTGATATCTGTTTTATGATCACAGATAAACATCTGGTCACCTATGTACCTATCATACATGTGTGACCAGATGTGTGTGAGGAATGGATTGTTTGCGGTATGTATGTATTGTTCTTCCCAGTATGCCATGTATAAGTTTGCTAGAGCGCATGACAAACTAGCTCCCATAGGGCATCCTGTGATTTGTAAATAATATATTCCATTAAACTGTAAGAAATTATGTTTAAGTAGATAACCAGTTACTGTAAGAATAAATTCTTTATGGATGTCATCCAGGGTGCTATATTCATCAAGATGGAAAAATAGGGCTTGTAAAGCTTCTTCATGGGGAATACAGGGATAGAGTGAAACTATGTCGCTAGTAATCCAAAAGGAATGTTCAGTCCATTTTATCTCCCTAAGATTCTGGAGGAGGCTTTTTGTGTCCTTTATGTATTCGATGGTGCGCTTCATGAGCGGTTGTAAAATATTGTCTAACCAATCTGAAAGGTGGCTGGTTAGCGATCCCGTGCTAGCAACAATGGGTCTTAACGGAGGGGGGAAGGTATCCTTGTGAACTTTCGGTAGACCCTGAAAGATGGGGAAAATAGGAGTATCCACCATGAGGTATTTCTAGGTTTTCTTGTTTAGAATCTCCCAATTATAACCTTGTTGTAGAATATTCTGTTATTTGGTAGAAAAAATATTTGTTGGGTTCCCATTTAAACACCTTTAGGTAGAGTTGTCATTTAGTATGGTGGTTGTTTCTCTTTCATAAAGAGTTTTATCTAAAATGACCACTGATCCACCTGACCAGCGGACCACGAGCACCCCTCGGATTTTGTGGCATAAGAAAACAGGTGAGCTGAACAATAATTTTTTAGGGGAAAAAATGACCGGAGTGCTTCTTTAAAGGGAACCTGTCACCAGATTTGGTGATTATAAGCTGCGGCCACCACTAGTGGGCTCTTATATAAAGCATTTTAACATGCTGTAGATAAGACCTCAGGCCGCTGTGTAGAACATAACAATCACTTTATAATACTCACCTAAAGGGCGATGCGGTGCAGACTGGTCGGATGAGTGTCTCCATTCTCCAATAGCAATGCCTCCTCTTTCGGCCATCTTTGTCCTCCTTCTTCTGAATCCTGGGTGCATGATGCATTCTACGTCATCCACAGTAGCCTGCATTGAGGTCCTGCACAAGCGCACTACAATACTTTGATCTGCCCTACTCAGGGCAGATCAAAGTGCTCCTCAAAAGGTAACTAAACTTTTGGGAGAATTTTTTGTTTTATGCCCAATAATTTTGAGCAGATTGGTGAGGAATCTGTTCTTGAAACTCCCCAAAATAGCTGAAAAGCTCTTTTAAAAGAGCACACACAGCACAGAGCGAATGCAGCAGAATGTAGTCCTGTCTCCTGAGCCGTGCTATTCTAAGGGGTCTTTTGAGCAATTTACAGGGGTCTCAGGACCCAGACCCACATAAATGTGCTCAGAATTAATGTACCTAAAACATAGAAGATATCTCCCAAAAATTAAGTTATTTTTTAAATATTTAACAGTACTATGGTTCCTGTATTGTCCGCAGTATGATGATGGCTGGTAACAAATCCTGGTATCTCCTTATTATTGTTACATACATACTAGGAGCTGCAGTTTCATGCCAGACAATTTTATGTTGGGTTAGCTTTAGTTCTGGTGACGTAGTAGCGATTTGAGCTTGATTTTGGTAATGTAGTCATGTACCAATGATGGTTCTGGTGATGTAGTAGTGATTTTAGCTTGGTTCTGATTATGCATTCCTATACTAATGGCGGTTCTGGTAATGTAGCAGCAGTGTGCAGATCATGGTTCTGGTGATGTAGCAGTGTGCAGATGGTGGTTCTCGTGATGTAGTAGTGATTTGAAGTTGGTTCTGGAGATGTTGTCATCTACAGATTGTGGTTTTGGTAATGTTATCGTGATTTGAGGTTGGTTCTGGTGATGTATTTGTGTAGAAGTAGCAATATTTCATTTATTAGATTTAATAGTAGATCATTATATCTCCCATACACTATAGATAGGTGTCCCATCATGCGGCTGGCAGTTATCCTGCCTGACTCTCCCATACACTATAGACAGGTTTCCCATCATGCGGCTGGCAGCTGTCTCCCTGATTCTCACATACACAGGAGCGTTCACTTTGTTGAGTGGTCGTGTTCTCTATGAGACAGACGCTACTACACATCTCTGGCAGTGGCTCACCTCTTAGAGAGAAAAGGATTCACAGTCCAAAATTGGACCTGCTGGGTCATCACTCCTCTGACAATCAGACTGTCGGCCGAGCTTGTCTATCTCCGGGTTCAGCCAACTGTAGTCTGTGTACAAGCGCCTTAACTACTCAATCTGAAGGGAATGTGAACGGTTTGGGTGTGTGCACACCATGGCCTTTAAATATCTGTGAATCTATTGAGTTTTTCAGGAGGAGGACAGGTTAGGAAACACTGGCATCTTTTTTAAATTGAAATTGTTTTAAGTACTAGTCAGCGACTTCTTGGTGACAACAGCATGAAAAAATGGTTCAAATACCTGTTTTAACCACTTGGTGTCTTTGAAAACCTGAAGCTGTTAAAATAAGCAAAATAGAACTGAACGTATGCGCGGCAAGTGCAGATCTTCATTCCTATGGCGTTTAGCACTTTTTCAAGTGTGTTAGAGTGGTGTCTTAGATGTCGCGTGCACAAAATCATAATTTTACGTTGTCAGTAAAGGGTGCGACCACATAAAGTGTCTAGGGCAGCATGACGGCCAAATACAGCCCTGCCCATGCTACTGTGTAATATTCCCCATTCTGCTGTAAAATGTCTCCAATTTTGCTGAATAAAATCCCCCATTCTGCTTTGTAATATCCCCCATGTTGCTGTGTATTTTCTACCATGCTACAGTGTAATATCCCTCTATTCTGCTGTATAATGTCCCCCATGTTGCTGTGTAATGTCCCCCATGCTGCGGTGTAATCTCCCCTATGCTGCTGTGTAATATACCCCCATTCTGCTGTAAATCCCCCATGCTGCAGTGTACTCTCCCCCATTGCTGTGTAATGTCCCCGCTACTGCTGTGTAATGTTCTCCATGCTACTGTGTAATATCTGCACTCTGCTGTATGTCTCCCATGCTGCTGTGTAAAATCTCCATTTTGCTGTGTAATATCTCCCATGCTGCTATGTAATATCCCCATTCTGTTTTGTAATATCCAGCATTCTGCTGTAAAATGTCCCCCATGCTGCTATATAATGTCCACAATGCTGCTGTGTACTATCCCCCATTCTTCTGTGTAATATACCTCATGGTGCAGTATAATAAACCCTATTCTGCTGTCTTATGTTCTCCATTCTACTGTATAATGTCCTCCATGCTACTGTGTAATATCTGGCATTCTGCTGTATGTATCCCATGCTCCTATGTAATACCCCCATTCTTCTGTATAATGTCTCTCATGCTGCTGTGTAATATATTCCACTTTTTGCTTTGTAATATCTCCCATTCTGCTGTATGGTGTTCCCAAATCTTTATGTGTAATGTTCCCCATGCTACAATGTAATATCCCCTATTCTGCTGTATAATATCCCACTGGTTCCTGTGTAATGTTCCAAAAGCTGCTGTGTAATGTTCCCTTTGCTGATGTGTAATATCCCCTATTCTGCTGTATAATGTCTCCCATGCAGCTGTGTAATGTCCCACATGCTGTTGCGTAATGTTCCCCATGCTGCGGTGTAATCTCCCCTATGCTGCTGTGTAATATACCCCCATTCTGCTTTATAATGTCTCCCATGCTCCTCTGTCATGTTCTCTATGCTGCTGTGTAATGTCTCCCATGCTGCTGTGTAATATATCCCACTTTTTGCTTTGTAATATCTCCCATTCTGCTGTATGGTGTCCCCAAATATTTATGTGTAATGTTCCCCATGCTACAGTGTAATATCCCCTATTCTGCTGTATAATATCCCACTGGTTCATGTGTAATGTTCCAAAAGCTGCTGTGTAATGTTCCCTTTGCTGATGTGTAATATCCCCTATTCTGCTGTATAATGTCTCCTATGTAGCTGTGTAATTTCCCACATGCTGTTGCATAATGTTCCCCATGCTGCGGTGTAAGCCCCCCTATGTTGCTGTGTAATATGCTCCTATTCTGCTTTATAATGTCTCCCATGTTCCTCTGTCATGTTCTCTATGCTGCTGTGTAATGTACCCCATGCTGCTGTGTAATGACCCTTATGCTGCTTTTTAATATGCCTCATTCTGCTGTACAATGTTTCCCATGCTTCTGTGTAATATCCCCCATTCTGCTGTATAACGTCCTCCATGCTACTTTTTATTATCCGCCATTCTGCAGCATGTCTCCCATCTTTCTGTGTAATATCCCCATTCCGCTGCATAATGTCACCCATGCGGCAGTATAATATCCCACATTCTGCTTTTTAACCCCTTCACGACTGGCCGATTTTTCGCTTTCCGTTTTTTTTTTGCCATTCTTCTTCTGAGACACGTAACTTTTTATTTTTCAGTCAATATGGTCATGTGCAGGCTCATTTTTTGCGGAACGAGCTGTACTTCTAAATGAAATCATAAGTTTTACCATACAGTGTACTGGAAAATGGCAAATAAATTCCAAATGCAGAAAAATTGCAAAAAAGTGCGATAGCACTATTGTTTTTGAGAGATTTTATTCACTGTATTCACTGTATGGTAAAACTGATGTGTGGGTGTGATGCCTCAGGTCAGTGCGAGTTTGTAGACACCAAACATGTATAGGTTTACTTTTATATAAGGGGCTAGAAAAATCAGAAGTTTTTCTGAAAAAAGTGGCAAACGTTTTACGGCATATTCCGTGACCCGTAGTGTTTCATCTTTCAGGATCTATGGCTCAGTGATAATATTCCCCATGGGGCAGTATAATAAACCCTATTCTGCTGTCTTATGTTCCCCATTCTACTGTATAATGTCCTCCATGCTACTGTGTAATATCTGGCATTCTGCTGTATGTATCCCATGCTCCTATGTAATACCCCCATTCTTCTGTATATTGTATAATGTCTCCCATGCTGCTGTGTAATATATCCCACTTTTTGCTTTGTAATATCTCCCATTCTGCTGTATGGTGTTCCCAAATATTTCTGTGTAATGTTCCCCATGCTACAGTGTAATATCCCCTATTCTGCTGTATAATATCCCCCTGGTTGCTGTGTAATGTTCCAAAAGCTGCTGTGTAATGTTCCCTTTTGCTGATGTGTAATATCCCTTATTCTCCTGTATAATGTCTCCCATGTAGATGTGTAATGTCCCACATTCTGTTGCGTAATGTTCCCCATGCTGCGGTGTAATCTCCCCTATGCTGCTGTGTAATATACTCCCATTCTGCTTTATAATGTCTCCCATGCTCCTCTGTCATGTTTTCTATGCTGCTGTGTAATGTACCCCATGCTGCTGTGTAATGTCCCTTATGCTGCTTTTTAATATGCCTCATTTTGCTTTACAATGTTTCCCATGCTTCTGAGTAATATCCCCCATTCTGCGGTATAACGTCCTCCATGCTACTTTTTATTATCCGCCATTCTGCAGCAATCCGATCGCTCTGCACTATCTGCTGATCACAGCTATACAGCTGTAAACAGCAGATACGGTCACTTCCTGCTTCACTGGCCTCCGGTAAAAGAAAACTGAAAGTGGTTCATGTCTAGCATAGGAGTCATCACATGACCCTGTGCTACCATGACAACCACCGTAAGTCACGTGACATGTCACGTGACTTCCGGCATCGGGCGGTAAGTAAAACTTTACAGCGATCGCGTTTATAATGGCGCTGTCACATATTGACAGCGCCATTTTCAGGGGTTAAACGGCACGAGCAGATAACGATTCTGCTCGTGCCTAGCAGGCACTCATCTCGGCTGTGAAAATCAGCTGAGATATGTGCCGATCACGGCATGCTGCCGCCGGCAGACCGTGGGCAGTAACGTTATGACCGCTAGGACGTAAAATTACTGCCCGTGGTCGTTAAGGGGTTAATGTCCCCCATGCTGCCGTGTAATTTCTCCTGTTGCTGCTGTATAATGTACCCAATGCTGCTGTGTAATTTCCCCCATTCTGCTGTATAATATCCCCATTGGTGCAGTGTACTTGTTTCCATTTTGCTGTGTAATGTCCCCCCTGCTGCTGTATAATGTCCTCCCTGTTTTTTGTAATATATGCCATTCTGTTGTATGTCTCCTATGCTGCTGTATAATATCACCATGCTGCAGTGTAATTTCCTCCATTCTAATGTATAATGTCTCACATTTGGCTCTGTAATATACCCCATTGTGCTGTATAATATACCCCATGGTGCAGTGTATTTCTTTTCCATTCTGCTATGTAATGTCTCCCTCTGCTGCGATATAATGTGCTCCAAGGTATTTTGTAATATCTGCCATTTTGCTGTATGTCTTCCATGCTGCTGTGTAATATCCCCATGCTACTATGTAATATCTTCCATTATGCTGTGTAACATCCCCCATGTTGCTCTGTAATGTTCCCCATGTTGTTGTCTAATATCCCCAATTCTGCTGTATATTGTCCTCCATGTTGCTGTGTAACATCCCCCATTCTACTTTGTAATACCCCCATTCTGCTGTATAATGTCTCTCATGTTGCTGAGTAATGTCCCCCATTATATGTATATTGTGTATATTGTCCCTATGCTGCTGTGTAATTTACCTCATGCTGCTGTATAATCTACCCAATGCTGCTGTATAATATCCCCATTTTGCTGTGTAATATCCCCTTTCTGCTTTGTAATATCCCCCATTCTCCTGTATGTCTTTGATGCTGCTGTGTAATATGCCCATTTTGCTGTGTAGTATTCCAATGCTGCTGTGTAAAATCTCCCATTCTGCTTTGTAACAGCCAATGCTGCTCTGTATTATCCCCCATTCTGCTGTGTAATATCTCCAATTTTGCTGTATAATTTCTCCAATGTTGCTGTATAATAAACCCTTGGTGCTCTGTAATATCCCCATTCTGCTTTGTAATATACCCCATTCTGCTGTGTTATATCTCCCATGCTGCTGTGTAATATGCCCCATTCTGCTTTGTAATGTCTCAATGTTGCTTTATAATGTCCCCCATGTTGCTGTGTAATGTCCGCCACGTTATCTATATATATATATAATTGCCTTATTCTGTCTGTCTGTCTTTCTTGCTCCAAAATTAGTTATTACAGTGACAACCGTCGCATTGGCCACGCCCCCACATGCATTGGCCGTTTGGCTCCGCCCGGCCATGCCCCCCGCACGCATTGGCCGCTTGTCCCGGCCACGCCCCCCACACGCATTGGCCTTTTAGCTCGGCCTGGCCATGCCCCCCGCACACTGTGCCCGCTTGGCCACGCCCCCAGCACACTGTGCCTGCTCGTCCACGTCCCCACACACTTTGCCCACTCGTCCACTCCCCCACACGCTTTGCCCGCTCGTCCACGCCCCCCTCACGATTTGCCCGCTCGGCCACGCCCTCCACACACATTGGGCACCTATACACCTCCCCGCAGGACTTCTCCTATTATACTCCTCCCCCCAGGACTACTCCTATTAGACACCTCCCCCCAAGGACTACTCCTCCTATTATACTCCTCACCTCCAGGGCTACTCCTCCTATTAGACTCCTCTCCCCCCAGGGCTACTCCTCCTATTCTCCTCTCTCCCCAGGACTACTCATCCTATTAAACTCCTCTTCCCCAGGACTGCTCCTCCTATTATCCTCCTCTCTCTTCAGGACTACTCCTTTTATTATACTCCTCTTCCCCCAGGACTGCTCCTCCTATTATCCTCCTCTCTCTTCAGGACTGCTCCTTTTATTATACTCCTCTTCCCCCAGGACTGCTCCTACTATTATCCTCCTCTCTCCCCAGGACTACTCCTCCAACACACACACACTGCACAAAACATACCTCCCCCAAAACACACACACACCTCTGTTGTGAATGTCAGTTATGCTTTGGCTGCTGTGAGGCTCCCTCTTGTGGCCAGGAATGGTTTGGACAAAGACCAGGTGTGTTGAGCAATGGCCGTTTCAATTGCTAACTCCCTGCTTATTTAAACCCTGGTCTGATAGCAGGCTATGCCGGATGTCAGTTGTTATTTGTTCACCAGCCTGCTTCATCCTGCTCCAGACCACATCTACCCCAGATAAGTGCTTGACTCTTTATTTTTGTTTGGTTCTTTTTGTTCTTATCTGAGTTTGTCATTTGCTGTGGTTGTTTTCAGTTTAGTTGCATGCAGGGATCTTCCCTCTCAGTTGCTTAGCTGGAAAGCTCCCTGCAGCTATGTTTGGAGTATTGCTCCTATAAGTCCATGTGTTTGTTGCTTCTTGAATTTGTAATGGCTCCTGATTTCTGTTCATTGGTATGACAAGAGCGCCTGGTATAGGACAGAGTTCAGATCTAGCGATCTGAGGGTTTTTTTTGTACTATCAGGTTGTTGGATTTTTGCAGGGTTTTTCTCTGGCCACCATCAGTCCCTTTCCTGTCCTGTCCTATTTAGTCAGTAGGGCCTCACCTTTTGCTAATCCTATCATCTATCTGTGTATTGTGTTTTCCTATATCACCGCAGTCTTTGAATGTGGGGGGGCTTGCTATTCTTTATCTATTTTCTGAGTCAGAGAGTTATTCATCTTTCCTTCCTTTAGGATAGCTAGTTCTCCGGCTGGGTTCGCGGTGCACAGGATGTTAGTTCACCCCTCGGCTACTTCTAGTTGTGATGGTTAGTAAGGGGATGGCGGTCAGATTAGTTGCCAATGCTCTTGTCACCTTTTACCAATGATTTATGGTTGTCTTCCATGGTTCAGGATCATAACACACCCCACACACACACACACACACCCCACACACAGCACCACACACACACACCCACACAAACCGCACAACACTCACAGCACCACATACACACAGTGCTCCACAAACAACGCAACACACAAACAACACCGCTCTCTCACACCGCCATACCCAGACAACACCCAGAACATTTACAGCGCCCTTCACAAACACTTGGTAACTACACACAACAACATCTATATATATATAACAAAAATTATATATTAACTACACAATAAATTCTAGAATACCCGATGCGTTAAAATCGGGCCACCTTCTAGTAGTGTAATATTCCCCTACTGTGCCTTATAATATCCCCCATACTGCTGTGTAATGTCCCATATGCTGCAGTGTAATATACCCCATTCTGCTGTATAATGTCTCCCATGTTCCTCTGTAATCTTCCCCATGCTTCTGTGTAATTTCTCCCATGCTGCTGTATAATATCCCCAATGCTGCAGTGAACTATCCCCATTCTGTTGTGTAATGTCCCCCCTACTGCTGTATAATGTCCTCCTTGCTACTGTGTAATATCTGTCATTCTGCTGTATGACGCCCATGGTTTTGTGGAAAATCAACATTCTGCTGTGTAATATATCCCATGCTGCTGTTTTATATGCCACATTCTGCTGTGTAATATCGCCCATTCCACTTTGCAATATCCCCCATTCTGCTGTATAATGTCCCCCCATGTTGCTATGTAATGTCCGCCATGTTATATTGTAATATACCCCTATTCTGTTGTATAATGTCCCCCATAATGCTGTGTAATATCCCCCATGCGGCTGTGTAATGTCCCCTATGCTGCTGTGTAATATCCCCCATTCTCCTTTGTAATATCCCACATTGTGCTGTATAATGTCCCACATGTTGCTTGGTAATATCCCCCATTCTGCTGTATATTGTCCCCATGCTGCTGTGTAATTTCGTCCCATGCTGCTGTATAATGTACTCAATACTTTGTTGTAATATCATTCATTCTGCTGTGTAATGTCTCCCATGAGGCTCCAATGTGAGGTTTGTGGGGGGGGGCAGGCAGAGGTTATAGTCTGGGGATTGTGGGGGAGGGGCAGGATTAAGCTATAGTCGGGATTGCAAGGGAGGGGCAGGCATAGGATATAGTCGGGATTGCGAGGGAGGGGCAGGTAAAGGCTATAGTCTGGGGATTGCAGGGGAGGGGCAGGTAGAGGCTATAGTCTGGTGATTGCGGGGGGAGGGACAGGCAGAGGCTAAAGACTAAGGATTAGGCGGTCTGTTATTGTTGTCTGGGGATTAGGGGGCCTATGACTCTAGACAGTGCAGTGGTTGGGGAGCTGGGGCTGTTAGTATAGTCTTAGAGTTAGGGGGTCTATTGTGGTAGGAGGGGTGTTTAGGGAGCCTATTGCTGTAGGAGGGAGGTTTATGGAGAGTATCGCTGTAGGAGGTGGGGTTTAGGAGGCCTATTGCTGTAGAAGAAGTGTTTAGGGTCCTATTGCTGTAGGAGGGGGGTTTAAGGGGCCTATTGCTGGGGGGTTTAGGGGACTATTGCTGTAGAGGGCGGTTTGGGGAGCCTATTGCTGTAGAAGGGGGCTTAGGGAACCTATTGTTGTAGATGGGGGGGTTTAGCTTGCCTACTGCTGTAGAGGGGGGTTTAGGGGTCCTATTGCTGTAGATGGTGGGTTTAGGGAGGCTTACAGAGTGAAAAATAGTGCAAAGGATAAAATCGATGGGGAAAAGTGTAAGGACTCAGTATGTTGGGGTTCTCAGTATGGAGAGTGGTAGATGTAGAAACTTGGTACTCAAGATCAAAGTGAACAGTGGTTTTTATTGTGAAGAACTTGTAGGACCAGCACAAGTACAGATATTTCGATCAAAAGACCTTCATCAGTGCGTGCAGAGCGTCTTCAGAAAGTACAGTCATATGAAAAGGTTTGGGCACCCCTATTAATGTTAACCTTTTTTCTTTATAACAATTCGGGGTTTTGCAACAGCTATTTCAGTTTCATATATCTAATAACTGATGGATTGAGTAATATTTCTGGATTGAAATGAGGTTTTTTGTACTAACAGAAAATGTGCAATCCGCATTTAAACAAAATTTGACCAGTGCAAAAGTATGGGCACCTCAACATAAAAGTGACATTAATATTTTGTAGATCCTCCTTTTGCAAAAATCACAGCCTCTAGTCGCTTCCTGTAGCTTTTAATGAGTTCCTGGATGAAGGTATATTTGACCATTCCTGTTTACAAAACAATTCCAGTTCAGTTAAGTTTGATGGTCGCCGAGCATGGACAGCACGCTTCAAATCATCCCACAGATGTTCAATGATATTCAGGTCTGGGGACTGGGATGGCCATTCCAGAACATTGTATTTGTTCCTCTGCAAGAATGCCTGAGTAGATTTCGAGCGGTGTTTTGGATCATTGTCTTGAAATATCCATCCCCTGCGTAACTTCAACTTCGTCACTGATTCTTGCACATTATTGTCAAGAATCTGCTGATTGACCCTCAACTTTAACAAGATTCCCGGTGCCAGCATTGGCCACACAGCCCCAAAGCATGTTGGAACCTCCACCAAATTTTACTGTGGGTAGCAAGTGCTTTTCTTGGAATGCCGTGTTTTTTTGCCTCCATGCATAACGCCTTTTTGTATGACCAAAAAACTCAATCTTTGTTTCGTCAGTCCACAGGACCTTCTTCCAAAATGTAACTGGCTTGTCCAAATGTGCTTTTGCATACCTCAGGCGACTCTGTTTGTGGCGTGCTTGCAGAAACGGGTTCTTTCGCATCACTCTCCCATACAGCTTCTCCTTGTGCAAAGTGCGCTGTGTTGTTGACCGATGCACATTGACACCATTTGCAGCAAGATGATGCTGCAGGTCTTTGGAGGTGGTCTGTGGATTGTCCTTGACTGTTCTCACCATTCTTCTTCTCTGCCTTTCTGATATTTTTCTTGGCCTGCCACTTCTGGGTTTATCAAGATCTGTACCTGTGTTCTTCCATTTCCTTACTATGTTCCTCACAGTGGAAACTGACAGTTTTAATCTCTGAAACAACTTTTTGTATCCTTCCCCTGAACAACTATGTTGAATAATCTTTGTTTTCAGATCATTTGAGAGTTCTTTTGAGGAGCCCATGATGCCACTCCTCATAGGAGATTCAAATAGGAGAACAACTTGCAAGTGGCCACCTTAAATACCTTTTCTAATGATTGGATACACCTGCCTATGAAGTTCAGAGCTTAATGAGCTTACAAAACCAATTTAGTGCTTTAGTAAGTCAGTAAAAAAGTAGTTAGGAGTGTTCAAATCAAGAAATTGATAAGGGTGCCCATACTTTTGCACCGGTCAAATTTTGTTTAAATGCGGATTGCACATTTTCTGTTAGTACAATAAACCTCATTTCAATCCAGAAATATTACTCAGTCCATCAGTTATTAGATATATGAAACTGAAATAGCTGTTGCAAAAACCTAAATTGTTATAAAGAAAAAAGGTTAACATTAATAGGAGTGCCCAAACTTTTTCATATGACTGTATAGTAGCATGGCGAGCGGCGTAGCCCGGTATGACATCGTGTCCACCGCTGTCTATGTGGCAGTGATGTGCTTGTGCTGGTCCTACAAGTTCTTTATAATAAAAAGCACTATTCACGTTGATCTTGAGTGCCAAGGTTCTACAACTATTTGATACGGTTTGGGACCCTACTTGTGCACTACCCCAGAAGTGACGTGTGTATCAATGCATTAAGTATAGAGAGGGGGAAGGATTGGGAGCTCATCGAAAAGGAGCTAGCATG
The DNA here is from genome assembly GCF_048569485.1 of Anomaloglossus baeobatrachus. NCBI lineage: Eukaryota > Metazoa > Chordata > Amphibia > Anura > Aromobatidae > Anomaloglossus > Anomaloglossus baeobatrachus. The sequence continues at coordinate 393,227,835 of NC_134353.1, forward strand.
GGGATTCAGTATGAACAGGCGCAGCGTGAGGTCTCAGTACAGAAACGGGGCAGCATGGCTGGGCTCAGTATGGAGTGGAGCAATGTAGGGGACCCAGTATGAGACGTGAGGTAGTGTAGGGGTGCTCAGCATTAGGGCTCTTTTCCACTACATCGCTAGTAATCCAAAAGGAATGTTCAGTCCATTTCATCTCCTTAAGATTCTGGAGGAGGCTTTTTGTGTCCTTTCATGTAAACGACGGTGCGCTTCATGAGTGGTTGTAAAATATTGTCCAACCAATCTGAAAGGTTGCTGGTTAGCGATCCCGTGCTAGCAACAATGGGTCTTAACGGAGGGGGGAAGGTGTCCTTGTGAACTTTGGGTAGACTCTGAAAGATGGGGCAAATAGGAGTATCCACCATGAGGTATTCCTAGGTTTCTTGTTTAGAATCCCCCAATCTTAACCTTGTTGTAGAATATTCTGTAATTTGAACGAGGACCCAACAAATATTTTTTCTTCCAAACGCCTTTAGGTAGAGTGGTCATTTAGTATGGTGGATATTTCTCTTTCATAAAGAGTTTTATCTAAAATGACCACTGATCCCCCCTGACCAGCGGACCACGAGCACCCCTCGGATTTTGTGGCATAGGAAGAAAGGTGAGCTGAACAATAATTTTTTAGGGGAAAAAAATGACCGGAGTGCTTCTTTAAAGGGAACCTGTCACCAGATTTGGTGACTATAAGCTGCGGCCACCACTAGTGGGCTCTTATGTACAGCATTCTAACATGCTGTAGATAAGACCCCAGGCCGCTGTGCAGAACATAACAATCACCTTATAATACTCACCTAAAGGGCGATGCAGTGCAGACTGGTCGGATGTGTGTCTCCATTCTCCAATAGCGGCGCCTCTTCTTTCAGCTATCTTTGTCCTCCTTCTGAATCCTGGGTGCATGATGCATTCTACGTCATCCACAGTAGCCAGCATTGAGGTCCTACGCAAGCGCACTACAATACTTTAATTTGCCCTATTCAGGGCAGATCAAAGTGCTCCTCAAAAAGTAACTAAACTTTTGGGAGATTTTTTTGTTTTATGCATAATAATTCTGAGCAGATTAGTGAGAAATCTGTTCTTGAAACTCCCAAAAATAGCTGAAAAGCTCTTTTAGAAGAGCACACACAGCACAGAGCAGATGCTGTAGAAAGTTGTCCTGTCTCCTGAGCCATGCACTTCTAAGGAGTCTTTTGAGCAATTTACGGGGGTCTCAGGACCCAGACCCACATAAATGTGCTCAGAATTAATGTACCTAAAACAGAAGATGTCTCCCAAAAATTAAGGTGTTTTTTAATTGTTTCACAGTACTATAGTTCTGATATTGTCCGCAGTCTGATGATGGCTGGTAACAAATCCTGGTATCTCCTTATTATTGTTACATTCATACTAGGAGCTGCAGTTTCATGCCAGACAATTTTATGTTGGGTTAGCTTTAGTTCTGGTGACGTAGTAGTGATTTCAGCTTGATTTTGGTAATGTAGTCATGCACCAATGATGGTTCTGGTGATGTAGTAGTGATTTCAGCTTGGTTCTGATTATGCATTCATATACCAATGGCGGTTCTGTTAATGTAGCAGTGTGCAGATCGTGGTTCTGGTGATGTAGCAGTGTGCAGATGGTGGTTCTCATGATGTAGTAGTGATTTGAGGTTGGTTCTGGAGATGTTCATATACAGATTGTGGTTCTGGTAATGTTATCGTGATTTGAGGTTGGTTCTGGTGATGTATTTGTGTATATGTAGCAATATTTAATTTATTAGGTTTATTAGTAGATCATTATATCTATCATACACTATAGATAGGTGTCCCATCATGCGGCTGGCAGTTATCCTGCCTGACTCTCCTATACACTATACACAGGTGTCCCATCATTTGGCTGGTAGCTATCTTCCTGACTGTCCCATACACTATAGACAGGTGTCCCATCATGCAGCTGGCAGCTGTCTCCCTGATTCTCGCATACACAGGAGCGTTCACTTTGTTGAGTGGTCGTGTTCTCTATGAGACAGATGCTACTACACATCTCTGGCAGTGGCTCACCTCTTAGAGAGAAAAGCATCCACAGTCCAAAATTAGACCTGCTGGGTCATCACTCCTCTGACAATCAGAATGTCGGCCGAGCCTGTCTATCTCCGGGATCAGCCAACTGTAGTCTGTGTATAAGCGCTTTAACTACTATCTGAAGGGAATGTGAATGGTTTGGGTGTGTGCACACCATGGCCTTTACACATCTGTGAATCTATTGAGTTTTTCAGGACGAGGACAGGTTAGGAAACACTGGCATCTTTTTTAAATTGAAATTGTTTTAAGTACTAGTCAGCGACTTCTTGGTGGCAACAGCATGAAAAATGGTTCAAATACCTGTTTTAACCACTTGGTGTCTTTGAAAACCTAAAGCTGTTAAAATAAGCAAAATAAAACTGAACGTATGCGCAGCAAGTGCAGATCTTCATTCCTATGGCGTTTAGCACTTTTTCAAGTGTGTTAGAGTGGTGTCTTAGATGTCGCGTGCACAAAATCATAATTTTACTTTGTCAGTAATGGGTGCGACCACATAAAGTGTCTAGGGCAGCATGACGACCAAATTCAGCCCTGCCCATTCTGCTGTGTAATATCCCCCATTCTGCTGTAAAATGTCTCCAATTTTGCTGAATAATATCTCCCATGCCGCTGTGTAATATCCCCCATTCTGCTTTGTAATATCCCCCATGTTGCTGTGTATTTTCTACCATGCTACAGTGTAATATCCCTTTATTCTGATGTATAATGTCCCCCATGTTGCTGTGTAATGTCCCCCATGCTGCGGTGTAATTTCCTCCCATGCTGCTGTATAATGTACCCAATGCTAATTTGTAATATCCCCCATTCTGCTGTGTAATGTCTCCCTTGAGGCACCAATGTGAGGTTTGTGGGGGAGGGGCAGACAGAGGCTATAGTCGGGGGTTGGGGGTAGGCAGAGGCTATAGTCTGGGGATTGCGAAGGAGGGGCAGGCAGAGGCTATTATCTGGAGATTGCAAGGGAGGGGCAGCAGAGGCTATAGTCTGGGGATTGCGGCAGAGGGGCAGGCAGAGGATATAGTCTGGGGATTGCGGAGGGGCAGGCAGAGGTTATAGTCTGGGGATTGTGGGGGAAGGGCAGGCAGAGGTTATAGTCTGGGGATTGTAGGGGAAGGGCAGGCATAGGATATAGTCGGGATTGTGGGGGAGGGGCAAGTAGAGGCTATAGTCTGGTAATTGCGGGGAAGGGGCAGGCAGAGGCTAAAGACTAAGGATTAGGTGGCCTGTTATTGTAGTCTGGGGATTAGGGGGCCTATGACTCTAGACAGTGGTTGGGGAGCTGGGGCTGTTAGTATAGTCTTAGAGTTAGGGGGTCTATTGCTGTACGAGGGGTGTTTAGGGAGCCTATTGCTGTAGGAGGGGGGTTTATGGAGAGTATCGCTGTAGGAGATGAGGTTTAGGGGGCCTATTGCTGTAGGAGGAGTGTTTATGGTTCTATTGCTGTAGGAGGGGGGTTTAAGGGACCTATTACTGTGGGGGTGTTTAGGAGGGCTATTGCTGTAGAGGAAGGTTTAGGGGGCCTATTGCTGTAGAGGGCGGTTTGGGGAGCCTATTGCTGTAGAAGGGGGCTTAGGGAACCTATTGGTGTAGATGGGGAGTTTAGGTTGCCTATTGTTGTAGAGGGGGGTTTAGGGGGCCTATTGCTGTAGATGGCAAGTTTAGGTAGTTATTGCTTTAGAGGGGGGATAAGAAAGCTTATTAATGTAGAGGAGGGTTTAGGGGGCCTATTGCTGTAGATGGTGGGTTTAGGGAGGCTTACAGAGTGAAAGATAGTGCAAAGGATAAAATCGATGGGGAAAAGTGTAAAGACTCAGTATGTTGGGGTTCTCCATATGGAGAGGGGTAGATGTAGAAACTTTGTACTCAAGATCAATGTGAACAGTGGTTTTTATTGTGAAGAACTTGTAGGACCAGCACAAGTATAGATGTTTTGGTCAAAAGACCTTCATCAGTGCATGCAGAGGGTCCTCAGAAACTATAGTAGTGTGGCGAGCGGCGTAACCCGGTATGACGTGGTGTCCCCCGCTGTCTATGTGGCAATGATGTGCTTGTGCTGGTCCTACAAGTTCTGTATAATAAAAACCACTATTCACGTTGATCTTGAGTGCCAAGTTTCTACAACTATTTGATACGGTTTGAGACCCTACTTGTGCCCTACTCCAGAAGTGACGTGTGTATCAATGCATTAAGTATAGAGAGGGGGAAGGATAGGGAGCTCATTATCGAAAAGGAGCTAGCATGGGGATTCAGTATGAACAGGGGCAGTGTGAGGTCTCAGTATGGAAACGGGGCAGCATGGGTGGGCTCAGTATGGAGTGGAGCAATTTAGGGGACTTCGTATGAGACGTGAGGTAGTGTGGGGGTGCTCAGCATTAGGGCTCTTTTCCACTTGTGTACCGCTTCCGAAGCGAGAGCTTTGGAAGCGATATGCTAATGACCCTCTGCTGCGAGCGTCAGCTGAGGGTCATGCAACTTTGATGCGATCTTTCGATTGCATCACAGGAGCGGATTAGATGGGGGAAGCACTTTCTCCTCCACTATCTGTTTCTGCGTGCACTGCAGTGGGATGTTGGGAGTGCGTGAGCTGAGATTCATTGCAAAACGCAGCATGCTGTGATTGCACCGAGAGCACGATTCGTGTGGAGAAATAACAGGGAAGAGGAAACTGGCTCATTGATTAACACTGGTGCGAGTGCAATCCGATTTTTTATTGGATTGCACTTGCACATGCAAATCACAGGTGGAAACGAGCCCTTAGGCGTGAGATAGCATAGTGGTCTCTGTATCATGAGTGGGGCAGGCAGCATTTAAAGCGCATTAAGAAGGAGCAGCATTGGTGGCTCAGTATGGAGAAGAGCAGTGTGAGAGCCCCATATGGAGAAGGGCAGCATGCATGGGACATTGTGAGGAGGGGGCAGCATGATGTGAGGACAATATGCAGATCATATTTTATAATTGAGAAAGGTGTGATGGGTATAATTTATAAAGAGCAGTGTGGCGTTTTTATTTTATTAGGGGGCAGAGTTGCGGTCATAGTAAATAAATGGGGACGATGTGGTGGGAATATTTTATAGGAAAGGATAGTGTGGAGGCCATGTACGTTAAGAGGGATTGTGTTACGGGGGGCTGTCTGATAACCTAAAGGAGTATCAGACAGTCAGGGTCCACCGTGCAAAGACTCTTCTGCAGACTATGGCAGAGTGCAATACCTCTGTTAACTCACAGAAGGATATAATAAGTAAGTAAAGCAATTCCTCCCTTACTTGGAGGGTGTGTGGAATGATCTCTGTCACAGAGACAAAGGCAATGTGTGCGAAATGGCACCTACCTAGGTCCGCTCTCCTAGTGGTGCAAAAGAGACGAACAGCAGCGTAAGCCGCACAAAGCTCCTACCTGCGTTCGCTCCACTAGTGTGCGAGGACACGAACCACTAGATATGGCACCTGCCTAGGTCCGCTCTTCTAGTGGTGCAAAAGAGACGAACAGCAGCGTAAGCCGCACAAAGCTCCTACCTCTGTTCGCTCCCCTAGTGTGCGAGGATACGAACAACTGCCAGACGCAGTATAAGGAACGTTACCCTAGCGGCAACGTCCACCTACGAGTCGAACCACAAGGCCCAGCCAGACCATGTGCCTCAGGCACCTGCCTATGTCCGCTCCCCTAAGAGGTAAGGATACGGACAGCAGCCGAAGCTGTAAGGTATAAGAACGCTACCCTGCCGGTAGCGCTCACCTAGCATAGACAGAGGAATGCCTAGAGGAACGCGCACAGAGCGTCTACTCTTATGCATGAACCAAGAGGACTGAGCACCATGCGGCGTGTGTCAGGGTCTTATATAGACTCTGTGCCTCATCCAAGATGGAGGACACCAGAGCCAATCCGCTGCCAGAACGACAGGAGTGACGTCATGCTGGCCTATCACCGAGCAAGGCATCACAAGCACATGACCAGCGACCAATCGGCATAGAAGGTGTCAGAGACATGTGACCTCGTGTCAGCGATGATGTCACCCGCACATGTGCAATGGCTCCAAGATAGGACTTAGTCTCCGGCGCTCGCACATGTGCAGTAGCAAGAAATCTGGACTTAGTCTCCAGCGCTCGCACATGTGCAGTAGCAAGAAATCTGGACTTAGTCTCCAGCGCTCGCACATGTGCAGTAGTAAGAAATCTGGACTTAGTCTCCAGTGCTCGCAGCAACCGTAACAGTACCTCCCCCTCAAGGGCCCCCCTCCCGGCGACGCAGGTAATCGGCAACTAAGTCGGGAGCATGGACAGCCTCCTCAGGCTCCCAAGAGCGATGTTCCGGGCCGTAACCCTCCCAATCTATCAAGAAGAACCTGCGCCCTCTAACCATCTTAGAACCAACTATGGCTCGTACCTCATAGCTAGAGCGAGAGGAATCAGAGGCAGGAGAGTGCACATCACGAGCGTGAGGTAAAATAGCCGGCTTTAGCAATGAGACATGGAATTTGTCATGAATCTTAAGATGGACGGGTAACTTCAATTGGTAGACTACAGGATTTACCTGTCGAAGAACCTCATAAGGACCCAGGAAGCGAGGAGCAAATTTGACAGAGCTCACTCTAAGTCTCACGTGTTTTGCAGAGAGCCACACAAAGTCCCCTGGAGAAAAGACAGGAGCCGGGCGACGAAACCGATCGGACACCGTCTTTATACGGTCCTTAGCTGCTTGGATCGACTCTTGAGTCCGATCCCAAACCTCTCTGGCATTAGTTGCCCAGTCGGCCACAAGAGGAGGAGGTGCAGCAGCGGGAAACGGTACCGGTACCCTAGGGTGTTGCCCATTATTGAGTACGAACGGTGTCTGCCCAGTGGCCTCAGCCAGCGAATTGTTAAGGGCAAATTCTGCCCAGGGTAGGAGGGAGGACCAGTTATCGTGGTTCTCAGCAACAAAGTGTCGAAGGTATATAATCATAGATTGATTGGTACGCTCAACCAAACCATTGGTCTCCGGATGGTATGCCGAAGAGAGATTCAACTCAATTTGCAGAAGGCTACAAAGATCTCGCCAGAAACGGGAAGTAAATTGCGGGCCTCTATCACAAATGATACGATCTGGCATCCCGTGAAGCCTAAAGACATGCTTGAGGAATAGTTTGGCTAGTACCCTGGAAGATGGGATTCTCGATAACGGTACGAGATGAACCATCCGGGAGAAATGGTCCGTAATGACCCACACAAATCTATGTCCCTGAGAACATGGAAGATCACCCACAAAGTCCATGCCTACCACCTCCCATGGTCTATCTGGCACTGGTAAAGGATGCAAGAGTCCAGCCGGTCTCTGCCGTAATGGACGGTTGCGAGCACACGAGTAGCAGGAACCGACATATCTCTTGACGTGGCTGGCTAAGTGTGGCCACCAATACCACCTCTCCAGTAACTCTCGTGTCCGCCTAATACCAAAATGCCCACCCACCTTTGAGGTGTGGGCCCATGACAGTATATCATTCTGTCGATCAGGCGGAACAAAGGTCTTGCCCGGTGGGATTTGGTCTAACGTCACAGGGGAGAGCGTATGAAAAACCCTGGAGGGAAGGATAAGACGAGGTTCGTCAATCTCCTCCTGGGTAGAAAGCATAGAGCGAGACAGGGCGTCTGCCTTGTTATTCTTACTCCCAGACAGATAGTTGATGGAGAAGTGAAAGCGGGAGAAAAACAAGGACCAGCGGGCTTGGCGAGGATTCAGACGCTGAGCGGTTTGTAAGTACGTCAGATTCTTATGGTCTGTATAGACCTGGAAAGGATGTTTCGCTCCTTCCAGCAAGTGACGCCACTCCTCCAAGGCTAATCTCAAGGCGAGCAGTTCCCTATCCCCAATGGTATAGTTTCTCTCTGCTGGTGAAAAGGTTTTCGCAAAGAAGAAACACGGCCTTTTTCTACCTGCACCGTTCTTTTGATACAAGACCGCACCAGCACCCACTGAAGAGGCATCAACCTCTAAGAGGAAGGGCTTACTCTCATCGGGTCTTTGAAGAACGGGAGCAGTTGAAAAGTGTCTTTTTACTGCCTCAAAAGCCTGAGATGTCTCAGTAGACCAGGCTTTGGGATTAGCACCTTTCTTAGTCAAGGCCACCAAAGGGGCCACCAAAGTAGAAAAATGGGGTATGAACTGCCTGTAATAATTTATGAATCCTAAGAAGCGTTGCACCGCCTTCAAGGAATGAGGTTCGGACCATTGCAGGACAGCAGAGAGCTTCACAGGATCCATAGCCAGGCCCTCTTGTGAGATAATGTAACCCAAAAAAGGCAATGAGGACTGCTCGAATACACATTTCTCGAGTTTAGCAAACAATGAGTGCTCTCTTAAACGGGAAAGGACACGAACGACATCCTGACGATGAGTCTCCAGATCAGGAGAAAAAATCAGGATGTCGTCCAGATACACCACTACTGAGGATAACAGTAAATCCCTGAACACATCGTTTACGAAGTCCTGAAATACTGCGGGTGCATTACATAACCCAAAAGGCATGACGAGGTATTCATAGTGACCGTCTCGGGTGTTAAAAGCGGTCTTCCATTCGTCACCCTTTCGAATTCGTACCAAGTTATACGCACCCCGCAGATCCAACTTTGTAAAAACTTGAGCTCCTCTCAATCTGTCAAAGAGCTCCGAAATTAAAGGTAATGGGTATTTGTTCTTTATTGTGATTGCGTTGAGACCCCTGTAATCTATGCAGGGACGCAAATCACCCTCTTTCTTCCGAACAAAGAAAAACCCAGCTCCCGCGGGAGAGACAGACTTACGAATGAACCCCTTCTCTAAACTCTCTCTTATATAGGTCGACATGGCCTCCGACTCAGGTATCGACAGGGGGTAAACCCTGCCTTTAGGTGGAACCGAACCTGGGATAAGGTCTATGGCACAGTCATACGGCCTATGGGGTGGAAGAACCTCAGCACCCTGTTTGGAGAACACGTCAGCGAAATCCAGATAGGGTGTAGGTATGGGAGAGAGATCAGTAGATGCAACCGCAATGACCTTAGGTGGTAAGGGAAGACATCGGGACTGACATTTCGAACCCCAACTAATAATGCTGTCAGACTCCCAGTCAATGTGAGGAGCATGAGTCCGAAGCCATGGGAGACCCAGAAAGATGTCGTCTATACCCTCAGGCAAAACAAGAAAAGAAATCTCCTCTATGTGACCCTGAGACAGGGAAAGGCGCAAGGGAACTGTCCTCAATGTAATGGAGTCAGACAACATAGTTCCATTAACAACACGGACAGGAATAGGCGCCTCTAACATGATAGAGGGAATATTGTGTCCCTTTACAAATCCTGAGGACACAAAAGTCCCGTCAGCTCCGGAATCCACAAAAGCCATAATAGGCCATGTATTCTCAGATAACGAGAGCTGACCTGGGATACAACACTTAGAGGGTGCAGAAGACGTCTCTAGTAACCCCCCTCTAATGGTTACTAGGCCTGGGAGTTTCCCTGACGACTAGGACACTTGTTGGCATAGTGCCCAGCCTGACGACATACGTAACATATAGGAGGACCAGACTTGCGTAGTCTGGAAGACGTATGACCTAACTCCATAGGAGTGGGAGATGTTTCAGATGCTGAGGAAGATGGTAGTGGACCCTCAACAACTGGAATAGCCCGATGCTTAGGGCGTGAGGAAGAGACCTCGAGTCTACGTTCCTTATGGCGTACATCGATCCTCGTTGCTACTGTGATCAAGTTCTCCAGAGAAGCAGGGACCTCACGAGTAGCAAGAGCATCCTTGACATAGCCTGCCAACCCTCTCCAGAAGATAGGAATCAACACCTTCTCTGGCCAATCTAGTTCTGCCACCAGAGTTCTAAAAGCAATGGCATAAGAACTAGTGGATAACGAACCCTGAGATAGATCTAACAGTCTCAGGGCCGCATCATGGGTAACCTGCGGACCCATGAATACCGCCTTAAGAGCATCAAGAAAGTCTTGATGTCTCAGAGTAACCACATCAGAGCGCTCCCATAGGGGAGTCGCCCATTCTAAGGCTTTGTCCTGAAGTAAGGAGATGATAAAGCCTACTCTGGACCTCTCCGTAGAGAAGCGAGAAGAGTTGACCTCTAGGTGTATCTGACACTGACTAATGAAACCACGACATGATCTGGCATCGCCAGAATATCTGTTTGGCAGAGCAAGTCGAGGATCATGTGCAGATGTCACCATGGTCTGAGGTTTATCCTCTATACTCTTGAGCCGTGACTCAAGTACTTGTATGTAACGGTGTAACTGCTGATATTCTGCCATAACTGCCAGACCCTTGGCTCAGTCCTAATGTTACGGGGGGCTGTCTGATAACCTAAAAGAGTATCAGACAGTCAGGGTCCACCGTGCAAAGACTCTGCTGCAGACTATGGCAGAGTGCAATACCTCTGTTAACTCACAGAAGGATATAATAAGTAAGTAAAGCAATTCCTCCCTTACTTGGAGGGTGTGTGGAATGATCTCTGTCACAGAGACAAAGGCAATGTGTGCGAAATGGCACCTACCTAGGTCCGCTCTCCTAGTGGTGCAAAAGAGACGAACAGCAGCGTAAGCCGCACAAAGCTCCTACCTGCGTTCGCTCCACTAGTGTGCGAGGACACGAACCACTAGATATGGCACCTGCCTAGGTCCGCTCTTCTAGTGGTGCAAAAGAGACGAACAGCAGCGTAAGCCGCACAAAGCTCCTACCTCTGTTCGCTCCCCTAGTGTGCGAGGATACGAACAACTGCCAGACGCAGTATAAGGAACGTTACCCTAGCGGCAATGTCCACCTACGAGTCGAACCACAAGGCCCAGCCAGACCATGTGCCTCAGGCACCTGCCTATGTCCGCTCCCCTAAGAGGTAAGGATACGGACAGCAGCCGAAGCTGTAAGGTATAAGAACGCTACCCTGCCGGTAGTGCTCACCTAGCATAGACAGAGGAATGCCTAGAGGAACGCGCACAGAGCGTCTACTCTTATGCATGAACCAAGAGGACTGAGCGCCATGCGGCGTGTGTCAGGGTCTTATATAGACTCTGTGCCTCATCCAAGATGGAGGACACCAGAGCCAATCCGCTGCCAGAACGACAGGAGTGACGTCATGCTGGCCTATCACCGAGCAAGGCATCACAAGCACATGACCAGCGACCAATCGGCATAGAAGGTGTCAGAGACATGTGACCTCGTGTCAGCGATGATGTCACCCGCACATGTGCAATGGCTCCAAGATAGGACTTAGTCTCCGGCGCTCGCACATGTGCAGTAGCAAGAAATCTGGACTTAGTCTCCAGCGCTCGCACATGTGCAGTAGCAAGAAATCTGGACTTAGTCTCCAGCGCTCGCACATGTGCAGTAGTAAGAAATCTGGACTTAGTCTCCAGTGCTCGCAGCAACCGTAACAGATTGTGTGCAGTAATATTCTTTTGCGGGGAGCACAGTGAGGAGTAATTGTTTTTTTTCCAGTCCACAGCATAGGGCTTATTTATGGCACAGCATTTGTAGGCATTGTAATTCAGGAACATTATAATGGCATTGCTATTTTTCGGGGCACCATGGTGAGATGTGCTGCAGAAGACCGGAGAAGAGGGAAGTCTGCAGAGACGAGCTGTGGATGTGAAGTCATCATGGAGTCAGGTACATGAGAAATCAGCGATCTGTAAGTGAATTATCACAGACCTTACACTACACTAACATTTACTCAGGTTTAGGGGAAAAAATGAATCAGAGAAGGCGTGAAGGTATGGACCCAGCACCAATTCCAGTAAAATATAAAAAAATTCTTTATTGAAGCATGTTAAAATTCGCAGAAGAAAACCGCAAGGTGAACATTAAATTATGGGTGATCTTGACGTGTTTCGGACCAGTACATAAAAAACAATAAGTTCTTAATCATAAATAACCTATACAGCCTATGATACCAGGTTTATATGTCAGATAAATGCCTGAGTGAGAGAGGTTTGAGGGTGTGACCATTGTTAGGGATAGAAAACAGGTGTGAATAATATTAACTCAATGGACTGAAAATGTGAAAACGGAATGAAGTGGAGTAAAGTAAAAAAAAGTATAATGAAATTCCTTATCCAGGAATGAAAAATAAAATAAAATAAGATGAAAAAAATGTGCAAAGTGTATGTGTATTGTGTATGATTTTATGATTAATCTGAAAGAAAGTAATAAGAAATATAGAAAATACTTTCAAATATTATGTAAAGAGGGGAGACAAACTGTTGGATATGGACCATTTCTTGTCCAGGAGAAAACTAGGCCTATAGGATATGGGAAAAAAGTATTAAAATAAAATATGTTTCTGCGTTGTTATGATGGATCAAAAAATTCCTGTTTTTAGACCTTAAATTCTAGAGATTGTTTGTGCTTATGTAGAAAAAGGAAAGGTTTATGACCTATTTAAAGATTTGTGGGTATCAATAAAATTACAAAGTCCAATAGTTGTAATTATTTACTACAAAATTGTTATAAACTAATTCCCATAAATCAATTAATAATTATTCTACCTATATGCATTCATTAATATAAATTCTAGGGGGACCTGCAGGGTAAAAAAAAAAAAAAAGTGATTATATTTCATCTGCAAATTATAAATTGGATCATATCTGGTGGTAATTAATTGCGGAATAGAACCCAAAAGGTATTTTTAAATGATAAAATGGAAATCTGAATGAAAATGAAGCCCTAATGGTTGCCTGGTATCTAATTTAAGGATCCATTTGGCCTCTGCGTATAGTAAAGCTGCAAACCAGTCACTCCCTCTTGGTGGTCTGGTAACGTGTTCAATATCTGCCACCTTTAAGGAGGTGAAAACCCCATCATGTAAATCCTGAAAATGTTTAGTGAGCCCCAATAAGGAACGTTTTTTCTGCATATTGCCTGCTGTAGTAATTGATGATTCTGAAGGGGTTCTAATGTGTTCTAAAATGCGTGTTCTAAGAGATCTGGATGTACATCCTATATAATTTTTATTGTAGATAAGGCAAGAGGCTCTATATACTACACGTGATGATGAGCAGTTGATAAAAGAAGTGATCTTGAAAATTTCCCCATTGGCTCCTGGAAACTGTTTCGTACTATGCATGTATTAGCATAGACCACATCGTTGTGACGCGCATGGGAGCCTGTAGTGCTCAACCATGTTTTGCTGGGTTTCATAGCTGTGTATAAGCCAGGTGATATGATGTTACCTATAATTTTAGCTTTTGAAGCCACAATATTGACACCTTGTGAGAGTTTATGATTTAATTCTCTATCCTGCTGTAAGAGAGCAATGTATTGTAAAAAAAATTGTTTTGATGTTGAAAAAATCCTGGGTATATGGGGTGGAAAAGGTAACACGTTGAGTATAGGTATTATTCTTAGATTTATCCCTCAGTAGATCATCACGTGACCTAGTTCTAGAGATGCTTAGTGCTCTATTCAAAGAATGGTCGGTATACCCTCTCCTCTTCAACCTACTCCTGATGTTCTTGGCTTCTGTGGAAAAAGAGATTTCAGAGGAACATAGCCTCTTGGCCTTGAGGAATTCGCCTACCGGTAAATTGAGTAGAGTGTGTGGAGTTTGACAACTAACCGCATGTAAGGTGGTGTTTCCACTGATCTCTTTCCTGTACAGAGTTGTCTTGATATCATCTGTATTTGAATTACCTGATAGTTGTATGTCAAGAAAAGGGGCAGAATGGGTAAAATAGATTAACTGAAAACCGCAGATTCAAGTTATTGTTGTTCAGATATGTGCTCAATGATTTGATAAACTCCTGTGGAGTGATATCTGTTTTATGATCACAGATAAACATCTGGTCACCTATGTACCTAGCATACATGTGTGACCAGATGTGTGTGAGGAATGGATTGTTTGCGGTATGTATGTATTGTTCTTCCCAGTATGCCATGTATAAGTTTGCTAGAGCGCATGACAAACTAGCTCCCATAGGGCATCCTGTGATTTGTAAATAATATATTCCATTAAACTGTAAGAAATTATGTTTAAGTAGATAACCAGTTACTGTAAGAATAAATTCTTTATGGATGTCATCCAGGGTGCTATATTCATCAAGATAGAAAAATAGGGCTTGTAAAGCTTCTTCATGGGGAATACAGGGATAGAGTGAAACTACGTCGCTAGTAATCCAAAAGGAATGTTCAGTCCATTTTATCTCCCTAAGATTCTGGAGGAGGCTTTTTGTGTCCTTTATGTATTCGACGGTGCGCTTCATGAGCTGTTGTAAAATATTGTCTAACCAATCTGAAAGGTGGCTGGTTAGCGATCCCGTGCTAGCAACAATGGGTCTTAACGGAGGGGGGAAGGTATCCTTGTGAACTTTCGGTAGACCCTGAAAGATGGGGAAAATAGGAGTATCCACCATGAGGTATTTCTAGGTTTTCTTGTTTAGAATCCCCCAATTATAACCTTGTTGTAGAATATTCTGTTATTTGGTAGAAAAAATATTTGTTGGGTTCCCATTCAAACACCTTTAGGTAGAGTTGTCATTTAGTGTGGTGGTTGTTTCTCTTTCATAAAGAGTTTTATCTAAAATGACCACTGATCCACCTGACCAGCGGACCACGCGCACCCCTCGGATTTTGTGGCATAAGAAAACTGGTGAGCTGAACAATAATTTTTTAGGGGAAAAAATGACCGGAGTGCTTCTTTAAAGGGAACCTGTCACCAGATTTGGTGATTATAAGCTGCGGCCACCACTAGTGGGCTCTTATATACAGCATTTTAACATGCTGTAGATAAGACCTCAGGCCGCTGTGTAGAACATAACAATCACTTTATAATACTCACCTAAAGGGCGATGCGGTGCAGACTGGTCGGATGAGTGTCTCCATTCTCCAATAGCAATGCCTCCTCTTTCGGCCATCTTTGTCCTCCTTCTTCTGAATCCTGGGTGCATGATGCATTCTACGTCATCCACAGTAGCCTGCATTGAGGTCCTGCACAAGAGCACTACAATACTTTGATCTGCCCTACTCAGGGCAGATCAAAGTGCTCCTCAAAACGTAACTAAACTTTTGGGAGAATTTTTTGTTTTATGCCCAATAATTTTGAGCAGATTGGTGAGGAATCTGGTCTTGAAACTCCCCAAAATAGCTGAAAAGCTCTTTTAAAAGAGCACACACAGCACAGAGCGAATGCAGCAGAATGTAGTCCTCCCAAAATATTAAGGTATCTCCCAAAAATTAAGGTATTTTTTAAATATTTAACAGTACTGTGGTTCCTGTATTGTCCGCAGTCTGATGATGGCTGGTAACAAATCCTGGTATCTCCTTATTATTGTTACATACATAGTAGGAGCTGCAGTTTCATGCCAGACAATTTTATGTTGGGTTAGCTTTAGTTCTGGTGACGTAGTAGCGATTTGAGCTTGATTTTGGTAATGTAGTCATGTACCAATGATGGTTCTGGTGATGTAGTAGTGATTTTAGCTTGGTTCTGATTATGCATTCATATACCAATGGCGGTTCTGGTAATGTAGCAGCAGTGTGCAGATCGTGGTTCTGGTGATGTAGCAGTGTGCAGATGGTGGTTCTCGTGATGTAGTAGTGATTTGAAGTTGGTTCTGGAGATGTTGTCATATACAGATTGTGGTTTTGGTAATGTTATCGTGATTTGAGGTTGGTTCTGGTGATGTATTTGTGTAGATGTAGCAATATTTAATTTATTAGATTTAATAGTAGATCATTATATCTCCCATACACTATAGATAGGTGTCCCATCATGCGGCTGGCAGTTATCCTGCCTGACTCTCCCATACACTATAGACAGGTTTCCCATCATGCGGCTGGCAGCTGTCTCCGTGATTCTCACATACACAGGAGCGTTCACTTTGTTGAGTGGTCGTGTTCTCTATGAGACAGACGCTACTACACATCTCTGGCAGTGGCTCACCTCTTAGAGAGAAAAGGATTCACAGTCCAAAATTGGACCTGCTGGGTCATCACTCCTCTAACATTCAGACTGTCGGCCGAGCTTGTCTATCTCCGGGTTCAGCCAACTGTAGTCTGTGTACAAGCGCCTTAACTACTCAATCTGAAGGGAATGTGAACGGTTTGGGTGTGTGCACACCATGGCCTTTAAATATCTGTGAATCTATTGAGTTTTTCAGGAGGAGGACAGGTTAGGAAACACTGGCATCTTTTTTAAATTGAAATTGTTTTAAGTACTAGTGAGCGACTTCTTGGTGACAACAGCATGAAAAAATGGTTCAAATACCTGTTTTAACCACTTGGTGTCTTTGAAAACCTGAAGCTGTTAAAATAAGCAAAATAGAACTGAACGTATGCGCGGCAAGTGCAGATCTTCATTCCTATGGCGTTTAGCACTTTTTCAAGTGTGTTAGAGTGGTGTCTTAGATGTCGCGTGCACAAAATCATAATTTTACGTTGTCAGTAAAGGGTGTGACCACATAAAGTGTCTAGGGCAGCATGACGGCCAAATACAGCCCTGCCCATGCTACTGTGTAATATTCCCCATTCTGCTGTAAAATGTCTCCAATTTTGCTGAATAAAATCCCCCATTCTGCTTTGTAATATCCCCCATGTTGCTGTGTATTTTCTACCATGCTACAGTGTAATATCCCTCTATTTTGCTGTATAATGTCCCCCATGTTGCTGTGTAATGTCCCCCATGCTGCGGTGTAATCTCCCCTATGCTGCTGTGTAATATACCCCCATTCTGCTGTATAATGTCTCCCATTCTCCTCTGTCATGTTCCCTATGCTAATGTGTAATGTACCCAATGCTGCTGTATAATGTACCCAATGCTGCTGTGTAATTCACCCCCATGCTGCTGTATAATGTACCCAATGCTGTTGTGTAATATACCCCATTCTGCTGTAAATCCCCCATGCTGCAGTGTACTCTCCCCCATTCTGCTGTGTAATGTCCCCGCTACTGCTGTGTAATGTTCTCCATGCTACTGTGTAATATCTGCACTCTGCTGTATGTCTCCCATGCTGCTGTGTAAAATCTCCATTTTGCTGTGTAATATCCCCAATTATGCTGTGTAATATCTCCCATGCTGCTATGTAATATCCCCATTCTGTTTTGTAATATCCAGCATTCTGCTGTAAAATGTCCCCCATGCTGCTATATAATGTCCACAATGCTGCTGTGTACTATCCCCCATTCTTCTGTATAATATACCTCATGGTGCAGTATAATAAACCCTATTCTGCTGTCTTATGTTCTCCATTCTACTGTATAATGTCCTCCATGCTACTGTGTAATATCTGGCATTCTGCTGTATGTATCCCATGCTCCTATGTTAATACCCCCATTCTTCTGTATAATGTCTCTCATGCTGCTGTGTAATATATCCCACTTTTTGCTTTGTAATATCTCCCATTCTGCTGTATGGTGTTCCCAAATCTTTGTGTAATGTTCCCCATGCTACAATGTAATATCCCCTATTCTGCTGTATAATATCCCACTGGTTCCTGTGTAATGTTCCAAAAGCTGCTGTGTAATGTTCCCTTTGCTGATGTGTAATATCCCCTATTCTGCTGTATAATGTCTCCCATGCAGCTGTGTAATGTCCCACATGCTGTTGCGTAATGTTCCCCATGCTGCAGTGTAATCTTCCCTATGCTGCTGTGTAATATACCCCCATTCTGCTGTATAATGTCTCCCATTCTCCTCTGTCATGTTCCCTATGCTAATGTGTAATGTACCTAATGCTGCTGTATAATGTACCCAATGCTTCTGTGTAATTCACCCCCATGCTGCTGTATAATGTACCCAATGCTGTTGAGTAATATACCCCATTCTGCTGTATATCCCCCATGCTGCAGTGTACTATCCCCCATTCTGCTGTGTAATGTCCCCGCTACTGCTGTGTAATGTTCTCCATGCTACTGTGTAATATCTGCACTCTGCTGTATGTCTCCCATGCTGCTGTGTAAAATCTCAATTTTGCTGTGTAATATCTCCCATGCTGCTGTGTAATATATCCCATGCCGCTATGTAATATCCCCCATGCTGCTGTGTAATATCCCCATTCTGTTTTGTAAAATCCAGCATTCTGCTGTAAAATGTCCCCCATGCTGCTATATAATGTCCACAATGCTGCTGTGTACTATCCCATGTAGATGTGTAATGTCCCACATTCTGTTGCGTAATGTTCCCCATGCTGCGGTGTAATCTCCCCTATGCTGCTGTGTAATATACCCCCATTCTGCTTTATAATGTCTCCCATGCTCCTCTGTCATGTTTTCTATGCTGCTGTGTAATGTACCCCATGCTGCTGTGTAATGTCCCTTATGCTGCTTTTTAATATGCCTCATTCTGCTTTACAATGTTTCCCATGCTTCTGTGTAATATCCCCCATTCTGCAGTATAACGTCCTCCATGCTACATTTTATTATCCACCATTCTGCAGGAATCCGATCGCTCTGCACTATCTGCTGATCACAGCTAAACAGCTGTAAACAGCAGATACGGTCACTTCCTGCTTCACTGGCCTCCGGTAAAAGTAAAACTGAAAGTGGTTCATGTCTAGCATAGGAGTCATCACATGACCCTATGCTACCATGACAACCACCGGAAGTCACGTGACATGTCACGTGACTTCCGGCATCGGGCGGTAAGTAAAACTTTACAACGATCGCATTTATAATGGCTCTGTCACATATTGACAGCGCCATTTTCAGGGGTTAAACGGCACGAGCAGATAACGATTCTGCTCGTGCCTAGCAGGCACTCATCTCAGCTGTGAAAATCAGCTGAGATGTGTGCCGATCATGGCATGCTGCCGCCGGCAGACCGTGGGCAGTAACGTTATGACCGCTAGGACGTAAAATTACTGCCCGTGGTCATTAAGGGGTTAATGTCCTCCATGCTGCCGTGTAATTTCTCCTGTTGCTGCTGTATAATGTACCCAATGCTGCTGTGTAATTTTCCCCCATTCTGCTGTATAATATCCCCATTGGTGCAGTGTACTTGTTTCCATTTTGCTGTGTAATGTCCCCCCTGCTGCTGTATAATGTCCTCCCTGTTTTTTGTAATATATGCCATTCTGTTGTATGTCTCCTATGCTGCTGTATAATATCACCATGCTGCAGTGTAATTTCCTCCATTCTAATGTATAATGTCTCACATTTGGCTCTGTATTATACCCCATTCTGCTGTATAATATACCCCATGGTGCAGTGTATTTCTTTTCCATTCTGCTGTGTAATGTCTCCCTCTGCTGCTATATAATGTCCTCCAAGGTATTTTGTAATGTCTGCCATTTTGCTGTATGTCTTCCATGCTGCTGTGTAATATCCCCATGCTACTATGTAATATCTTCCATTATGCTGTGTAACATCCCCCCTGTTGCTCTGTAATGTTCCCCATGTTGCTGTCTAATATCCCTAATTCTGCTGTATATTGTCCTCCATGTTGCTGTGTAACATCCCCCATTCTTCTTTGTAATACCCCCATTCTGCTGTATAATGTCTCCCATGTTGCTGAGTATTGTCCCCCATTATATGTATATTGTGTATATTGTCCCTATGCTGCTGTGTAATTTACCTCATGCTGCTGTATAATCTACCCAATGCTGCTGTATAATATCCCCATTTTGCTGTGTAATATCCCCTTTCTGCTTTGTAATATCCCCCATTCTGCTGTATGTCTTTGATGCTGCTGTGTAATATGCCCATTTTGCTGTGTAGTATTCCCATGCTGCTGTGTAAAATCTCCCATTCTGCTTTGTAACATAGCCAATGCTGCTCTGTATTATCCCCTATTCTGCTGTGTAATATCCCCAATTTTGCTGTATAATTTCTCCAGTTTTGCTGTATAATAAACCCTTGGTGCTCTGTAATATCCCCATTATGCTTTGTAATATACCCCATTCTGCTGTGTTATATCTCCCATGCTGCTGTGTAATATGCCCCATTCTGCTTTGTAATGTCTCAATGTTGCTTTATAATGTTCCCCATGTTGCTGAGTAATGTCCGCCATGTTATCTATATATATATAATTGCCTTATTCTGTCTGTCTGTCTTTCTTGCTCCAAAATGAGTTATTACAGTGACAACCGTTGCATTGGCCGCTTGGCTCGGCCCGGCCACGCCCCCACATGCATTGGCCGTTTGGCTCCGCCCGGCCATGCCCCCCGCACGCATTGGCCGCTTGCCCCGTTACCCCCCCCACACGCATTGGCCTTTTAGCTCGACCTGGCCATGCCCCCCCGCACACTGTGCCCGCTTGGCCACGCCTTCAGCACACTGTGCCTGCTCGTCCACGCCCCCACACACTTTGCCCACTCGTCCATGCCCCCACACGCTTTGCCCGCTCGTCCACACCCCCTCACGCTTTGCCCGCTCGGCCACGCCCCCCACACATATTGGGCACCTATACACCTCCACTCAGGACTTCTCCTATTATACTCCTCCCCCAGGACTACTCCTATTAGACACCTCCCCCAAAGACTACTCCTCCTATTATACTCCTCACCTCCAGGGCTACTCCTCCTATTAGACTCCTCTCCCCCCAGGGCTACTCCTCCTTTTCTCCTCTCTCCCCAGGACTACTCTTCCTATTAAACTCTTCTTCCCCAGGACTGCTCCTCCTATTATCCTCCTCTCTCTTCAGGACTACTCCTTTTATTATACTCCTCTTCCCCAGGACTGCTCCCCCTATTATCCTCCTCTCTCTTCAGGACTACTCCTTTTATTATACTCCTCTTCCCCCAGGACTGCTCCTACTATTATCCTCCTCTCTCCCCAGGACTACTCCTCCAACACACACACACTGCACAAAACATACCTCCCCCCAAAACACACACACACCCCTGTTGTGAATGTCAGTTATGCTTTGGCTGCTGTGAGGCTCCCTCTTGTGGCCAGGAATGGTTTGGACAAAGACCAGGTGTGTTGAGCAATGGCCGTTTCAATTGCTAACTCCCTGCTTATTTAAACCCTGGTCTGATAGCAGGCTATGCCGGATGTCAGTTGTTCTTTGTTCACCAGCCTGCTTCATCCTGCTCCAGACCACATCTACCCCAGATAAGTGCTTGGCTCTTTATTTTTGTTTGGTTCTTTGTGTTCTTATCTGAGTTTGTCATTTGCTGTGGTTGTTTTCAGTTTATTTGCATGCAGGGATCTTCCCTCTCAGTTGCTTAGCTGGAAAGCTCCCTGCAGCTATGTTTGGAGTATTGCTCCTATAAGTCCATATGTTTGTTGCTTCTTGAATTTGTTATGGCTCCTGATTTCTGTTCATTGGTATGACAAGAGCGCCTGGTATAGGACAGAGTTCAGATCTAGCGATCTGAGGGCTTTTTTGTACTATCAGGTTGTTGGATTTTTGCAGGGTTTCTCTCTGGCCACCATCAGTCCCTTTCCTGTCCTGTCCTATTTAGTCAGTAGGGCCTCACCTTTTGCTAATCCTATCATCTATCTGTGTATTGTGTTTTCCTATATCACCGCAGTCTTTGAATGTGGGGGGGGTTGCTATTCTTTATCTATTTTCTGAGTCAGAGAGTTATTCAGCTTTCCTTCCTTTAGGATAGCTAGTTCTCCGGCTGGGTTCGCGGTGCACAGGATGTTAGTTCACCCCTCGGCTACTTCTAGTTGTGATGGTTAGTAAGGGGATGGCGGTCAGATTAGTTGCCAATGCTCTTGTCACCTTTTACCAATGATTTATGGTTGTCTTCCATGGTTCAGGATCATAACACACCCCCCACACACACACACCACACACACACACCCACACAAACCGCACAACACTCACAGCACCACATACACACAGTGCTCCACAAACAACGCAACACACAAACAACACCGCTCTCTCACACCGCCACACCCAGACAACAGCCAGAACATTTACAACGCCCTTCACAAACACTTGGTAACTACACACAACAACATCTATATATATAACAAAAATCATATATTAACTACACAATAAATTCTAGAATACCCGATGTGTTAAAATCGGGCCACCTTCTAGTATTGTAATATTCCCCTACTGTGCCTTATAATATCCCCCATGCTGCTATGTAATGTCCCTTATGCTGCAGTGTAATATACTCCATTCTGCTGTATAAAGTCTCCCATGTTTCTCTGTAATCTTCCCCATGCTTCTGTGTAATTTCTCCCATGCTGCTGTATAATATCCCCAATGCTGCAGTGAACTATCCCCCATTCTGTTGTGTAATGTCCCCCCTACTGCTGTATAATGTCCTCCTTGCTACTGTGTAATATCTGTCATTCTGCTGTATGACGCCCATGGTTTTGTGGAAAATCAACATTCTGCTGTGTAATATATCCCATGCTGCTGTTTTATATGCCACATTCTGCTGTGTAATATCGCCCATTCCACTTTGCAATATCCCCCATTCTGCTGTATAATGTCCCCCCATGTTGCTATGTAATGTCCACCATGTTACATTGTAATATACCCATATTCTGTTGTATAATGTCCCCCATAATGCTGTGTAATATCCCCCATGCGGCTGTGTAATGTCCCCTATTCTGCTGTGTAATATCCCCCATTCTCCTTTGTAATATCCCACATTGTGCTGTATAATGTCCCACATGTTGCTTGGTAATATCCCCCATTCTGCTGTATATTGTCCCCATGCTGCTGTGTAATTTCCTCCCATGCTGCTGTATAATGTACTCAATACTTTGTTGTAATATCCTTCATTCTGCTGTGTAATGTCTCCCATGAGGCTCCAATGTGAGGTTTGTGGGGGACGGGCAGGCAGAGGTTATAGTCTGGGGATTGTGGGGGAGGGGCAGGATTAGGCTATAGTCGGGATTGCGAGGGAGGGGCAGGTAAAGGCTATAGTCTGGGGATTGCAGGGGAGGGGCAGGTAGAGGCTATAGTCTGGTGATTGCGGGGGGAGGGACAGGCAGAGGCTAAAGACTAAGGATTAGGCGGTCTGTTATTGTTGTCTGGGGATTAGGGGGCCTATGACTCTAGACAGTGCAGTGGTTGGGGAGCTGGGGCTGTTAGTATAGTCTTAGAGTTAGGGGGTCTATTATGGTAGGAGGGGTGTTTAGGGAGCCTATTGCTGTAGGAGGGAGGTTTATGGAGAGTATCGCTGTAGGAGGTGGGGTTTAGGAGGCCTATTGCTGTAGAAGAAGTGTTTAGGGTCCTATTGCTGTAGGAGGGGGGTTTAAGGGGCCTATTGCTGGGGGGTTTAGGGGGACTATTGCTGTAGAGGGCGGTTTGGGGAGCCTATTGCTGTAGAAGGGGGCTTAGGGAACCTATTGGTGTAGATGGGGGGGTTTAGCTTGCCTACTGCTGTAGAGGGGGGTTTAGGGGTCCTATTGCTGTAGATGGTGGGTTTAGGGAGGCTTACAGAGTGAAAAATAGTGCAAAGGATAAATCGATGGGGAAAAGTGTAAGGACTCAGTATGTTGGGGTTCTCAGTATGGAGAGTGGTAGATGTAGAAACTTGGTACTCAAGATCAAAGTGAACAGTGTTTTTTATTGTGAAGAACTTGTAGGACCAGCACAAATACAGATATTTCGATCAAAAGACCTTCATCAGTGCGTGCAGAGCGTCTTCAGAAAGTACAGTCATATGAAAAAGTTTGGGCACCCCTATTAATGTTAACCTTTTTTCTTTATAACAATTCGGGGTTTTGCAACAGCTATTTCAGTTTCATATATCTAATAACTGATGGATTGAGTAATATTTCTGGAATGAAATGAGGTTTTTTGTACTAACAGAAAATGTGCAATCCGCATTTAAACAAAATTTGACCAGTGCAAAAGTATGGGCACCTCAACATAAAAGTGACATTAATATTTTGTAGATCCTCCTTTTGCAAAAATCACAGCCTCTAGTCGCTTCCTGTAGCTTTTAATGAGTTCCTGGATCCTGCATGAAGGTATATTTGACCATTCCTGTTTACAAAACAATTCCAGTTCAGTTAAGTTTGATGGTCGCCGAGCATGGACAGCACGCTTCAAATCATCCCACAGATGTTCAATGATATTCAGGTCTGGGGACTGGGATGGCCATTCCAGAACATTGTATTTGTTCCTCTGCAAGAATGCCTGAGTAGATTTCGAGCGGTGTTTTAGATCATTGTCTTGAAATATCCATCCCCTGCGTAACTTCAACTTCGTCACTGATTCTTGCACATTATTGTCAAGAATCTGCTGATACTGAGTTGAATCCATGTGACCCTCAACTTTAACAAGATTCCCGGTGCCAGCATTGGCCACACAGCCCCAAAGCATGTTGGAACCTCCACCAAATTTTACTGTGGGTAGCAAGTGCTTTTCTTAGAATGCCGTGTTTTTTTTTGCCTCCATGCATAACGCCTTTTTGTATGACCAAAAAACTCAATCTTTGTTTCATCAGTCCACAAGACCTTCTTCCAAAATGTAACTGGCTTGTCCAAATGTGCTTTTGCATACCTCAGGCGACTCTGTTTGTGGCGTGCTTGCAGAAACAGCTTCTTTCGCATCACTCTCCCATACAGCTTCTCCTTGTGCAAAGTGCGCTGTGTTGTTGACCGATGCACATTGACACCATTTGCAGCAAGATGATGCTGCAGGTCTTTGGAGGTGGTCTGTGGATTGTCCTTGACTGTTCTCACCATTCTTCTTCTCTGCCTTTCTGATATTTTTCTTGGCCTGCCACTTCTGGGTTTATCAAGATCTGTACCTGTGTTCTTCCATTTCCTTACTATGTTCCTCACAGTGGAAACTGACAGTTTAAATCTCTGAAATAACTTTTTGTATCCTTCCCCTGAACAACTATGTTGAATAATCTTTGTTTTCAGATCATTTGAGAGTTGTTTTGAGGAGCCCATGATGCCACTCCTCATAGGAGATTCAAATAGGAGAACAACTTGCAAGTGGCCACCTTAAATACCTTTTCTAATGATTGGATACACCTGCCTATGAAGTTCAGAGCTCAATGAGCTTACAAAACCAATTTAGTGCTTTAGTAAGTCAGTAAAAAAGTAGTTAGGAGTGTTCAAATCAAGAAATTGATAAGGGTGCCCATACTTTTGCACCGGTCAAATTTTGTTTAAATGCGGATTGCACATTTTCTGTTAGTACAATAAACCTCATTTCAATCCAGAAATATTACTCAGTCCATCAGTTATTAGATATATGAAACTGAAATAGCTGTTGCAAAAACCTAAATTGTTATAAAGAAAAAAGGTTAACATTAATAGGAGTGCCCAAACTTTTTCATATGACTGTGTAGTAGCATGGCGAGCGGCGTAGCCTGGTATGACATCGTGTCCACCGCTGTCTATGTGGCAGTGATGTGCTTGTGCTGGTCCTACAAGTTCTTTATAATAAAAAGCACTACTATTCACGTTGATCTTGAGTGCCAAGGTTCTACAACTATTTGATACGGTTTGGGACCCTACTTGTGCACTACCCCAGAAGTGACGTGTGTATCAATGCATTAAGTATAGAGAGGGGGAAGTATTGGGAGCTCATCGAAAAGGAGCTAGCATGGGGATTCAGTATGAACAGGCGCAGCGTGAGGTCTCAGTACAGAAACGGGGCAGCATGGCTGGGCTCAGTATGGAGTGGAGCAATGTAGGGGACTCAGTATGAGACGTGAGGTAGTGTAGGGGTGCTCAGCATTAGGGCTCTTTTCCACTACATCGCTAGTAATCCAAAAGGAATGTTCAGTCCATTTCATCTCCTTAAGATTCTGGAGGAGGCTTTTTGTGTCCTTTCATGTAAACGACGGTGCGCTTCATGAGCGGTTGTAAAATATTGTCCAACCAATCTGAAAGGTTGCTGGTTAGCGATCCCATGCTAGCAACAATGGGTCTTAACGAAGGGGGGGAAGGTGTCCTTGTGAACTTTGGGTAGACTCTGAAAGATGGGGCAAATAGGAGTATCCACCATGAGGTATTCCTAGGTTTCTTGTTTAGAATCCCCCAATCTTAACCTTGTTGTAGAATATTCTGTAATTTGAACGAGGACCCAACAAATATTTTTCCTTCCAAACGCCTTTAGGTAGAGTGGTCATTTAGTATGGTGGATATTTCTCTTTCATAAAGAGTTTTATCTAAAATGACCACTGATCCCCCCTGACCAGCGGACCACGAGCACCCCTCGGATTTTGCGGCATAGGAAGAAAGGTGAGCTGAACAATAATTTTTTAGAAGAAAAAAATGACCGGAGTGCTTCTTTAAAGGGAACCTGTCACCAGATTTGGTGACTATAAGCTGCGGCCACCACTAGTGTGCTCTTATGTACAGCATTCTAACATGCTGTAGATAAGACCCCAGGCCGCTATGCAGAACATAACAATCACCTTATAATACTCACCTAAAGGGCGATGCAGTGCAGACTGGTCGGATGTGTGTCTCCATTTTCCAATAGCGGCGCCTCTTCTTTCAGCTATCTTTGTCCTCCTTCTGAATCCTGGGTGCATGATGCATTCTACGTCATCCACAGTAGCCAGCATTGAGGTCCTGCGCAAGTGCACTACAATACTTTAATCTGCCCTATTCAGGGCAGATTAAAGTGCTCCTCAAAAAGTAACTAAACTTTTGGGAGATTTTTTTGTTTTATGCATAATAATTCTGAGCAGATTAGTGAGGAATCTGTTCTTGAAACTCCCAAAAATAGCTGAAAAGCTCTTTTACAAGAGCACACACAGCACAGAGCAGATGCTGTAGAAAGTAGTCCTGTCTCCTGAGCCGTGCACTTCTAAGGAGTCTTTTGAGCAATTTACGGGGGTCTCAGGACCCAGACCCACATAAATGTGCTCAGAATTAATGTACCTAAAACAAAAGATATCTCCCAAAAATTAAGGTATTTTTTAATTGTTTCACAGTACTATAGTTCTGATATTGTCCACAATCTGATGATGGCTGGTAACAAATCCTGCTATCTCCTTATTATTGTTACATTCATACTAGGAGCTGCAGTTTCATGCCAGACAATTTTATGTTGGGTTAGCTTTAGTTCTGGTGACGTACTAGTGATTTCAGCTTGATTTTGGTAATGTAGTCATGCACCAATGATGGTTCTGGTGATATAGTAGTGATTTCAGCTTGGTTCTGATTATGCATTCATATACCAATGGCGGTTCTGTTAATGTAGCAGTGTGCAGATCGTGGTTCTGGTGATGTAGCAGTGTGCAGATGGTGGTTCTCATGATGTAGTAGTGATTTGAGGTTGGTTCTGGAGATGTTGTCATATACAGATTGTGGTTCTGGTAATGTTATCGTGATTTGAGGTTGGTTCTGGTGATGTATTTGTGTATATGTAGCAATATTTAATTTATTAGGTTTATTAGTAGATCATTATATCTATCATACACTATAGATAGGTGTCCCATCATGCGGCTGGCAGTTATCCTGCCTGACTCTCCTATACACTATACACCGGTGTCCCATCATTTTGCTGGTAGCTATCTTCCTGACTGTCCCATACACTATAGACAGGTGTCCCATCATGCAGCTGGCAGCTGTCTCCCTGATTCTCGCATACACAGGAGCGTTCACTTTGTTGAGTGGTCGTGTTCTCTATGAGACAGATGCTACTACACATCTCTGGCAGTGGCTCACCTCTTAGAGAGAAAAGCATCCACAGTCCAAAATTAGACCTGCTGGGTCATCACTCCTCTGACAATCAGAATGTCGTCCGAGCCTGTCTATCTCCGGGTTCAGCCAACTGTAGTCTGTGTATAAGCGCTTTAACTACTATCTGAAGGGAATGTGAATGGTTTGGGTGTGTGCACACCATGGCCTTTACACATCTGTGAATCTATTGAGTTTTTCAGGACGAGGACAGGTTAGGAAACACTGGCATCTTTTTTAAATTGAAATTGTTTTAAGTACTAGTCAGCGACTTCTTGGTGGCAACAGCATGAAAAATGGTTCAAATACCTGTTTTAACCACTTAGTGTCTTTGAAAACCTAAAGCTGTTAAAATAAGCAAAAAAAAACTGAACGTATGCGCGGCAAGTGCAGATCTTCATTCCTATGGCGTTTAGCACTTTTTCAAGTGTGTTAGAGTGGTGTCTTAGATGTCGCGTGCACAAAATCATAATTTTACTTTGTCAGTAAAGGGTGCGAACACATAAAGTGTCTAGGGCAGCATGACGACCAAATACAGCCCTGCCCATTCTGCTGTGTAATATCCCCCATTCTGCTGTAAAATGTCTCCAATTTTGCTGAATAATATCTCCCATGCCGCTGTGTAATATCCCCCATTCTGCTTTGTAATATCCCCCATGTTGCTGTGTATTTTCTACCATTCTACAGTGTAATATCCCTTTATGCTGATGTATAATGTCCCCCATGTTGCTGTGTAATGTCCCCCATGCTGCGGTGTAATTTCCTCCCATGCTGCTGTATAATGTACCCAATGCTAATTTGTAATATCCCCCATTCTGCTGTGTAATGTCTCCCTTGAGGCTCCAATGTGAGGTTTGTGGGGGAGGGGCAGACAGAGGCTTTAGTCGGGGGGTTGAGGGGCAAGCAGAGGCTATAGTCTGGGGATTGCGGAGGAGGGGCAGGCAGAGGCTATTATCTGGAGATTGCAAGGGAGAGGCAGGCAGAGGCTATTATCTGGAGATTGGAAGGGAGGGGCAGCAGAGGCTATAGTCTGGGGATTGCGGCAGAGGGGCAGGCAGAGGATATAGTCTGGGGATTGCGGAGGGGCAGGCAGAGGTTATAGTCTGGGGATTGTGGGGGAAGGGCAGGCAGAGGTTATAGTCTGGGGATTGTGGGGGAAGGGCAGGCATAGGATATAGTCGGGATTGTGTGGGAGGGGCAGGTAGAGGCTATAGTCTGGTGATTGCGGGGAAGGGGCAGGCAGAGGCTAAAGACTAAGGATTAGGTGGCCTGTTATTGTAGTCTGGGGATTAGGGGGCCTATGACTCTAGACAGTGGTTGGGGAGCTGGGGCTGTTAGTATAGTCTTAGAGTTAGGGGGTCTATTGCTGTACGAGGGGTGTTTAGGGAGCCTATTGCTGTAGGAGATGAGGTTTAGGGGGCCTATTGCTGTAGGAGGAGTGTTTAGGGTCGTATTGCTGTAGGAGGGGGGTTTAAGGGGCCTATTACTGTGGGAGTGTTTAGGAGGGCTATTGCTGTAGAGGAAGGTTTAGGGGGCCTATTGATGTAGAGGGCGGTTTGGGGAGCCTATTGCTGTAGAAGGGGGCTTAGGGAACCTATTGGTGTAGATGGGGAGTTTAGGTTGCCTATTGTTGTAGAGGGGGGTTTAGGGGGCCTATTGCTGTAGATGGCAAGTTTAGGTAGTTATTGCTTTAGAGGGGGGATAAGAAAGCTTATTAATGTAGAGGAGGGTTTAGGGGGCCTATTGCTGTAGATGGTGGGTTTAGGGAGGCTTACAGAGTGAAAGATAGTGCAAAGGATAAAATCGATGGGGAAAAGTGTAAAGACTCAGTATGTTGGGCTTCTCCATATGGAGAGGGGTAGATGTAGAAACTTTGTACTCAAGATCAATGTGAACAGTGGTTTTTATTGTGAAGAACTTGTAGGACCAGCACAAGTATAGATGTTTTGGTCAAAAGACCTTCATCGGTGCATGCAGAGGGTCCTCAGAAACTATAGTAGTGGGGCGAGCGGCGTAGCCCGGTATGACGTGGTGTCCCCCGCTGTCTATGTGGCAATGATGTGCTTGTGCTGGTCCTACAAGTTCTGTATAATAAAAACCACTATTCACGTTGATCTTGAGTGCCAAGTTTCTACAACTATTTGATACGGTTTGAGACCCTACTTGTGCCCTACTCCAGAAGTGACGTGTGTATCAATGCATTAAGTATAGAGAGGGGGAAGGATAGGGAGCTCATTATCGAAAAGGAGCTAGCATGGGGATTCAGTATGAACAGGGGCAGTGTGAGGTCTCAGTATGGAAACGGGGCAGCATGGGTGGGCTCAGTATGGAGTGGAGCAATTTAGGGGACTTCGTATGAGACGTGAGGTAGTGTGGGGGTGCTCAGCATTAGGGCTCTTTTCCACTTGTGTACCGCTTCCGAAGCGAGAGCTTTGGCAGCGATATGCTAATGACCCTCTGCTGCGAGCGTCAGCTGAGGGTCATGCAACTGTGATGCGATCTTTCGATTGCATCACAGGAGCGGATTAGATGGGGGAAGCACTTTCTCCTCCACTATCTGTTTCTGCGTGCACTGCAGTGGGATGTTGGGAGTGCGTGAGCTGAGATTCATTGCAAAACGCAGCATGCTGTGATTGCACCGAGAGCACGATTCGTGTGGAGAAATAACAGGGAAGAGGAAACTGGCTCATTGATTAACACTGGTGCGAGTGCAATCCGATTTTTTATTGGATTGCACTTGCACATGCAAATCACAGGTGGAAACGAGCCCTTAGGCGTGAGATAGCATAGTGGTCTCTGTATCATGAGTGGGGCAGGCAGCATTTAAAGCGCATTAAGAAGGAGCAGCATTGGTGGCTCAGTATGGAGAAGAGCAGTGTGAGAGCCCCATATGGAGAAGGGCAGCATGCATGGGACATTGTGAGGAGGGGGCAGCATGATGTGAGGACAATATGCAGATCATATTTTATAATTGAGAAAGGTGTGATGGGTATAATTTATAAAGAGCAGTGTGGCGTTTTTATTTTATTTGGGGGCAGAGTTGCGGTCATAGTAAATAAATGGGGACGATGTGGTGGGAATATTTTATAGGAAAGGATAGTGTGGAGGCCATGTACGTTAAGAGGGATTGTGTGCAGTAATATTCTTTTGCGGGGAGCACAGTGAGGAGTAATTGTTTTTTTTTCAGTCCACAGCATAGGGCTTATTTATGGCACAGCATTTGTTGGCATTGTAATTCAGGAACATTATAATGGCATTGCTATTTTTCGGGGCACCATGGTGAGATGTGCTGCAGAAGACCGGAGAAGAGGGAAGTCTGCAGAGACGAGCTGTGGATGTGAAGTCATCATGGAGTCAGGTACATGAGAAATCAGCGATCTGTAAGTGAATTATCACAGACCTTACACTACACTAACATTTACTCAGGTTTAGGGGAAAAAATGAAGCAGAGAAGGCGTGAAGGTATGGACCCAGCACCAATTCCAGTAAAATATAAAAAAAAATTCTTTATTGAAGCATGTTAAAATTCGCAGAAGAAAACCGCAAGGTGAACATTAAATTATGGGTGATCTTGACGTGTTTCGGACCAGTACATAAAAAACAATAAGTTCTTAATCATAAATAACCTATACAGCCTATGATACCAGGTTTATATGTCAGATAAATGCCTGAGTGAGAGAGGTTTGAGGGTGTGACCATTGTTAGGGATAGAAAACAGGTGTGAATAATATTAACTCAATGGACTGAAAATGTGAAAACGGAATGAAGTGGAGTAAAGTAAAAAAAAGTATAATGAAATTCCTTATCCAGGAATGAAAAATAAAATAAAATAAGATGAAAAAAATGTGCAAAGTGTATGTGTATTGTGTATGATTTTATGATTAATCTGAAAGAAAGCAATAAGAAATATAGAAAATACTTTCAAATATTATGTAAAGAGGGGAGACAAACTGTTGGATATGGACAATTTCTTGTCCAAAAAAAATGGAAATCTGAATGAAAATTAAGCCCTAATGGTTGCCTGGTATCTAATTTAAGGATCCATTTGGCCTCTGCGTATAGTAAAGCTGCAAACCAGTCACTCCCTCTTGGTGGTCTGGTAACGTGTTCAATATCTGCCACCTTTAAGGAGGTGAAAACCCCATCATGTAAATCCTGAAAATGTTTAGTAAGCCCCAATAAGGAGCGTTTTTTCTGCATATTGCCTGCTGTAGTAATTGATGATTATGAAGGGGTTCTAATGTGTTCTAAAATGCGTGTTCTAAGAGATCTGGATGTACATCCTATATAATTTTTATTGTAGATAAGGCAAGAGGCTCTATATACTACACGTGATGATGAGCAGTTGATAAAAGAAGTGATCTTGAAAATTTCCCCATTGGCTCCTGGAAACTGTTTCGTACTATGCATGTATTAGCATAGACCACATCGTTGTGACGCGCATGGGAGCCTGTAGTGCTCAACCATGTTTTGCTGGGTTTCATAGCTGTGTATAAGCCAGGTGATATGATGTTAGCTATAGTTTTAGCTTTTGAAGCCACAATATTGACACCTTGTGAGAGTTTATGATTTAATTCTCTATCCTGCTGTAAGAGAGCAATGTATTGTAAAAAAATTGTTTTGATGTTGAAAAAATCCTGGGTATATGGGGTGGAAAAGGTAACACGTTGAGTATAGGTATTATTCTTAGATTTATCCCTCAGTAGATCATCACGTGACCTAGTTCTAGAGATGCTTAGTGCTCTATTCAAAGAATGGTCGGTATACCCTCTCCTCTTCAACCTACTCCTGATGTTCTTGGCTTCTGTGGAAAAAGAGATTTCAGAGGAACATAGCCTCTTGGCCTTGAGGAATGCGCCTACCGGTAAATTGAGTAGAGTGTGTGGAGTTTGACAACTAACCGCATTTAAGGTGGTGTTTCCACTGATCTCTTTCCTGTACAGAGTTGTCTTGATATCATCTGTATTGGAATTACCTGATAGTTGTATGTCAAGAAAAGGGGCAGAATGGGTAAAATAGATTAACTGAAAACCGCAGATTCAAGTTATTGTTGTTCAGATATGTGCTCAATGATTTGATAAACTCCTGTGGAGTGATATCTGTTTTATGATCACAGATAAACATCTGGTCACCTATGTACCTAGCGTACATGTGTGACCAGATGTGTGTGAGGAATGGATTGTTTGCGGTATGTATGTATTGTTCTTCCCAGTATGCCATGTATAAGTTTGCTAGAGCGCATGACAAACTAGCTCCCATAGGGCATCCTGTGATTTGTAAATAATATATTCCATTAAACTGTAAGAAATTATGTTTAAGTAGATAACCAGTTACTGTAAGAATAAATTCTTTATGGATGTCATCCAGGGTGCTATATTCATAAAGATGGAAAAATAGGGCTTGTAAAGCTTCTTCATGGGGAATACAGGGATAGAGTGAAACTACGTCGCTAGTAATCCAAAAGGAATGTTCAGTCCATTTTATCTCCCTAAGATTCTGGAGGAGGCTTTTTGTGTCCTTTATGTATTCGACGGTGCGCTTCATGAGCGGTTGTAAAATATTGTCTAACCAATCTGAAAGGTGGCTGGTTAGCGATCCCGTGCTAGCAACAATGGGTCTTAACGGAGGGGGGAAGGTATCCTTGTGAACTTTGTGTAGACCCTGAAAGATGGGGAAAATAGGAGTATCCACCATGAGGTATTTCTAGGTTTTCTTGTTTAGAATCCCCCAATTATAACCTTGTTGTAGAATATTCTGTTATTTGGTAGAAAAAATATTTGTTGGGTTCCCATTCAAACACCTTTAGGTAGAGTTGTCATTTAGTATGGTGGTTGTTTCTCTTTCATAAAGAGTTTTATCTAAAATGACCACTGATCCACCTGACCAGCGGACCACGAGCACCCCTCGGATTTTGTGGCATAAGAAAACAGGTGAGCTGAACAATAATTTTTTAGGGGAAAAAATGACCGGAGTGCTTCTTTAAAGGGAACCTGTCACCAGATTTGGTGATTATAAGCTGCGGCCACCACTAGTGGGCTCTTATATACAGCATTTTAACATGCTGTAGATAAGACCTCAGGCCGCTGTGTAGAACATAACAATCACTTTATAATACTCACCTAAAGGGCGATGCGGTGCAGACTGGTCGGATGAGTGTCTCCATTCTCCAATAGCAATGCCTCCTCTTTCGGCCATCTTTGTCCTCCTTCTTCTGAATCCTGGGTGCATGATGCATTCTACGTCATCCACAGTAGCCTGCATTGAGGTCCTGCACAAGCGCACTACAATACTTTGATCTGCCCTACTCAGGGCAGATCAAAGTGCTCCTCAAAACGTAACTAAACTTTTGGGAGAATTTTTTGTTTTATGCCCAATAATTCTGAGCAGATTGGTGAGGAATCTGTTCTTGAAACTCCCCAAAATAGCTGAAAAGCTCTTTTAAAAGAGCACACACAGCACAGAGCGAATGCAGCAGAATGTATTCCTGTCTCCTGAGCCGTGCACTTCTAAGGGGTCTTTTGAGCAATTTACAGGGGTCTCAGGACCCAGACCCACATAAATGTGCTCAGAATTAATGTACCTAAAACATAGAAGATATCTCCCAAAAATTAAGTTATTTTTTAAATATTTAACAGTACTATGGTTCCTGTATTGTCCGCAGTCTGATGATGGCTGGTAACAAATCCTGGTATCTCCTTATTATTGTTACATACATACTAGGAGCTGCAGTTTCATGCCAGACAATTTTATGTTGGGTTAGCTTTAGTTCTGGTGACGTAGTAGCGATTTGAGCTTGATTTTGGTAATGTAGTCATGTACCAATGATGGTTCTGGTGATGTAGTAGTGATTTTAGCTTGGATCTGATTATGCATTCCTATACTAATGGCGGTTCTGGTAATGTAGCAGCAGTGTGCAGATCATGGTTCTGGTGATGTAGCAGTGTGCAGATGGTGGTTCTCGTGATGTAGTAGTGATTTGAAGTTGGTTCTGGAGATGTTGTCATCTACAGATTGTGGTTTTGGTAATGTTATCGTGATTTGAGGTTGGTTCTGGTGATGTATTTGTGTAGATGTAGCAATATTTCATTTATTAGATTTAATAGTAGATCATTATATCTCCCATACACTATAGATAGGTGTCCCATCATGCGGCTGGCAGTTATCCTGCCTGACTCTCCCATATACTATAGACAGGTTTCCCATCATGCGGCTGGCAGCTGTCTCCCTGATTCTCACATACACAGGAGCGTTCACTTTGTTGAGTGGTCGTGTTCTCTATGAGACAGACGCTACTACACATCTCTGGCAGTGGCTCACCTCTTAGAGAGAAAAGGATTCACAGTCCAAAATTGGACCTGCTGGGTCATCACTCCTCTGACAATCAGACTGTCGGCCGAGCTTGTCTATCTCCTGTAGTCTGTGTACAAGCGCCTTAACTACTCAATCTGAAGGGAATGTGAACGGTTTGGGTGTGTGCACACCATGGCCTTTAAATATCTGTGAATCTATTGAGTTTTTCAGGAGGAGGACAGGTTAGGAAACACTGGCATCTTTTTTAAATTGAAATTGTTTTAAGTACTAGTGAGCGACTTCTTGGTGACAACAGCATGAAAAAATGGTTCAAATACCTGTTTTAACCACTTGGTGTCTTTGAAAACCTGAAGCTGTTAAAATAAGCAAAATAGAACTGAACGTATGCGCGGCAAGTGCAGATCTTCATTCCTATGGCGTTTAGCACTTTTTCAAGTGTGTTAGAGTGGTGTCTTAGATGTCGCGTGCACAAAATCATAATTTTACGTTGTCAGTAAAGGGTGCGACCACATAAAGTGTCTAGGGCAGCATGACGGCCAAATACAGCCCTGCCCATGCTACTGTGTAATATTCCCCATTCTGCTGTAAAATGTCTCCAATTTTGCTGAATAAAATCCCCCATTCTGCTTTGTAATATCCCCCATGTTGCTGTGTATTTTCTACCATGCTACAGTGTAATATCCCTCTATTTTGCTGTATAATGTCCCCCATGTTGCTGTGTAATGTCCCCCATGCTGCGGTGTAATCTCCCCTATGCTGCTGTGTAATATACCCCCATTCTGCTGTATAATGTCTCCCATTCTCCTCTGTCATGTTCCCTATGCTAATGTGTAATGTACCCAATGCTGCTGTATAATGTACCCAATGCGGCTGTGTAATTCACCCCCATGCTGCTGTATATTGTACCCAATGCTGTTGTGTAATATACCCCATTCTGCTGTAAATCCCCCATGCTGCAGTGTACTCTCCCCCATTCTGCTGTGTAATGTCCCCGCTACTGCTGTGTAATGTTCTCCATGCTACTGTGTAATATCTGCACTCTGCTGTATGTCTCCCATGCTGCTGTGTAAAATCTCCATTTTGCTGTGTAATATCTCCCATGCTGCTATGTAATATCCCCATTCTGTTTTGTAATATCCAGCATTCTGCTGTAAAATGTCCCCCATGCTGCTATATAATGTCCACAATGCTGCTGTGTACTATCCCCCATTCTTCTGTGTAATATACCTCATGGTGCAGTATAATAAACCCTATCCTGCTGTCTTATGTTCTCCATTCTACTGTATAATGTCCTCCATGCTACTGTGTAATATCTGGCATTCTGCTGTATGTATCCCATGCTCCTATGTAATACCCCCATTCTTCTGTATAATGTCTCTCATGCTGCTGTGTAATATATTCCACTTTTTGCTTTGTAATATCTCCCATTCTGCTGTATGGTGTTCCCAAATCTTTATGTGTAATGTTCCCCATGCTACAATGTAATATCCCCTATTCTGCTGTATAATATCCCACTGGTTCCTGTGTAATGTTCCAAAAGCTGCTGTGTAATGTTCCCTTTGCTGATGTGTAATATCCCCTATTCTGCTGTATAATGTCTCCCATGCAGCTGTGTAATGTCCCACATGCTGTTGCGTAATGTTCCCCATGCTGCGGTGTAATCTCCCCTATGCTGCTGTGTAATATACCCCCATTCTGCTTTATAATGTCTCCCATGCTCCTCTGTCATGTTCTCTATGCTGCTGTGTAATGTCTCCCATGCTGCTGTGTAATATATCCCACTTTTTGCTTTGTAATATCTCCCATTCTGCTGTATGGTGTCCCCAAATATTTGTGTAATTTCCCACATGCTGTTGCATAATGTTCCCCATGCTGCGGTGTAAGCTCCCCTATGTTGCTGTGTAATATGCTCCTATTCTGCTTTATAATGTCTCCCATGCTCCTCTGTCATGTTCTCTATGCTGCTGTGTAATGTACCCCATGCTGCTGTGTAATGTCCCTTATGCTGCTTTTTAATATGCCTCATTCTGCTGTACAATGTTTCCCATGCTTCTGTGTAATATCCCCCATTCTGCTGTATAACGTCCTCCATGCTACTTTTTATTATCCGCCATTCTGCAGCATGTCTCCCATCTTTCTGTGTAATATCCCCATTCCGCTGCATAATGTCACCCATGCGGCAGTATAATATCCCACATTCTGCTTTTTAACCCCTTCACGACTGGCCGCTTTTTCGCTTTCCGTTTTTTTTTTGCCATTCTTCTTCTGAGACACGTAACTTTTTATTTTTCAGTCAATATGGTCATGTGCGGGCTCATTTTTTGCGGAACGAGCTGTATTTCTAAATGAAATCATAAGTTTTACCATACAGTGTACTGGAAAACGGCAAAAAAATTCCAAATGAAGAAAAATTGCAAAAAAGTGCGATAGCACTATTGTTTTTGAGAGATTTTATTCACTGTATTCACTGACCCGTAGTGTTTCATCTTTCAGGATCTATGGCTCAGTGATAATATACCCCATGGGGCAGTATAATAAACCCTATTCTGCTGTCTTATGTTCCCCATTCTACTGTATAATGTCCTCCATGCTACTGTGTAATATCTGGCATTCTGCTGTATGTATCCCATGCTCCTATGTAATACCCCCATTCTTCTGTATATTGTATAATGTCTCCCATGCTGCTGTGTAATATATCCCACTTTTTGCTTTGTAATATCTCCCATTCTGCTGTATGGTGTTCCCAAATATTTCTGTGTAATGTTCCCCATGCTACAGTGTAATATCCCCTATTCTGCTGTATAATATCCCCCTGATTGCTGTGTAATGTTCCAAAAGCTGCTGTGTAATGTTCCCTTTTGCTGATGTGTAATATCCCTTATTCTCCTGTATAATGTCTCCCATGTAGATGTGTAATGTCCCACATTCTGTTGCGTAATGTTCCCCATGCTGCGGTGTAATCTCCCCTATGCTGCTGTGTAATATACTCCCATTCTGCTTTATAATGTCTCCCATGCTCCTCTGTCATATTTTCTATGCTGCTGTGTAATGTACCCCATGCTGCTGTGTAATGTCCCTTATGCTGCTTTTTAATATGCCTCATTCTGCTTTACAATGTTTCCCATGCTTCTGAGTAATATCCCCCATTCTGCGGTATAACGTCCTCCATGCTACTTTTTATTATCCGCCATTCTGCAGCAATCCGATCGCTCTGCACTATCTGCTGATCACAGCTATACAGCTGTAAACAGCAGATACGGTCACTTCCTGCTTCACTGGCCTCCGGTAAAAGAAAACTGAAAGTGGTTCATGTCTAGCATAGGAGTCATCACATGACCCTGTGCTACCATGACAACCACCGTAAGTCACGTGACATGTCACGTGACTTCCGGCATCGGGCGGTAAGTAAAACTTTACAGCGATCGCGTTTATAATGGCGCTGTCACATATTGACAGCGCCATTTTCAGGGGTTAAACGGCACGAGCAGATAACGATTCTGCTCGTGCCTAGCAGGCACTCATCTCGGCTGTGAAAATCAGCTGAGATGTGTGCCGATCACGGCATGCTGCCGCCGGCAGACCGTGGGCAGTAACGTTATGACCGCTAGGACGTAAAATTACTGCCCGTGGTCGTTAAGGGGTTAATGTCCCCCATGCTGCCGTGTAATTTCTCCTGTTGCTGCTGTATAATGTACCCAATGCTGCTGTGTAATTTCCCCCATTCTGCTGTATAATATCCCCATTGGTGCAGTGTACTTGTTTCCATTTTGCTGTGTAATGTCCCCCCTGCTGCTGTATAATGTCCTCTTTGTTTTTTGTAATATATGCCATTCTATTGTATGTCTCCTATGCTGCTGTATAATATCACCATGCGGCAGTGTAATTTCCTCCATTCTAATGTATAATGTCTCACATTTGGCTATGTAATATCCCCCATTCTGCTTTGTAATATCCCCCATGTTGCTGTGTATTTTCTACCATGCTACAGTGTAATATCCCTCTATTCTGCTGTATAATGTCCCCCATGTTGCTGTGTAATGTCCCCCATGCTGCGGTGTAATCTCCCCTATGCTGCTGTGTAATATACCCCCATTCTGCTGTATAATGTCTCCCATTCTCCTCTGTCATGTTCCCTATGCTAATGTGTAATGTACCCAATGCTGCTGTATAATGTACCCAATGCTGCTGTGTAATTAAACCCCATGCTGCTGTATAATGTACCCAATGCTGTTGTGTAATATACCCCATTCTGCTGTATATCCCCCATGCTGCAGTGTACTATCCCCCATTCTGCTGTGTAATGTCCCCGCTACTGCTGTGTAATGTTCTCCATGCTACTGTGTAATATCTGCACTCTGCTGTATGTCTCCCATGCTGCTGTGTAAAATCTCAATTTTGCTGTGTAATATCTCCCATGCTGCTGTGTAATATATCCCATGCCGCTATGTAATATCCCCCATGCTGCTGTGTAATATCCCCATTCTGTTTTGTAAAATCCAGCATTCTGCTGTAAAATGTCCCCCATGCTGCTATATAATGTCCACAATGCTGCTGTGTACTATCCCCCATTTTTCTGTATAATATACCTCATGGTGCAGTATAATAAACCTTATTCTGCTGTCTTATGTTCTCTATTCTACTGTATAATGTCCTCCATGCTACTGTGTAATATCTGGCATTCTGCTGTATGTATCCCATGCTCCTATGTAATACCCCCATTCTTCTGTATAATGTCTCTCATGCTGCTGTGTAATATATCCCATTTTTTGCTTTGTAATATCTCCCATTCTGCTGTATGGTGTCCCCAAATCTTTATGTGTAATGTTCCCCATGCTACAATGTAATATCCTCTATTCTGCTGTATAATATCCCACTGGTTCCTGTGTAATGTTCCAAAAGCTGCTGTGTAATGTTCCCTTTGCTGATGTGTAATATCCCCTATTCTGCTGTATAATGTCTCCCATGCAGCTGTGTAATGTCCCACATGCTGTTGCGTAATGTTCCCCATGCTGCGGTGTAATCTCCCCTATGCTGCTGTGTAATATACCCCCATTCTGCTTTATAATGTCTCCCATGCTCATCTGTCATGTTTTCTATGCTGCTGTGTAATGTCTCCCATGCTGCTGTGTAATGTCCCTTATGCTGCTTTTTAATATGCCTCATTCTGCTTTACAATGTTTCCCATGCTTCTGAGTAATATCCCCCATTCTGCGGTATAACGTTCTCCATGCTACTTTTTATTATCCGCCATTCTGCAGCAATCCGATCGCTCTGCACTATACAGCTGTAAACAACAGATACGGTCACTTCCTGCTTCACTGGCCTCCGGTAAAAGTAAAATTGAAAGTGGTTCATGTCTAGCATAGGAGTCATCACATGACCCTGTGCTACCATGACAACCACCGTAAGTCACGTTACATGTCACGTGACTTCCGGCATCGGGCGGTAAGTAAAACTTTACAGCGATCGCGTTTATAATGGCGCTGTCACATATTGACAGCGCCATTTTCAGGGGTTAAACGGCACGAGCAGATAACGATTCTGCTCGTGCCTAGCAGGCACTCATCTCGGCTGTGAAAATCAGCTGATATGTGTGCCGATCACGGCATGCTGCCGCCGGCAGACCGTAGGCAGTAACGTTATGACCGCTAGGACGTGAAATTACTGCCCGTGGTCGTTAAGGGGTTAATGTCCCCCATGCTGCCGTGTAATTTCTCCTGTTGCTGCTGTATAATGTACCCAATGCTGCTGTGTAATTTCCCCCATTCTGCTGTATAATATCCCCATTGGTGCAGTGTACTTGTTTCCATTTTGCTGTGTAATGTCCCCCCTGCTGCTGTATAATGTCCTCCCTGTTTTTTGTAATATATGCCATTCTGTTGTATGTCTCCTATGCTGCTGTATAATATCACCATGCTGCAGTGTAATTTCCTCCATTCTAAAGTATAATGTCTCACATTTGGCTATGTAATATCCCCCATTCTGCTTTGTAATATCCCCCATGTTGCTGTGTATTTTCTACCATGCTACAGTGTAATATCCCTCTATTCTGCTGTATAATCTCCCCTATGCTGCTGTGTAATATACCCCCATTCTGCTGTATAATGTCTCCCATTCTCCTCCGTCATGTTCCCTATGCTAATGTGTAATGTACCCCATGCTGCTGTATAATGTACCCAATGCTGTTGTGTAATATACCCCATTCTGCTGTATATCCCCCATGCTGCAGTGTACTATCCCCCATTCTGCTGTGTA
Organism: Anomaloglossus baeobatrachus; assembly: GCF_048569485.1. NCBI lineage: Eukaryota > Metazoa > Chordata > Amphibia > Anura > Aromobatidae > Anomaloglossus > Anomaloglossus baeobatrachus. The sequence goes on from NC_134353.1 coordinate 393,269,017, forward strand.
ATGTCCCCGCTACTGCTGTGTAATGTTCTCCATGCTACTGTGTAATATCTGCACTCTGCTGTATGTCTCTCATGCTGCTATGTAAAATCTCAATTTTGCTGTGTAATATCTCCCATGCTGCTGTGTAATATATCCCATGCCGCTATTTAATATCCCCCATGCTGCTGCGTAATATCCCCATTCTGTTTTGTAAAATCCAGCATTCTGCTGTAAAATGTCCCCCATGCTGCTATATAATGTCCACAATGCTGCTGTGTACTATCCCCCATTTTTCTGTATAATATACCTCATGGTGCAGTATAATAAACCCTATTCTGCTGTCTTATGTTCTCCATTCTACTGTATAATGTCCTCCATGCTACTGTGTAATATTTTGCATTCTGCTGTATGTATCCCATGCTCCTATGTAATACCCCCATTCTTCTGTATAATGTCTCTCATGCTGCTGTGTAATATATCCCACTTTTTGCTTTGTAATATCTCCCATTCTGCTGTATGGTGTCCCCAAATCTTTATGTGTAATGTTCCCCATGCTACAATGTAATATCCCCTATTCTGCTGTATAATATCCCACTGGTTCCTGTGTAATGTTCCAAAAGCTGCTGTGTAATGTTCCCTTTGCTGATGTGTAATATCCCCTATTCTGCTGTATAATGTCTCCCATGCAGCTGTGTAATGTCCTGCATGCTGTTGCGTAATGTTCCCCATGCTGCGGTGTAATCTCCCCTATGCTGCTGTGTAATATACCCCCATTCTGCTTTATAATGTCTCCCATGCTCCTCTGTCATGTTTTCTATGCTGCTGTGTAATGTCTCCCATGCTGCTGTGTAATGTCCCTTATGCTGCTTTTTAATATGCCTCATTCTGCTTTACAATGTTTCCCATGCTTCTGTGTAATATCCCCCATTCTGCGGTATAACGTCCTCCATGCTACTTTTTATTATCCGCCATTCTGCAGCAATCCGATCGCTCTGCACTATCTGCTGATCACAGCTATACAGATGTAAACAGCAGATACGGTCACTTCCTGCTTCACTGGCCTCCGGTAAAAGTAAAACTGAAAGTGGTTCATGTCTAGCATAGGAGTCATCACATGACCCTGTGCTACCATGACAACCACCGGAAGTCACCTGACATGTCACGTGACTTCCGGCATCGGGCGGTAAGTAAAACTTTACAGCAATCGCGTTTATAATGGCGCTGTCACATATTGACAGCGCCATTTTCAGGGGTTAAACGGCACGAGCAGATAACGATTCTGCTCGTGCCTAGCAGGCACTCATCTCAGCTGTGAAAATCAGCTGAGATGTGTGCCGATCACGGCATGCTGCCGCCGGCAGACCGTGGGCAGTAACGTTATGACCGCTAGGACGTAAAATTACTGCCCGTGGTCGTTAAGGGGTTAATGTCCCCCATGCTGCCGTGTAATTTCTCCTGTTGCTGCTGTATAATGTACCCAATGCTGCTGTGTAATTTCCCCCATTCTGCTGTATAATATCCCCATTGGTGCAGTGTACTTGTTTCCATTTTGCTGTGTAATGTCCCCCCTGCAGCTGTATAATGTCCTCCCTGTTTTTTGTAATATAAGCCATTCTGTTGTATGTCTCCTATGCTGCTGTATAATATCACCATGCTGCAGTGTAATTTCCTCCATTCTAATGTATAATGTCTCACATTTGGCTCTGTAATATACCCCATTCTGCTGTATAATATACCCCATGGTGCAGTGTATTTCTTTTCCATTCTGCTGTGTAATGTCTCCCTCTGCTGCGATATAATGTCCTCCAAGGTATTTTGTAATATCTGCCATTTTGCTGTATGTCTTCCATGCTGCTGTGTAATATCCCCATGCTACTATGTAATATCTTCCATTATGCTGTGTAACATCCCCCATGTTGCTCTGTAATGTTCCCCATGTTGTTGTCTAATATCCCCAATTCTGCTGTATATTGTCCTCCATGTTGCTGTGTAACATCCCCCATTCTACTTTGTAATACCCCCATTCTGCTGTATAATGTCTCCCATGTTGCTGAGTAATGTCCCCCATTATATGTATATTGTGTATATTGTCCCTATGCTGCTGTGTAATTTACCTCATGCTGCTGTATAATCTACCAAATGCTGCTGTATAATATCCCTATTTTGCTGTGTAATATCCCCTTTCTGCTTTGTAATATCCCCCATTCTCCTGTATGTCTTTGATGCTGCTGTGTAATATGCCCATTTTGCTGTGTAGTATTCCAATGCTGCTGTGTAAAATCTCCCATTCTGCTTTGTAACATAGCCAATGCTGCTCTGTATTATCCCCCATTCTGCTGTGTAATATCCCCAATTTTGCTGTATAATTTCTCCAATGTTGCTGTATAATAAACCCTTGGTGCTCTGTAATATCCCCATTCTGCTTTGTAATATACCCCATTCTGCTGTGTTATATCTCCCATGCTGCTGTGTAATATGCCCCATTCTGCTTTGTAATGTCTCAATGTTGCTTTATAATGTCCCCCATGTTGCTGTGTAATGTCCGCCACGTTATCTATATATATATATATATAATTGCCTTATTCTGTCTGTCTGTCTTTCTTGCTCCAAAATGAGTTATTACAGTGACAACCATCGCATTGGCCACGCCCCCACATGCATTGGCCATTTGGCTCCGCCCGGCCATGCCCCCCGCACGCATTGGCCGCTTGTCCCGGCCACGCCCCCCACACGCATTGGCCTTTTAGCTCGGCCTGGCCATGCCCCCCGCACACTGTGCCCGCTTGGCCACGCCCCCAGCACACTGTGCCTGCTCGTCCACGTCCCCACACACTTTGCCCACTCGTCCACGCCCCCACACGCTTTGCCCGCTCGTCCACGCCCCCCTCACGATTTGCCCGCTCGGCCACGCCCTCCACACACATTGGGCACCTATACACCTCCCCGCAGGACTTCTCCTATTATACTCCTCCCCCCAGGACTACTCCTATTAGACACCTCCCCCCAAGGACTACTCCTCCTATTATACTCCTCACCTCCAGGGCTACTCCTCCTATTAGACTCCTCTCCCCCCAGGGCTACTCCTCCTATTCTCCTCTCTCCCCAGGACTACTCATCCTATTAAACTCCTCTTCCCCAGGACTGCTCCTCCTATTATCCTCCTCTCTCTTCAGGACTACTCCTTTTATTATACTCCTCTTCCCCCAGGACTGCTCCTCCTATTATCCTCCTCTCTCTTCAGGACTACTCCTATTATTATACTCCTCTTCCCCCAGGACTGCTCCTACTATTATCCTCCTCTCTCTCCAGGACTACTCCTCCAACACACACACACTGCACAAAACATACCTCCCCCCAAAACACACACACACCCCTGTTGTGAATGTCAGTTATGCTTTGGCTGCTGTGAGGCTCCCTCTTGTGGCCAGGAATGGTTTGGACAAAGACCAGGTGTGTTGAGCAATGGCCGTTTCAATTGCTAACTCCCTGCTTATTTAAACCCTGGTCTGATAGCAGGCTATGCCGGATGTCAGTTGTTCTTTGTTCACCAGCCTGCTTCATCCTGCTCCAGACCACATCTACCCCAGATAAGTGCTTGGCTCTTTATTTTTGTTTGGTTCTTTGTGTTCTTATCTGAGTTTGTCATTTGCTGTGGTTGTTTTCAGTTTATTTGCATGCAGGGATCTTCCCTCTCAGTTGCTTAGCTGGAAAGCTCCCTGCAGCTATGTTTGGAGTATTGCTCCTATAAGTCCATGTGTTTGTTGCTTCTTGAATTTGTAATGGCTCCTGATTTCTGTTCATTGGTATGACAAGAGCGCCTGGTATAGGACAGAGTTCAGATCTAGCGATCTGAGGGTTTTTTTTGTACTATCAGGTTGTTGGATTTTTGCAGGGTTTTTCTCTGGCCACCATCAGTCCCTTTCCTGTCCTGTCCTATTTAGTCAGTAGGGCCTCACCTTTTGCTAATCCTATCATCTATCTGTGTATTGTGTTTTCCTATATCACCGCAGTCTTTGAATGTGGGGGGGGCTTGCTATTCTTTATCTATTTTCTGAGTCAGAGAGTTATTCATCTTTCCTTCCTTTAGGATAGCTAGTTCTCCGGCTGGGTTCGCGGTGCACAGGATGTTAGTTCACCCCTCGGCTACTTCTAGTTGTGATGGTTAGTAAGGGGATGGCGGTCAGATTAGTTGCCAATGCTCTTGTCACCTTTTACCAATGATTTATGGTTGTCTTCCATGGTTCAGGATCATAACACACCACACAAACACACACACACACCCCACACACAGCACCACACACACACACACACACAAACCGCACAACACTCACAGCACCACATACACACAGTGCTCCACAAACAACGCAACACACAAACAACACCGCTCTCTCACACCGCCATACCCAGACAACACCCAGAACATTTACAGCGCCCTTCACAAACACTTGGTAACTACACACAACAACATCTATATATATATCAAAAATTATATATTAACTACACAATAAATTCTAGAATACCCGATGCGTTAAAATCGGGCCACCTTCTAGTAGTGTAATATTCCCCTACTGTGCCTTATAATATCCCCCATACTGCTGTGTAATGTCCCTTATGCTGCAGTGTAATATACCCCATTCTGCTGTATAATGTCTCCCATGTTCCTCTGTAATCTTCCCCATGCTTCTGTGTAATTTTTCCCATGCTGCTGTATAATATCCCCAATGCTGCAGTGAACTATCCCCCATTCTGTTGTGTAATGTCCCCCCTACTGCTGTATAATGTCCTCCTTGCTACTGTGTAATATCTGTCATTCTGCTGTATGACGCCCATGGTTTTGTGGAAAATCAACATTCTGCTGTGTAATATATCCCATGCTGCTGTTTTATATGCCACATTCTGCTGTGTAATATCGCCCATTCCACTTTGCAATATCCCCATTCTGCTGTATAATGTCCCCCCATGTTGCTATGTAATGTCCGCCATGTTATATTGTAATATACCCCTATTCTGTTGTATAATGTCCCCCATAATGCTGTGTAATATCCCCCATGCGGCTGTGTAATGTCCCCTATGCTGCTGTGTAATATCCCCCATTCTCCTTTGTAATATCCCACATTGTGCTGTATAATGTCCCACATGTTGCTTGGTAATATCCCCCATTCTGCTGTATATTGTCCCCATGATGCTGTGTAATTTCGTCCCATGCTGCTGTATAATATACTCAATACTTTGTTGTAATATCATTCATTCTGCTGTGTAATGTCTCCCATGAGGCTCCAATGTGAGGTTTGTGGGGGGGGGCAGGCAGAGGTTATAGTCTGGGGATTGTGGGGGAGGGGCAGGATTAGGCTATAGTCGGGATTGCGAGGGAGGGGCAGGCATAGGATATAGTCGGGATTGCGAGGGAGGGGCAGGTAAAGGCTATAGTCTGGGGATTGCAGGGGAGGGGCAGGTAGAGGCTATAGTCTGGTGATTGCGGGGGGAGGGACAGGCAGAGGCTAAAGACTAAGGATTAGGCGGTCTGTTATTGTTGTCTGGGGATTAGGGGGCCTATGACTCTAGACAGTGCAGTGGTTGGGAGCTGGGGCTGTTAGTATAGTCTTAGAGTTAGGGGGTCTATTGTGGTAGGAGGGGCGTTTAGGGAGCCTATTGCTGTAGGAGGGAGGTTTATGGAGAGTATCGCTGTAGGAGGTGGGGTTTAGGAGGCCTATTGCTGTAGAAGATGTGTTTAGGGTCCTATTGCTGTAGGAGGGGGGTTTAAGGGGCCTATTGCTGGGGGGTTTAGGGGGACTATTGCTGTAGAGGGCGGTTTGGGGAGCCTATTGCTGTAGAAGGGGGCTTAGGGAACCTATTGGTATAGATGGGGGGGTTTAGCTTGCCTACTACTGTAGAGGGGGGTTTAGGGGTCCTATTGCTGTAGATGGTGGGTTTAGGGAGGCTTACAGAGTGAAAAATAGTGCAAAGGATAAAATCGATGGGGAAAAGTGTAAGGACTCAGTATGTTGGGGTTCTCAGTATGGAGAGTGGTAGATGTAGAAACTTGGTACTCAAGATCAAAGTGAACAGTGTTTTTTATTGTGAAGAACTTGTAGGACCAGCACAAGTACAGATATTTCGATCAAAAGACCTTCATCAGTGCGTGCAGAGCGTCTTCAGAAAGTACAGTCATATGAAAAAGTTTGGGCACCCCTATTAATGTTAACCTTTTTTCTTTATAACAATTCGGGGTTTTGCAACAGCTATTTCAGTTTCATATATCTAATAACTGATGGATTGAGTAATATTTCTGGATTGAAATGAGGTTTTTTGTACTAACAGAAAATGTGCAATCCGCATTTAAACAAAATTTGACCGGTGCAAAAGTATGGGCACCTCAACATAAAAGTGACATTAATATTTTATAGATCCTCCTTTTGCAAAAATCACAGCCTCTAGTCGCTTCCTGTAGCTTTTAATGAGTTCCTGGATGAAGGTATATTTGACCATTCCTGTTTACAAAACAATTCCAGTTCAGTTAAGTTTGATGGTCGCCGAGCATGGACAGCACGCTTCAAATCATCCCACAGATGTTCAATGATATTCAGGTCTGGGGACTGGGATGGCCATTCCAGAACATTGTATTTGTTCCTCTGCAAGAATGCCTGAGTAGATTTCGAGCGGTGTTTTGGATCATTGTCTTGAAATATCCATCCCCTGCGTAACTTCAACTTCGTCACTGATTCTTGCACATTATTGTCAAGAATCTGCTGATTGACCCTCAACTTTAACAAGATTCCCGGTGCCAGCATTGGCCACACAGCCCCAAAGCATGTTGGAACCTCCACCAAATTTTACTGTGGGTAGCAAGTGCTTTTCTTGGAATGCCGTGTTTTTTTGCCTCCATGCATAACGCCTTTTTGTATGACCAAAAAACTCAATCTTTGTTTCATCAGTCCACAGGACCTTCTTCCAAAATGTAACTGGCTTGTCCAAATGTGCTTTTGCATACCTCAGGCGACTCTGTTTGTGGCGTGCTTGCAGAAACGGCTTCTTTCGCATCACTCTCCCATACAGCTTCTCCTTGTGCAAAGTGCGCTGTGTTGTTGACTGATGCACATTGACACCATTTGCAGCAAGATGATGCTGCAGGTCTTTGGAGGTGGTCTGTGGATTGTCCTTGACTGTTCTCACCATTCTTCTTCTCTGCCTTTCTGATATTTTTCTTGGCCTGCCACTTCTGGGTTTATCAAGATCTGTACCTGTGTTCTTCCATTTCCTTACTATGTTCCTCACAGTGGAAACTGACAGTTTAAATCTCTGAAACAACTTTTTGTATCCTTCCCCTGAACAACTATGTTGAATAATCTTTGTTTTCAGATCATTTGAGAGTTGTTTTGAGGAGCCCATGATGCCGCTCCTCATAGGAGATTCAAATAGGAGAACAACTTGCAAGTGGCCACCTTAAATACCTTTTCTAATGATTGGATACACCTGCCTATGAAGTTCAGAGCTCAATGAGCTTACAAAACCAATTTAGTGCTTTAGTAAGTCAGTAAAAAAGTAGTTAGGAGTGTTCAAATCAAGAAATTGATAAGGGTGCCCATACTTTAGCACCGGTCAAATTTTGTTTAAATGCGGATTGCACATTTTCTGTTAGTACAATAAACCTCATTTCAATCCAGAAATATTACTCAGTCCATCAGTTATTAGATATATGAAACTGAAATAGCTGTTGCAAAAACCTAAATTGTTATAAAGAAAAAAGGTTAACATTAATAGGAGTGCCCAAACTTTTTCATATGACTGTATAGTAGCATGGCGAGCGGCGTAGCCCGGTATGACATCGTGTCCACCGCTGTCTATGTGGCAGTGATGTGCTTGTGCTGGTCCTACAAGTTCTTTATAATAAAAAGCACTATTCACGTTGATCTTGAGTGCCAAGGTTCTACAACTATTTGATACGGTTTGGGACCCTACTTGTGCACTACCCCAGAAGTGACGTGTGTATCAATGCATTAAGTATAGAGAGGGGGAAGGATTGGGAGCTCATCGAAAAGGAGCTAGCATGGGGATTCAGTATGAACAGGCGCAGCGTGAGGTCTCAGTACAGAAACGGGGCAGCATGGCTGGGCTCAGTATGGAGTGGAGCAATGTAGGGGACCCAGTATGAGACGTGAGGTAGTGTAGGGGTGCTCAGCATTAGGGCTCTTTTCCACTACATCGCTAGTAATCCAAAAGGAATGTTCAGTCCATTTCATCTCCTTAAGATTCTGGAGGAGGCTTTTTGTGTACTTTCATGTAAACGACGGTGCGCTTCATGAGAGGTTGTAAAATATTGTCCAACCAATCTGAAAGGTTGCTGGTTAGCGATCCCGTGCTAGCAACAATGGGTCTTAACGGAGGGGGGAAGGTGTCCTTGTGAACTTTGGGTAGACTCTGAAAGATGGGGCAAATAGGAGTATCCACCATGAGGTATTCCTAGGTTTCTTGTTTAGAATCCCCCAATCTTAACCTTGTTGTAGAATATTCTGTAATTTGAACGAGGACCCAACAAATATTTTTTCTTCCAAACGCCTTTAGGTAGAGTGGTCATTTAGTATGGTGGATATTTCTCTTTCATAAAGAGTTTTATCTAAAATGACCACTGATCCCCCTCCTGACCAGCGGACCACGAGCACCCCTCGGATTTTGTGGCATAGGAAGAAAGGTGAGCTGAACAATAATTTTTTAGGGGAAAAAAATGACCGGAGTGCTTCTTTAAAGGGAACCTGTCACCAGATTTGGTGACTATAAGCTGCGGCCACCACTAGTGGGCTCTTATGTACAGCATTCTAGCATGCTGTAGATAAGACCCCAGGCCGCTGTGCAGAACATAACAATCACCTTATAATACTCACCTAAAGGGCGATGCAGTGCAGACTGGTCGGATGTGTGTCTCCATTCTTCAATAGCGGCACCTCTTCTTTCAGCTATCTTTGTCCTCCTTCTGAATCCTGGGTGCATGATGCATTCTACGTCATCCACAGTAGCCAGCATTGAGGTCCTGCGCAAGCGCACTACAATACTTTAATCTGCCCTATTCAGGGCAGATCAAAGTGCTCCTCAAAAAGTAACTAAACTTTTGGGAGATTTTTTTGTTTTATGCATAATAATTCTGAGCAGATTAGTGAGGAATCTGTTCTTGAAACTCCCAAAAATAGCTGAAAAGCTCTTTTAGAAGAGCACACACAGCACAGAGCAGATGCTGTAGAAAGTTGTCCTGTCTCCTGAGCCGTGCACTTCTAAGGAGTCTTTTGAGCAATTTACGGGGGTCTCAGGACCCAGACCCACATAAATGTGCTCAGAATTAATGTACCTAAAACAGAAGATATCTCCCAAAAATTAAGGTATTTTTTAATTGTTTCACAGTACTATAGTTCTGATATTGTCCGCAGTCTGATGATGGCTGGTAACAAATCCTGCTATCTCCTTATTATTGTTACATTCATACTAGGAGCTGCAGTTTCATGCCAGACAATTTTATGTTGGGTTAGCTTTAGTTCTGGTGACGTAGTAGTGATTTCAGCTTGATTTTGGTAATGTAGTCATGCACCAATGATGGTTCTGGTGATGTAGTAGTGATTTCAGCTTGGTTCTGATTATGCATTCATATACCAATGGCGGTTCTGTTAATGTAGCAGTGTGCAGATCGTGGTTCTGGTGATGTAGCAGTGTGCAGATGGTGGTTCTCATGATGTAGTAGTGATTTGAGGTTGGTTCTGGAGATGTTGTCATATACAGATTGTGGTTCTGGTAATGTTATCGTGATTTGAGGTTGGTTCTGGTGATGTATTTGTGTATATGTAGCAATATTTAATTTATTAGGTTTATTAGTAGATCATTATATCTATCATACACTATAGATAGGTGTCCCATCATGCGGCTGGCAGTTATCCTGCCTGACTCTCCTATACACTATACACAGGTGTCCCATCATTTGGCTGGTAGCTATCTTCCTGACTGTCCCATACACTATAGACAGGTGTCCCATCATGCAGCTGGCAGCTGTCTCCCTGATTCTCGCATACACAGGAGCATTCACTTTGTTGAGTGGTCGTGTTCTCTATGAGACAGATGCTACTACACATCTCTGGCAGTGGCTCACCTCTTAGAGAGAAAAGCATCCACAGTCCAAAATTAGACCTGCTGGGTCATCACTCCTCTGACAATCAGAATGTCGGCCGAGCCTGTCTATCTCCGGGTTCAGCCAACTGTAGTCTGTGTATAAGCGCTTTAACTACTATCTGAAGGGAATGTGAATGGTTTGGGTGTGTGCACACCATGGCCTTTACACATCTGTGAATCTATTGAGTTTTTCAGGACGAGGACAGGTTAGGAAACACTGGCATCTTTTTTAAATTGAAATTGTTTTAAGTACTAGTCAGCGACTTCTTGGTGGCAACAGCATGAAAAATGGTTCAAATACCTGTTTTAACCACTTAGTGTCTTTGAAAACCTAAAGCTGTTAAAATAAGCAAAATAAAACTGAACGTATGCGCAGCAAGTGCAGATCTTCATTCCTATGGCGTTTAGCACTTTTTCAAGTGTGTTAGAGTGGTGTCTTAGATGTCGCGTGCACAAAATCATAATTTTACTTTGTCAGTAATGGGTGCGACCACATAAAGTGTCTAGGGCAGCATGACGACCAAATTCAGCCCTGCCCATTCTGCTGTGTAATATCCCCCATTCTGCTGTAAAATGTCTCCAATTTTGCTGAATAATATCTCCCATGCCGCTGTGTAATATCCCCCATTCTGCTTTGTAATATCACCCATGTTGCTGTGTATTTTCTACCATGCTACAGTGTAATATCCCTTTATTCTGATGTATAATGTCCCCCATGTTGCTGTGTAATGTCCCCCATGCTGCGGTGTAATTTCCTCCCATGCTGCTGTATAATGTACCCAATGCTAATTTGTAATATCCCCCATTCTGCTGTGTAATGTCTCCCTTGAGGCTCCAATGTGAGGTTTGTGGGGGAGGGGCAGACAGAGGCTATAGTCGGGGGTTGGGGGGCAGGCAGAGGCTATAGTCTGGGGATTGCGGAGGAGGGGCAGGCAGAGGCTATTATCTGGAGATTGCAAGGGAGGGGCAGCAGAGGCTATAGTCTGGGGATTGCGGCAGAGGGGCAGGCAGAGGATATAGTCTGGGGATTGCGGAGGGGCAGGCAGAGGTTATAGTCTGGGGATTGTGGGGGAAGGGCAGGCAGAGGTTATAGTCTGGGGATTGTGGGGGAAGGGCAGGCATAGGATATAGTCGGGATTGTGGGGGAGGGGCAGGTAGAGGCTATAGTCTGGTGATTGCAGGGAAGGGGCAGGCAGAGGCTAAAGACTAAGGATTAGGTGGCCTGTTATTGTAGTCTGGGGATTAGGGGGCCTATGACTCTAGACAGTGGTTGGGGAGCTGGGGCTGTTAGTATAGTCTTAGAGTTAGGGGGTCTATTGCTGTACGAGGGGTGTTTAGGGAGCCTATTGCTGTAGGAGGGGGGTTTATGGAGAGTATCGCTGTAGGAGATGAGGTTTAGGGGGCCTATTGCTGTAGGAGGAGTGTTTATGGTCCTATTGCTGTAGGAGGGGGGTTTAAGGGGCCTATTACTGTGGGGGTGTTTAGGAGGGCTATTGATGTAGAGGAAGGTTTAGGGGGCCTATTGCTGTAGAAGGGGGCTTAGGGAACCTATTGGTGTAGATGGGGAGTTTAGGTTGCCTATTGTTGTAGAGGGGAGTTTAGGGGGCCTATTGCTGTAGATGGCAAGTTTAGGTAGTTATTGCTTTAGAGGGGGGATAAGAAAGCTTATTAATGTAGAGGAGGGTTTAGGGGGCCTATTGCTGTAGATGGTGGGTTTAGGGAGGCTTACAGAGTGAAAGATAGTGCAAAGGATAAAATTGATGGGGAAAAGTGTAAAGACTCAGTATGTTGGGGTTCTCCATATGGAGAGGGGTAGATGTAGAAACTTTGTACTCAAGATCAATGTGAACAGTGGTTTTTATTGTGAAGAACTTGTAGGGCCAGCACAAGTATAGATGTTTTGGTCAAAAGACCTTCATCAGTCCATGCAGAGGGTCCTCAGAAACTATAGTAGTGTGGCGAGCGGCGTAGCCCGGTATGACGTGGTGTCCCCCGCTGTCTATGTGGCAATGATGTGTTTGTGCTGGTCCTACAAGTTCTGTATAATAAAAACCACTATTCACGTTGATCTTGAGTGCCAAGTTTCTACAACTATTTGATACGGTTTGAGACCCTACTTGTGCCCTACTCCAGAAGTGACGTGTGTATCGATGCATTAAGTATAGAGAGGGGGAAGGATAGGGAGCTCATTATCGAAAAGGAGCTAGCATGGGGATTCAGTATGAACAGGGGCAGTGTGAGGTCTCAGTATGGAAACGGGGCAGCATGGGTGGGCTCAGTATGGAGTGGAGCAATTTAGGGGACTTCGTATGAGACGTGAGGTAGTGTGGGGGTGCTCAGCATTAGGGCTCTTTTCCACTTGTGTACCGCTTCCGAAGCGAGAGCTTTGGAAGCGATATGCTTATGACCCTCTGCTGCGAGCGTCAGCTGAGGGTCATGCAACTGTGATGCGATCTTTCGATTGCATCACAGGAGCGGATTAGATGGGGGAAGCACTTTCTCCTCCACTATCTGTTTCTGCGTGCACTGCAGTGGGATGTTGGGAGTGCGTGAGCTGAGATTCATTGCAAAACGCAGCATGCTGTGATTGCACCGAGAGCACGATTCGTGTGGAGAAATAACAGGGAAGAGGAAACTGGCTCATTGATTAACACTGGTGCGAGTGCAATCCGATTTTTTATTGGATTGCACTTGCACATGCAAATCACAGGTGGAAACGAGCCCTTAGGCGTGAGATAGCATAGTGGTCTCTGTATCATGAGTGGGGCAGGCAGCATTTAAAGCGCATTAAGAAGGAGCAGCATTGGTGGCTCAGTATGGAGAAGAGCAGTGTGAGAGCCCCATATGGAGAAGGGCAGCATGCATGGGACATTGTGAGGAGGGGGCAGCATGATGTGAGGACAATATGCAGATCATATTTTATAATTGAGAAAGGTGTGATGGGTATAATTTATAAAGAGCAGTGTGGCGTTTTTATTTTATTAGGGGGCAGAGTTGCGGTCATAGTAAATAAATGGGGACGATGTGGTGGGAATATTTTATAGGAAAGGATAGTGTGGAGGCCATGTACGTTTAAGAGGGATTGTGTGCAGTAATATTCTTTTGCGGGGAGCACAGTGAGGAGTAATTGTTTTTTTTCCAGTCCACAGCATAGGGCTTATTTATGGCACAGCATTTGTAGGCATTGTAATTCAGGAACATTATAATGGCATTGCTATTTTTCGGGGCACCATGGTGAGATGTGCTGCAGAAGACCGGAGAAGAGGGAAGTCTGCAGAGACGAGCTGTGGATGTGAAGTCATCATGGAGTCAGGTACATGAGAAATCAGCGATCTGTAAGTGAATTATCACAGACCTTACACTACACTAACATTTACTCAGGTTTAGGGGAAAAAATGAAGCAGAGAAGGCGTGAAGGTATGGACCCAGCACCAATTCCAGTAAAATATAAAAAAAAATTCTTTATTGAAGCATGTTAAAATTCGCAGAAGAAAACCGCAAGGTGAACATTAAATTATGGGTGATCTTGACGTGTTTCGGACCAGTACATAAAAAACAATAAGTTCTTAATCATAAATAACCTATACAGCCTATGATACCAGGTTTATATGTCAGATAAATGCCTGAGTGAGAGAGGTTTGAGGGTGTGACCATTGTTAGGGATAGAAAACAGGTGTGAATAATATTAACTCAATGGACTGAAAATGTGAAAACGGAATGAAGTGGAGTAAAGTAAAAAAAAGTATAATGAAATTCCTTATCCAGGAATGAAAAATAAAATAACATAAAATAAGATGAAAAAAATGTGCAAAGTGTATGTGTATTGTGTATGATTTTATGATTAATCTGAAAGAAAGTAATAAGAAATATAGAAAATACTTTCAAATATTATGTAAAGAGGGGAGACAAACTGTTGGATATGGACCATTTCTTGTCCAGGAGAAAACTAGGCCTATAGGATATGGGAAAAAAAGTATTAAATTAAAATATGTTTCTGCGTTGTTATGATGGATCAAAAAATTCCTGTTTTTAGACCTTAAATTCTAGAGATTGTTTGTGCTTATGTAGAAAAAGGAAAGGTTTATGACCTATTTAAAGATTTGTGGGTATCAATAAAATGACAAAGTCCAATAGTTGTAATTATTTACTACAAAATTGTTATAAACTAATTCCCATAAATCAATTAATAATTATTCTACCTATATGCATTCATTAATATAAATTCTAGGGGGACCTGCAGGGTAAAAAAAAAGTGATTATATTTCATCTGCAAATTATAAATTGGATCATATCTGGTGGTAATTAATTGCAGAATAGAACCCAAAATGTATTTTTAAATGATAAAATGGAAATCTGAATGAAAATGAAGCCCTAATGGTTGCCTGGTAGCTAATTTAAGGATCCATTTGGCCTCTGCGTATAGTAAAGCTGCAAACCAGTCACTCCCTCTTGGTGGTCTGGTAACGTGTTCAATATCTGCCACCTTTAAGGAGGTGAAAACCCCATCATGTAAATCCTGAAAATGTTTAGTGACCCCCAATGAGGAGCGTTTTTTCTGCATATTGCCTGCTGTAGTAATTGATGATTCTGAAGGGGTTCTAATGTGTTCTAAAATGCGTGTTCTAAGAGATCTGGATGTACATCCTATATAATTTTTATTGTAGATAAGGCAAGAGGCTCTATATACTACACGTGATGATGAGCAGTTGATAAAAGAAGTGATCTTGAAAATTTCCCCATTGGCTCCTGGAAACTGTTTCGTACTATGCATGTATTAGCATAGACCACATCGTTGTGACGCGCATGGGAGCCTGTAGTGCTCAACCATGTTTTGCTGGGTTTCATAGCTGTGTATAAGCCAGGTGATATGATGTTACCTATAGTTTTAGCTTTTGAAGCCACAATATTGACACCTTGTGAGAGTTTATGATTTAATTCTCTATCCTGCTGTAAGAGAGCAATGTATTGTATAAAAATTGTTTTGATGTTGAAAAAATCCCGGCTATATGGGGTGGAAAAGGTAACACGTTGAGTATAGGTATTATTCTTAGATTTATCCCTCAGTAGATCATCACGTGACCTAGTTCTAGAGATGCTTAGTGCTCTATTCAAAGAATGGTCGGTATACCCTCTCCTCTTCAACCTACTCCTGATGTTCTTGGCTTCTGTGGAAAAAGAGATTTCAGAGGAACATAGCCTCTTGGCCTTGAGGAATGCGCCTACCGGTAAATTGAGTAGAGTGTGTGGAGTTTGACAACTAACCGCATGTAAGGTGGTGTTTCCACTGATCTCTTTCCTGTACAGAGTTGTCTCGATATCATCTGTATTGGAATTACCTGATAGTTGTATGTCAAGAAAAGGGGCAGAATGGGTAAAATAGATTAACCTTTTCGCACCAGAGCCTGTTTTTGCCTTCGTGACCGGACCAATTTTTTTATTTCTGACCAGTGTCACTTTGACAGGTTATAACTCTAAAACGCTTCAATGGATCCCGTCAATTCTGAGATTGTTTTTTTATGACATATTGTACTTCAAGATAGTGGAAAAATTAAGACGATATATTTTGTGTTTTTTTGTGACAATATCGAAAATTTGGTAAAAAGTTAGAAAATTTTGCAATTTTTAATTTTTTTATTTTTATGCCCTTAATCCAGAGGGTTATGTCCCACAAAATAGTTAATAAAAAACATTTCCCACATGCCTACTTTACATCCGCGCAATTTTGGAAACATAACTTTTTTTTGTTAGGAAGTTATAAGGGGTCAAAGTTCATCAGCAATTTCTCATTTTTCCAACAAACTTTCCCAAATAATTTTTTTAGGGACCATACCCTATTTTTAGTGACTTTGAGGGGCCTAAGTGACAGAAAATACCCAAAAGTGACACCATTCTGAAAACTACACCCCTCACACTGGTCAAAATCATATCCAAGAAGTTTATTAACCCTTTATATTACATTATATTCTATACTATACTGTATTCTTACTATACTATACTGTATTCTATAATGTATTCTATACTATACTGTATTATATACTGTATTCTATACTACACTATACTGTATTCTATACTATACTGTAATCTATACTGTATTCTATACTATACTGTATTATATACTGTATTATATACTACACTATACTGTATTCTATACTATACTACACTATACTGTATTCTATACTATACTGTATTCTATTCTATACTATACTACACTATACTGTATTCTATACTATACTGTATTCTATTCTATACTATACTACACTATACTGTATTCTATGCTATACTATACTGAACATCTACCCTATCTAACCCTATATGCTGCCTAACTGGGAAAAGGGGGAATTGATTTCTATAGATGTAATATGTGTGTTTTTTTACTGTGTGAAAAATCGCTGACTGACAGAGCTCCTGTCAGCAGCACTTGTCACACTGTTTCTCCTCAGATCAGTCACACACGGAGGATCTGAGGTGAAGCAGTGTTTTATACCGGCAGATCGCACAGGCAAGTTTGTAACTACAACAAACTTTCCCAGCGATCGTTTTCATTGGTTAGCGCGGCGCTGACGTCACCAGGACTTGAACCAATCAGATCCTGGTGAGGTCAGGGGTCGCAGCTAGCGTCCTGCACCGGAATCCCGGCGCTTACAGGTACCATACGGTCACGATCGCTGCAAAACCGCGGACCGTTCATAAACGTTGGCGCTGCACAAAGCCCAGCAAGCGCCGACGTTTATATACCGTCCGCGGTCGGGAAGAGGTTAACTGAAAACCGCAGATTCAAGTTATTGTTGTTCAGATATGTGCTCAATGATTTGATAAACTCCTGTGGAGTGATATCTGTTTTATAATCACAGATAAACATCTGGTCACCTATGTACCTAGCGTACATGTGTGACCAGATGTGTGTGAGGAATGGATTGTTTGCGGTATGTATGTATTGTTCTTCCCAGTATGCCATCTATAAGTTTGCTAGAGCGCATGACAAACTAGCTCCCATAGGGCATCCTGTGATTTGTAAATAATATATTCCATTAAACTGTAAGAAATTATGTTTAAGTAGATAACCAGTTACTGTAAGAATAAATTCTTTATGGATGTCATCCAGGGTGCTATATTTATCAAGATGGAAAAATAGGGCTTGTAAAGCTTCTTCATGGGGAATACAGGGATAGAGTGAAACTACGTGGCTAGTAATCCAAAAGGAATGTTCAGTCCATTTCATCTCCCTAAGATTCTGGAGGAGGCTTTTTGTGTCCTTTATGTATTCGACGGTGCGCTTCATGAGCGGTTGTAAAATATTGTCTAACCAATCTGAAAGGTGGCTGGTTAGCGATCCCGTGCTAGCAACAATGGGTCTTAACGGAGGGGGGAAGGTATCCTTGTGAACTTTGGGTAGACCCTGAAAGATGGGGAAAATAGGAGTATCCACCATAAGGTATTTCTAGGTTTTCTTGTTTAGAATCCCCCAATTATAACCTTGTTGTAGAATATTCTGCTATTTGGTAGAAAAAATATTTGTTGGGTTCCCATTCAAACACCTGTAGGTAGAGTTGTCATTTAGTATGGTGGTTGTTTCTCTTTCATAAAGAGTTTTATCTAAAATGACCACTGATCCACCTAACCAGCGGACCACGAGCACCCCTCGGATTTTGTGGCATAAGAAAACAGGTGAGCTGAACAATAATTTTTTAGGGGAAAAAATGACCGGAGTGCTTCTTTAAAGGGAACCTGTCACCAGATTTGGTGATTATAAGCTGCGGCCACCACTAGTGGGCTCTTATATACAGCATTTTAACATGCTGTAGATAAGACCTCAGGCCGCTGTGTAGAACATAACAATCACTTTATAATACTCACGTAAAGGACGATGCGGTGCAGACTGGTCGGATGAGTGTCTCCATTCTCCAATAGCAATGCCTCCTCTTTCGGCCATCTTTGTCCTCCTTCTTCTGAATCCTGGGTGCATGATGCATTCTACGTCATCCACAGTAGCTGGCATTGAGGTCCTGTACAAGCGCACTACAATACTTTAATCTGCCCTACTCAGGGCAGATCAAAGTGCTCCTCAAAACGTAACTAAACTTTTGGGAGAATTTTTTGCTTTATGCCCAATAATTTTGAGCAGATTGGTGAGGAATCTGTTCTTGAAACTCCCCAAAATAGCTGAAAAGCTCTTTTAAAAGAGCACACACAGCACAGAGCGAATGCTGCAGAATGTAGTCCTGTCTCCTGAGCCGTGCACTTCTAAGGGGTCTTTTGAGCAATTTACAGGGGTCTCAGGACCCAGACCCACATAAATGTGCTCAGAATTAATGTACCTAAAACATAGAAGATATCTCCCAAAAATTAAGGTATTTTTAAATGTTTAACAGTACTATGGTTCCTGTATTGTCCGCAGTCCGATGATGGCTGGTAACAAATCCTGGTATCTCCTTATTACTGTTACATACATACTAGGAGCTGCAGTTTCATGCCAGATAATTTTATGTTGGGTTAGCTTTAGTTCTGGTGACGTAGTAGTGATTTGAGCTTGATTTTGGTAATTTAGTCATGTACCAATGATGGTTCTGGTGATGTAGTAGTGATTTTAGCTTGGTTCTGATTATGCATTCATATACCAATGGCGGTTCTGGTAATGTAGCAGCAGTGTGCAGATCGTGGTTCTGGTGATGTAGCAGTGTGCAGATGGTGGTTCTCGTGATGTAGTAGTGATTTGAAGTTGGTTCTGGAGATGTTGTCATATACAGATTGTGGTTTTGGTAATGTTATCGTGATTTGAGGTTGGTTCTGGTGATGTATTTGTGTAGATGTAGCAATATTTAATTTATTAGATTTAATAGTAGATCATTATATCTCCCACACACTATAGATAGGTGTCCCATCATGCAGCTGGCAGTTATCCTGCCTGACTCTCCCATACACTATACACAGGTGTCCCATCATTTTGGCTGGCAGCTATCTCCCTGACTCTCCCATACACTATAGACAGGTTTCCCATAATGCAGCTGGCAGCTGTCTCCCTGATTCTCACAAACACAGGAGCGTTCACTTTGTTGAGTGGTCGTGTTCTCTGAGACAGACGCTACTACACATCTCTGGCAGTGGCTCACCTCTTAGAGAGAAAAGGATTCACAGTCCAAAATTAGACCTGCTGGGTCATCACTCCTCTGACAATCAGACTGTCGGCCGAGCTTGTCTATCTCCGGGTTCAGCCCCCCATTCTCCCCCATTCTGCTTTGTAATATCCCCCATGTTGCTGTGTATTTTCTACCATGCTACAGTGTAATATCCCTCTATTCTGCTGTATAATGTCCCCCATGTTGCTGTGTAATGTCCCCCATGCTGCGGTGTAACCTCCCCTATGCTGCTGTGTAATATACCCCTATTCTGCTGTATAATGTCTCCCATTCTCCTCTGTCATGTTCCCTATGCTAATGTGTAATGTACCCAATGCTGCTGTATAATGTACCCAATGCTGCTGTGTAATTCACCCCCATGCTGCTGTATAATGTACCCAATGCTGTTGTGTAATATACCCCATTCTGCTGTGTAATGCCCCTGCTACTGCTGTGTAATGTTCTCCATGCTACTGTGTAATATCTGCACTCTGCTGTATGTCTCCCATGCTGCTGTGTAAAATCTCCATTTTGCTGTGTAATATCCCCATGCTGCTGTGTAATATCCCCAATTATGCTGTGTAATATCTCCCATGCTGCTGTGTAATATATCCCATGCCACTATGTAATATCCCCCATGCTGCTGTGTAATATCCCCATTCTGTTTTGTAATATCCAGCATTCTGCTTTAAAGTGCCCCCCATGCTGCTATATAATGTCCACAATGCTGCTGTGTACTATCCCCCATTCTTCTGTATAATATACCCCATGGTGCAGTGTAATAAACTGTATTCTTCTGTCTTATGTTCCCCATTCTACTGTATAATGTCCTCTATGCTACTGTGTAATATCTGGCATTCTGCTGTATGTATCCCATGCTCCTATGTAATACCCCCATTCTTCTGTATAATGTCTCTCATGCTGCTGTGTAATATATCCCACTTTTTGCTTTGAAATATCTCCCATTCTGCTGTATGGTGTCCCCAAATCTTTATGTGTAATGTTCCCCATGCTACAGTGTAATATCCCCTTTTCTGCTGTATAATATCCCACTGGTTCCTGTGTAATGTTCCAAAAGCTGCTGTGTAATGTTCCCTTTGCTTATGTGTAATATCCCCTATTCTGCTGTATAATGTCTCCCATGTAGCTGTGTAATGTCCCACATGCTGTTGCGTAATGTTCCCCATGCTGCGGTGTAATCTCCCCTATGCTGCTGTGTACTATACCCCCATTTTGCTTTATAATGTCTTCCATGCTCCTCTGTCATGTTCTCTATGCTGCTGTGTAATGTCTCCCATGCTGCTGTGTAATATATCCCACTTTTTGCTTTGTAATATCTCCCATTCTGCTGTATGGTGTCCCCAAATCTTTATGTGTAATGTTCCCCATGCTACAGTGTAATATCCCCTATTCTGCTGTATAATATCCCACTGGTTCCTTTGTAATGTTCCAAAAGCTGCTGTGTAATGTTCCCTTTGCTGATGTGTAATATCCCCTATTCTGCTGTAAAATGTCTCCCATGTAGCTGTGTAATGTCCCACATGCTGTTGCGTAATGTTCCCCATGCTGCGGTGTAATCTCCCCTATATTGCTGTGTAATATTCCCCCATTCTGCTTTATAATGTCTCCCATGCTCCTCTGTCATGTTCTCTATGCTGCTGTGTAATGTCTCCCATGCTGCTTTGTAATATATCCCACTTTTTGCTTTGTAATATCTCCCATTCTGCTGTATGGTGTCCCCAAATCTTTGTGTAATGTTCCCCATGCTACAGTGTAATATCCCCTATTCTGCTGTATAATATCCCACAGGTTCCTGTGTAATGTTCCAAAAGCTGCTGTGTAATGTTCCCTTTGCTGATGTGTAATATCCCCTATTCTGCTGTATAATGTCTCCTATGTAGCTGTGTAATTTCCCACATGCTGTTGCATAATGTTCCTCATGCTGCGGGGTAAGCTCCCCTATGTTGCTGTGTAATATACCCCTATTCTGCTTTATAATGTCTCCCATGCCCCTCTTTTATGTTCTCTATGCTGCTGTGTAGTGTACCCCATGCTGCTGTGTAATGTCCCTTATGCTGCTTTTTAATATGCCTCATTCTGCTGTACAATGTTTCCCATGCTTCTGTGTAATATCCCCCATTCTGCTGTATAACGTCCTCCATGCTACATTTTATTATCCGCCATTCTGCAGCATGCCTCCCATCTTTCTGTGTAATATCCACATTCTGCTGTGTAAAGTCTCCCATGCTCTTGTGTAATATCCCCTATGCTGCTGTGTAACATCCCACATTCTGCTTTGTAATATCCCCCATTTTGCTGTATAATGTCCCCCATGTTGCTCTGTAATGTTCCCTATGTTACTGTGTAATATACCCCAAATATGTTGTATAATATCCCCCATGCTGCTTTGTAATATCCCCTTTCTGCTGTATAATGTCCCTCATGCTGCTGTGTAATCTCCCCCATTCAACTGTATAATGTTCTTCATGTAGATATGTAATATCCCCACGTTCTGCTGTATAATGTCCTTCATGCTACTGTGTATTATCTGCCATTCTGCAGCATGCCTCCCATCTTTCTGTGTAATATCTCCATTCTGCTGTATAATGTTTCTCATGCTCTTATGTGATATTCCCCATGCTGCTGTGTAATATCCCCATTCCGCTGCATAATGTCACCCATGCGGCAGTATAATATCCCACATTCTGCTTTTTAACCCCTTCACGACTGGCCGATTTTTCGCTTTCCGTTTTTTTTCGCCATTCTTCTTCTGAGACACGTAACTTTTTATTTTTCAATCAATATGGTCATGTGAGGGCTCATTTTTTGCGGAACGAGCTGCACTTCTAAATGAAATCATAAGTTTTACCATACAGTGTACTGGAAAACGGCAAAAAATTTCCAAATACAGAAAAATTGCAAAAAAGTGCGATAGCACTATTGTTTTTGAGATATTTTATTCACTGTTCACTGTATGGTAAAACTGATGTGTGGGTGTGATGCCTCAGGTCAGTGCGAGTTTGTAGACACCAAACATGTATAGGTTTACTTTTATATAAGGGGCTAAAAAAAATCGGAAGTTTGTGGCAAACGTTTTACGGCATATTCCGTGACCCGTAGCGTTTCATTTTTCATGATCTATGGCTCAGTGATAATATACCCCATGGGGCAGTATAATAAACCCTATTCTGCTGTCTTATGTTCCCCATTCTACTGTATAATATCCTCCATGCTACTGTGTAATATCTGGCATTCTGCTGTATGTATCCCATGCTCCTATGTAATACCCCCATTCTTCTGTATAATGTCTCCCCTGCTGCTGTGTAATATATCCCACTTTTTGCTTTGTAATATCTCCCGTTCTGCTGTATGGTGTCCCCAAATATTTCTGTGTAATGTTCCCCATGCTACAGTGTAATATCCCCTATTCTGCTGTATAATATCCCCCTGGTTGCTGTGTAATGTTCCAAAAGCTGCTGTGTAATGTTACCTTTTGCTGATGTGTAATATCCCTTATTCTCCTGTATAATGTCTCCCATGTAGATGTGTAATGTCCCACATTCTGTTGCGTAATGTTCCCCATGCTGCGGTGTAATCTCCCCTATGCTGCTGTGTAATATACCCCCATTGTGCTTTATAATGTCTCTTATGCTCCTCTGTCATGTTTTCTATGCTGCTGTGTAATGTACCCCATGCTGCTGTGTAATGTCCCTTATGCTGCTTTTTATTATGCCTGATTCTGCTTTACAATGTTTCCCATGCTTCTGTGTAATATCCCCCATTCTGCGGAATAACGTCCTCCATGCTACTTTTTATTATCCGCCATTCTGCAGCAATCCGATCTCTCTGCACTATCTGCTGATCACAGCTAAACAGCTGTAAACAGCAGATACGGTCACTTCCTGCTTCACTGGCCTCCGGTAAAAGTAAAACTGAAAGTGGTTCATGTCTAGCATAGGAGTCATCACATGACCCTGTGCTACCATGACAACCACCGGAAGTCACGTGACATGTCACGTGACTTCTGGCATCGGGCGGTAAGTAAAACTTTACAGCGATCGCGTTTATAATGGCTCTGTCACATATTGACAGCACCATTTTCAGGGGTTAAACGGCACGAGCAGATAACGATTATGCTCGTGCCTAGCAGGCACTCATCTCAGCTGTGAAAATCAGCTGAGATGTGTGCCGATTACGGCATGCTGCCGCCGGCAGACCGTGGGCAGTAACGTTATGACCGCTAGGACGTAAAATTACTGCCCGTGGTCGTTAAGGGGTTAATGTCCTCCATGCTGCCGTGTAATTTCTCCTATTGCTGCTGTATAATGTACCCAATGCTGCTGTGTAATTTCCCCCATTCTGCTGTATAATATCCCCATTGGTGCAGTGTACTTGTTTCCATTTTGCTGTGTAATTTCCCCCCTGCTGCTGTATAATGTCCTCCCTGTTTTTTTGTAATATATGCCATTCTGTTGTATGTCTCCTATGCTGCTGTATAATATCACCATGCTGCAGTGTAATTTCCTCCATTCTAATGTATAATGTCTCACATTTGGCTCTGTAATATACCCCATTCTGCTGTATAATATACTCCATGGTGCAGTGTATTTCTTTTCCATTCTGCTGTGTAATGTCTCCCTCTGCTGCGATATAATGTCCTCCAAGGTATTTTGTAATATCTGCCATTTTGCTGTATGTCTTCCATGCTGCTGTGTAATATCCCCATGCTACTATGTAATATCTTCCATTATGCTGTGTAACATCCCCCATGTTGCTCTGTAATGTTCCCCATGTTGCTGTCTAATATCCCCAATTCTGCTATATATTGTCCTCCATGTTGCTGTGTAACATCCCCCATTCTACTTTGTAATACCCCCATTCTGCTGTATAATGTCTCCCATGTTGCTGAGTAATGTCCCCCATTATATGTATATTGTGTATATTGTCCCTATGCTGCTGTGTAATTTACCTCATGCTGCTGTATAATCTACCCAATGCTGCTGTATAATATCCCCATTTTGCTGTGTAATATCCCCTTTCTGCTTTGTAATATCCCCCATTCTGCTGTATGTCTTTGCTGCTGCTGTGTAATATGCCCATTTTGCTGTGTAGTATTCCCATGCTGCTGTGTAAAATCTCCCATTCTGCTTTGTAACATAGCCAATGCTGCTCTGTATTATCCCCCATTCTGCTGTGTAATATCCCCAATTTTGCTGTATAATTTCTCCAATTTTGCTGTATAATAAACCCTTGGTGCTCTGTAATATCCCCATTATGCTTTGTAATATACCCCATTCTGCTGTGCTATATCTCCCATGCTGCTGTGTAATATGCCCCATTCTGCTTTGTAATGTCTCAATGTTGCTTTATAATGTTCCCCATGTTGCTGTGTAATGTCCGCCATGTTATCTATATATATATATAATTGCCTTATTCTGTCTGTCTGTCTTTCTTGCTCCAAAATGTGTTATTACAGTGACAACCGTCGCATTGGCCGCTTGGCTCGGCCCGGCCACGCCCCCACATGCATTGGCTGTTTGGCTCCGCCCGGCCATGCCCCCCGCACGCATTGGCCGCTTGCCCCGTTACCCCCCCACACGCATTGGCCTTTTAGCTCGACCTGGCCATGCCCCCCCGCACACTGTGCCCGCTTGGCCACGCCTTCAGCACACTGTGCCTGCTCGTCCACGCCCCCACACACTTTGCCCACTCGTCCACGCCCCCACTTGCTTTGTCCGCTCGTCCATGCCCCCTCACGTTTTGCCAGCTCGGCCACGCCCCCCACACACATTGGGCACCTATACACCTCCCCTCAGGACTTCTCCTATTATACACCTCCCCCCAAGGACTACTCCTCCTATTATACTCCTCACCTCCAGGGCTACTCCTCCTATTAGACTCCTCTCCCCCCAGGGCTACTCCTCCTTTTCTCCTCTCTCCCCAGGACTACTCTTCCTATTAAACTCCTCTTCCCCAGGACTGCTCCTCCTATTATCCTCCTCTCTCTTCAGGACTACTCCTTTTATTATACTCCTCTTCCCCCAGGACTGTTCCCCCTATTATCCTCCTCTCTCTTCAGGACTACTCCTTTTATTATACTCCTCTTCCCCCAGGACTGCTCCTACTATTATCCTCCTCTCTCCCCAGGACTTCTCCTCCAACACACACACACTGCACAAAACATACCTCCCCCCAAAACACACACACACCCCTGTTGTGAATATCAGTTATGCTTTGGCTGCTGTGAGGCTCCCTCTTGTGGCCAGGAATGGTTTGAACAAAGACCAGGTGTGTTGAGCAATGGCCGTTTCAATTGCTAACTCCCTGCTTATTTAAACCCTGGTCTGATATCAGGCTATGCCGGATGTCAGTTGTTCTTTGTTCACCAGCCTGCTTCATCCTGCTCCACACCACATCTACCCCAGATAAGTGCTTGGCTCTTTATTTTTGTTTGTTTTTTTGTTCTTATCTGAGTTTGTCATTTGCTGTGGTTGTTTTCAGTTTATTTGCATGCAGGGATCTTCCCTCTCAGTTGCTTAGCTGGAAAGCTCCCTGCAGCTATGTTTGAAGTATTGCTCCTATAAGTCCATGTGTTTGTTGCTTCTTGAATTTGTTATGGCTCCTGATTTCTGTTCATTGGTATGACAAGAGCGCCTGGTATAGGACAGAGTTCAGATCTAGCGATCTGAGGGCTTTTTTGTAATATCAGGTTGTTGGATTTGTGCAGGGATTTTCTCTGGCCACCATCAGTCCCTTTCCTGTCCTGTCCTATTTAGTCAGTAGGGCCTCACCTTTTGCTAATCCCATCATCTATCTGTGTATTGTGTTTTCCTATATCACCGCAGTCTTTGAATATGGGGGGGTTTGCTATTCTTTATCTATTTTCTGAGTCAGAGAGTTATTCAGCTTTCCTTCCTTTAGGATAGCTAGTTCTCCGGCTGGGTTTGCGGTGCACAGGATGTTAGTTCACCCCTCGGCTACTTCTAGTTGTGATGGTTAGTAAGGGGATGGCGGTCAGATTAGTTGCCAATGCTCTTGTCACCTTTTACCAATGATTTATGGTTGTCTTCCATGGTTCAGGATCATAACACACCCCACACACACACACCCCACACAGCACCACACACACACACCCACACAAACCGCACAACACTCAGCACCACATACACACAGTGCTCCACAAACAACGCAACACACAAACAACACCGCTCTCTCACACCACCACACCCAGAAAACACCCAGAACATTTACAGCGCCCTTCACAAACACTTGGTAACTACACACAACAACATCTATATATATAACAAAAATCATATATTAACTACACAATAAATTCTAGAATACCCGATGCGTTAAAATCGGGCCACCTTCTAGTATTGTAATATTCCCCTACTGTACCTTATAATATCTCCCATGCTGCTGTGTAATGTCCCTTATGCTGCAGTGTGATATACCCCATTCTGCTGTATAAAGTCTCCCATGTTCCTCTGTAATCTTCCCCATGCTTCTGTGTAATTTCTCCCATGCTGCTGTATAATATCCCCAATGCTGCAGTGAACTATCCCCCATTCTGTTGTGTAATGTCCCCCCTACTGCTGTATAATGTCCTCCTTGCTACTGTGTAATATCTGTCATTCTGCTGTATGACGCCCATGGTTTTGTGGAAAATCAACATTCTGCTGTGTGATATATCCCATGCTGCTGTTTTATATGCCACATTCTGCTGTGTAATATCGCCCATTCCACTTTGCAATATCCCCCATTCTGCTGTATAATGTCCCCCCATGTTGCTATGTAATGTCCGCCATGTTACATTGTAATATACCTTTATTCTGTTGTATAATGTCCCCCATAATGCTGTGTAATATCCCCCATGCGGCTGTGTAATGTCCCCTATGCTGCTGTGTAATATCCCCCATTCTCCTTTGTAATATCCCACATGGTGCTGTATAATGTCCCACATGTTGCTTGGTAATATCCCCCATTCTGCTGTATATTGTCCCCATGCTGCTGTGTAATTTCCTCCCATGCTGCTGTATAATGTACTCAATACTTTGTTGTAATATCCTTCATTCTGCTGTGTAATGTCTCCCGTGAGGCTCCAATGTGAGGTTTGTGGGGGAGGGGAAGGCAGAGGTTATAGTCTGGGGATTGTGGGGGAGGGGCAGGATTAGGCTATAGTCGGGATTAGGAGGGAGGGGCAGGCATAGGATATAGTCGGGATTGCGAGGGAAAGGCAGGTAAAGGCTATAGTCTGGGGATTGCAGGGGAGGGGCAGGTAGAGGCTATAGTCTGGTGATTGCGGGGGGAGGGACAGGCAGAGGCTAAAGACTAAGGATTAGGCGGTCTGTTATTGTTGTCTGGGGATTAGGGGGCCTATGACTCTAGACAGTGCAGTGGTTGGGGAGCTGGGGCTGTTAGTATAGTCTTAGAGTTAGGGAGTCTATTGTGGTAGGAGTGGTGTTTAGGGAGCCTATTGCTGTAGGAGGGAGGTTTATGGAGAGTATCGCTGTAGGAGGTGGGGTTTAGGAGGCCTATTGCTGTAGAAGAAGTGTTTAGGGTCCTATTGCTGTAGGAGGGGGGTTTAAGGGGCCTATTGCTGGGGGGTTTAGGGGGACTATTGCTGTAGAGGGCGGTTTGGGGAGCCTATAGCTGTAGAAGGGGGCTTAGGGAACCTATTGGTGTAGATGGGGGGTTTAGCTTGCCTACTGCTGTAGATGGTGGGTTTAGGGAGGCTTACAGAGTGAAAAATAGTGCAAAGGATAAAATCGATGGTGAAAAGTGTAAGGACTCAGTATGTTGGGGTTCTCAGTATGGAGAGTGGTAGATGTAGAAACTTGGTACTCAAGATCAAAGTGAACAGTGGTTTTTATTGTGAAGAACTTGTAGGACCAGCACAAGTACAGATATTTCGGTCAAAAGACCTTCATCAGTGCGTGCAGAGCGTCTTCAGAAAGTACAGTCATATGAAAAAGTTTGGGCACCCCTATTAATGTTAACCTTTTTTCTTTATAACAATTTGGGGTTTTGCAACAGCTATTTCAGTTTCATATATCTAATAACTGATGGATTAAGTAATTTTTCTGGATTGAAATGAGGTTTTTTGTACTAACAGAAAATGGGCAATCCGCATTTAAACAAAATTTGACCAGTGCAAAAGTATGGGCACCTCAACATAAAAGTGACATTAATATTTTGTAGATCCTCCTTTTGCAAAAATCACAGCCTCTAGTCGCTTCCTGTAGCTTTTAATGAGTTCCTGGATGAAGGTATATTTGACCATTCCTGTTTACAAAACAATTCCAGTTCAGTTAAGTTTGATGGTCGCCGAGCATGGACAGCACGCTTCAAATCATCCCACAGATGTTCAATGATATTCAGGTCTGGGGACTGGGATGGCCATTCCAGAACATTGTATTTGTTCCTCTGCAAGAATGCCTGAGTTGATTTCGAGCGGTGTTTTGGATCATTGTCTTGAAATATTTATCCCCTGCGTAACTTCAACTTTGTCACTGATTCTTGCACATTATTGTCAAGAATCTGCTGATACTGAGTTGAATCCATGTGACCCTCAACTTTAGCAAGATTCCCGGTGCCAGCATTGGCCACACAGCTCTAAAGCATGTTGAAACCTCCACCAAATTTTACTGTGGGTAGCAAGTGCTTTTCTTGGAATGCTGTGTTTTTTTTGCCTCCATGCATAACGCCTTTTTGTATGACCAAAAAACTCAATCTTTGTTTCATCAGTCCACAGGACCTTCTTCCAAAATGTAACTGGCTTGTCCAAATGTGCTTTTGCATACCTCAGGCGACTCTGTTTGTGGCGTGCTTGCAGAAATGGCTTCTTTCGCATCACTCTCCCATACAGCTTCTCCTTGTGCAAAGTGCGCTGTGTTGTTGACCGATGCACATTTACACCATTTGCAGCAAGATGATGCTGCAGGTCTTTGGAGGTGGTCTGTGGATTGTCCTTGACTGTTCTCACCATTCTTCTTCTCTGCCTTTCTGATATTTTTCTTGGCCTGCCACTTCTGGGTTTATCAAGATCTGTACCTGTGTTCTTCCATTTCCTTACTATGTTCCTCACAGTGGAAACTGACAGTTTAAATCTCTGAAACAACTTTTTGTATCCTTCCCCTGAACAACTTTGTTGAATATTCTTTGTTTTCAGATCATTTGAGAGTTGTTTTGAGGAGCCCATGATGCCACTCCTCATAGGAGATTCAAATAGGAGAACAACTTGCAAGTGGCCACCTTAAATACCTTTTCTAATGATTGGATACACCTGCCTATGAAGTTGAGAACTCAATGAGCTTACAAAACCAATTTAGTGCTTTAGTAAGTCAGTAAAAAAGTAGTTAGGAGTGTTCAAATCAAGAAATTGATAAGGGTGCCCATACTTTTGCACCGGTCAAATTTTGTTTAAATGCGGATTGCACATTTTCTGTTAGTACAATAAACCTCATTTCAATCCAGAAATATTACTCAGTCCATCAGTTATTAGATATATGAAACTGAAATAGCTGTTGCAAAAACCTAAATTGTTATAAAGAAAAAAGGTTAACATTAATAGAAGTGCCCAAACTTTTTCATATGACTGTATAGTATCATGGCGAGCGGCGTAGCCCGGTATGACATCGTGTCCACCCCTGTCTATGTGGCAGTGATGTGCTTGTGCTGGTCCTACAAGTTCTTTATAATAAAAAGCACTATTCACGTTGATCTTGAGTGCCAAGGTTCTACAACTATTTGATACGGTTTGGGACCCTACTTGTGCACTACCCCAGAAGTGACGTGTGTATCAATGCATTAAGTATAGAGAGGGGGAAGGATTGGGAGCTCATCGAAAAGGAGCTAGCATGGGGATTCAGTATGAACAGGCGCAGCGTGAGGTCTCAGTACAGAAACGGGGCAGCATGGCTGGGCTCAGTATGGAGTGGAGCAATGTAGGGGACTCAGTATGAGACGTGAGGTAGTGTAGGGGTGCTCAGCATTAGGGCTCTTTTCCACTACATCGCTAGTAATCGAAAAGGAATGTTCAGTCCATTTCATCTCCTTAAGATTCTGGAGGAGGCTTTTTGTGTCCTTTTATGTAAACGACGGTGCGCTTCATGAGCGGTTGTAAAATATTGTCCAACCAATCTGAAAGGTGGCTGGTTAGCGATCCCGTGCTAGCAACAATGGGTCTTAACGGAGGGGGGAAGGTGTCCTTGTGAACTTTGGGTAGACTCTGAAAGATGGGGCAAATAGGAGTATCCACCATGAGGTATTCCTAGTTTTCTTGTTTAGAATCCCCCAATCTTAACCTTGTTGTAGAATATTCTGTAATTTGGAAGAAAAAATATTTGTTGGGTCCTCGTTCAAACGCCTTTAGGTAGAGTGGTCATTTAGTGAGGTGGATATTTCTCTTTTATAAAGAGTTTTATCTAAAAATGACCACTGTTCCCCCCCTGACCAGCGGACCACGAGCACCCCTCGGATTTTGTGGCATAGGAAGAAAGGTGAGCTGAACAATAATTTTTTAGGGGAAAAAAATGACCGGAGTGCTTCTTTAAAGTGAACCTGTCACCAGATTTGGTGACTATAAGCTGCGGCCACCACTAGTGGGCTCTTATGTACAGCATTCTAACATGCTGTAGATAAGACCCCAGGCCGCTGTGCAGAACATAACAATCACCTTATAATACCTAAAGGGCGATGCAGTGCAGACTGGTCGGATGTGTGTCTCCATTCTCCAATAGCGGCGCCTCTTCTTTCAGCTATCTTTGTCCTCCTTCTGAATCCTGGGTGCATGATGCATTCTACGTCATCCACAGTAGCCAGCATTGAGGTCCTGCGCAAGCGCACTACAATACTTTAATCTGCCCTTTTCAGGGCAGATCAAAGTGGTCCTCAAAAAGTAACTAAACTTTTGGGAGATTTTTTTGTTTTATGCATAATAATTCTGAGCAGATTAGTGAAGAATCTGTTCTTGAAACTCCGAAAAATAGCTGAAAAGCTCTTTTAGAAGAGCACACACAGCACAGAGCAGATTCTGTAGAAAGTAGTCCTGTCTCCTGAGCCGTGCACTTCTAAGGAGTCTTTTGAGCAATTTACGGGGGTCTCAGGACCCAGACCCACATAAATGTGCTCAGAATTAATGTACCTAAAACAGAAGATATCTCCCAAAAATTAAGGTATTTTTTAATTGTTTCACAGTACTATAGTTCTGATATTGTCCGCAGTCTGATGATGGCTGGTAACAAATCCTGCTATCTCCTTATTATTGTTACATTCATACTAGGAGCTGCAGTTTCATGCCAGACAATTTTATGTTGGGTTAGCTTTAGTTCTGGTGACGTAGTAGTGATTTCAGCTTGATTTTGGTAATGTAGTCATGCACCAATGAGGGTTCTGGTGAGGTAGTAGTGATTTCAGCTTGGTTCTGATTATGCATTCATATACCAATGGCGGTTCTGTTAATGTAGCAGTGTGCAGATGGTGGTTCTCATGATGTAGTAGTGATTTGAGGTTGGTTCTGGAGATGTTGTCATATACAGATTGTGGTTCTGGTAATGTTATCGTGCTTTGAGGTTGGTTCTGGTGATGTATTTGTGTATATGTAGCAATATTTAATTTATTAGGTTTATTAGTAGATCATTATATCTATCATACACTATAGATAGGTGTCCCATCATGCGACTGGCAGTTATCCTGCCTGACTCTCCTATACACTATATACAGGTGTCCCATCATTTGGCTGGTAGCTATCTTCCTGACTGTCCCATACACTATAGACAGGTGTCCCATCATGCAGCTGGTAGCTGTCTCCCTGATTCTCGCATACACAGGAGCGTTCACTTTGTTGAGTGGTCGTGTTCTCTATGAGACAGATGCTACTACACATCTCTGGCAGTGGCTCACCTCTTAGAGAGAAAAGCATCCACAGTCCAAAATTAGACCTGCTGGGTCATCACTCCTCTGACAATTAGACTGTCGGCCGAGCCTGTCTATCTCCGGGTTCAGCCAACTGTAGTCTGTGTATAAGCGCTTTAACTACTATCTGAAGGGAATGTGAATGGTTTGGGTGTGTGCACACCATGGCATTTACACATCTGTGAATCTATTGAGTTTTTCAGGACGAGGACAGGTTAGGAAACACTGGCATCTTTTTTAAATTGAAATTGTTTTAAGTACTAGTCAGCGACTTCTTGGTGGCAACAGCATGAAAAATGGTTCAAATACCTGTTTTAACCACTTAGTGTCTTTGAAAACCTAAAGCTGTTAAAATAAGCAAAATAAAACTGAACGTATGCGCGGCAAGTGCAGATCTTCATTCCAATGGCGTTTAGCACTTTTTCAAGTGTGTTAGAGTGCTGTCTTAGATGTCGCGTGCACAAAATCATAATTTTACTTTGTCAGTAAAGGGTGCGACCACATAAAGTGTCTAGGGCAGCATGACGACCAAATACAGCCCTGCCCATTCTGCTGTGTAATATCCCCCATTCTGCTGTAAAATGTCTCCAATTTTGCTGAATAATATCTCCCATGCCGCTGTGTAATATCCCCCATTCTGCTTTGTAATATCCCCCATGTTGCTGTGTATTTTCTACCATGCTACAGTGTAATATCCCTTTATTCTGATGTATAATGTCCCCCATGTTGCTGTGTAATGTCCCCCATGCTGCAGTGTAATTTCCTCCCATGCTGCTGTATAATGTACCCAATGCTTATTTGTAATATCCCCCATTCTGCTGTGTAATGTCTCCCTTGAGGCTCCAATGTGAGGCTTGTGGGGGAGGGGCAGACAGAGGCTATAGTCGGGGGGTTGAGGGGCAGGCAGAGGCTATAGTCTGGGGATTGCGGAGGAGGGGCAGGCAGAGGCTATTATCTGGAGATTGCAAGGGAGGGGCAGCAGAGGATATAGTCTGGGGATTGCGGCAGAGGGGCAGGCAGAGGATATAGTCTGGGGATTGCGGAGGGGCAGGCAGAGGTTATAGTCTGGGGATTGTGGGGGAAGGGCAGGCAGAGGTTAAAGTCTGGGGAATGTGGGGGAAGGGCAGGCATAGGATATAGTCGGGATTGTGGGGGAGGGGCAGGTAGAGGCTATAGTCTGGTGATTGCGGAGAAGGGGCAGGCAGAGGCTAAAGACTAAGGATCAGGTGGCCTGTTATTGTAGTCTGGGGATTAGGGGGCCTATGACTCTAGACAGTGGTTGGGGAGCTGGGGCTGTTAGTATAGTCTTAGAGTTAGGGGGTCTATTGCTGTACGAGGGGTGTTTAGGGAGCCTATTGCTGTAGGAGGGGGGTTTATGGAGAGTATCGCTGTAGGAGATGAGGTTTAGGGGGCCTATTGCTGTAGGAGGAGTGTTTAGGGTCCTATTGCTGTAGGAGGGGGGTTTAAGGGGCCTATTACTGTGGGGGTGTTTAGGAGGGCTATTGCTGTAGAGGAAGGTTTAGGGGGCCTATTGCTGTAGAGGGTGGTTTGGGGAGCCTATTGCTGTAGAAGGGGGCTTAGGGAACCTATTGGTGTAGATGGGGAGTTTAGGTTGCCTATTGTTGTAGAGGGGGGTTTAGGGGGCCTATTGCTGTAGATGGCAAGTTTAGGTAGTCTATTGCTTTAGAGGGGGGATAAGAAAGCTTATTGCTGTAGAGGAGGGTTTAGGGGGCCTATTGCTGTAGATGGTGGGTTTAGGGAGGCTTACAGAGTGAAAGATAGTGCAAAGGATAAAATCGATGGGGAAAAGTGTAAAGACTCAGTATGTTGGGGTTCTCCATATGGAGAGGGGTAGATGTAGAAACTTTGTACTCAAGATCAATGTGAACAGTGGTTTTTATTGTGAAGAACTTGTAGGACCAGCACAAGTATAGATGTTTTGGTCAAAAGACCTTCATCAGTGCAGGCAGAGGGTCCTCAGAAACTATAGTAGTGTGGCGAGCGGCGTAGCCCGGTATGATGTGGTTTCCCCCGCTGTCTATGTGGCAATGATGTGCTTGTGCTGGTCCTACAAGTTCTGTATAATAAAAACCACTATTCACGTTGATCTTGAGTGCCAAGTTTCTACAACTATTTGATACGGTTTGAGACCCTACTTGTGCCCCACTCCAGAAGTGACGTGTGTATCAATGCATTAAGTATAGAGAGGGTGAAGGATAGGGAGCTCATTATCGAAAAGGAGCTAGCATGTGGATTCAGTATGAACAGGGGCAGTGTGAGGTCTCAGTATGGAAACGGGGCAGCATGGGTGGGCTCAGTATGGAGTGGAGCAATGTAGGGGACTCAGTATGAGACGTGAGGTAGTGTGGGGGTGCTCAGCATTAGGGTTCTTTTCCACTTGTGTACCGCTTCCGATGCGAGAGCTTCGGAAGCAATATGCTAATGACCCTCTGCTGCGAGCGTCATATGAGGGTCATGCAACTGTGATGTGATCTTTCGATTGCATCACATAAGCGGATTAGATGGGTATACTTTGGGTAGGCTCTGAAAGATGGGGCAAATAGGAGTATCTACCATGAGGTATTCCTAGGTTTTCTTGTTTAGAATCCCCCAATCTTAACCTTGTTGTAGAATATTCTGTAATTTGCTAGAAAAAATATTTGTTGGGTCCTCGTTCAAACGCCTTTAGGTAGAGTGGTCATTTAGTATGGTGGATATTTTTCTTTCATAAAGAGTTTTATCTAAAATGACCACTGATCCCCCCTGACCAGCAGACCACGAGCAACCCTCGGATTTTGTGGCATAGGAAGAAAGGTGAGCTGAACAATAATTTTTTAGGGAAAAAAAATGACCGGAGTGCTTCTTTAAAGGGAACCTGTCGCCAGATTTGGTGACTATAAGCTGCGGCCACCACTAGTGGGCTCTTATGTACAGCATTCTAACATGCTGTAGATAAGACCCCAGGCCGCTGTGTAGAACATAACAATCACCTTATAATACTCACCTAAAGGGCGATGCGGTGCAGACTGGTCGGATGGGTGTCTCCATTCTCCAATAGCGGTGCCTCTTCTTTCAGATATCTTTGTCCTCCTTCTTCTGAATCCTGGGTGCATGATGCATTCTACGTCATCCACAGTAGCCGGCATTGAGGTCCTGCACATGCGCACTACAATACTTTGATCTGCTCTTCTCAGGGCAGATCAAAGTGCTCCTCAAAAAGTAACTAAACCTTTTTGTTTTATGCCCAATAATTCTGAGCAGATTGGTGAGGAATCTGTTCTTGAAACTGCCAAAAATAGCTGAAAAGCTCTTTTAGAAGAGCACACACAGCACAGAGCAGATGCTGTAGAAAGTAGTCCTGTCTCCTGAGCCGTGTACTTCTAAGGGGTCTTTTGAGCAATTTACGGGGGTCTCAGGACCCAGTCCCACATTAATGTGCTCAGAATTAACGTACCTAAAACATAGAAGATATCTCCCAAAATTTAAGGTATTTTTAATTGTTTCACAGTACTATAGTTCTGGTATTGTCCGCAGTCTGATGATGGGTGGTAACAAATCCTGCTATCTCCTTATTATTGTTACATACATACTAGGAGCTGCAGTTTCATGCCAGACAATTTTATGTTGGGTTAGCTTTAGTTCTGGTGACGTAGTAGTGATTTCAGCTTGATTCTGATTATGCATTCATATACCAATGGCGGTTCTGGTGAAGTAGCAGTGTGCAGATGATGGTTCTCGTGATGTAGTAGTGATTTGAGGTTGGTTCTGGAGATGTTGTCATATACAGATCGTGGTTCTAATAATGTTATTGTGATTTGAGGTTGGTTCTGGTGATGTATTTGTGTAGATGTAGCAATATCTAATTTATTAGGTTTATTAGTAGATCATTGTATCTATCATACACTATAGATAGGTGTCCCATCATGCGGCTGGCAGTTATCTTGCCTGACTCTCCTATACACTATACACAGGTGTCCCATCAGTTGGCTGGCAGCTATCTTCCTGACTGTCCCATACACTATAGACATGTGTCCCATCATGCGGCTGGCAGCTGTCTCCCTGATTCTCGCATACACAGGAGCGTTCACTTTGTTGAGTGGTCGTGTTCTCTATGAGACAGACGCTACTACACATCTTTGGCAGTGGCTCAGCTCTTAGAGAGAAAAGCATCCACAGTCCAAAATTGGACCTGCTGGGTCATCACTCCTCTGACAATTAGACTGTCGGCCGAGCCTGTCTATCTCCGGGTTCAGCCAACTGTAGTCTGTGTACAAGCGTTTTAACTACTATCTGAAGGGAATGTGAACGGTTTGGGTGTGTGCACACCATGGTCTTTACACATCTGTGAATCTATTGAGTTTTTCAGGAGGAGGACAGGTTAGGAAACACTGGCATCTTTTTTAAATTGAAATTGTTTTAAGTACTAGTCAGCGACTTCTTGGTGGCAACAGCATGAAAAATGGTTCAAATACCTGTTTTAACCACTTAGTGTCTTTGAAAACGTGAAGCTGTTAAAATAAACAAAATAAAACTGAACGTATGCGCAGCAAGTGCAGATCTTCATTCCTATGGCGTTTTAGCACTTTTTCAAGTGTGTTACAGAGTAGTGTCTTAAATAGATGTCGCACAAAATCATAATTTTACTTTGCCAGTAAAGGGTGCGACCACATAAAGTGTCTAGGGCAGCATGACGGCCAAATACAGCCCTGCCCATTCTATTGTGTAATATCGCCCATTCTGCTGTAAAATGTCTCCAATTTTGCTGAATAATATCTCCCATGCCGCTGTGTAATATCCCCCATTCTGCTTTGTAGTATCCCCCATGTTGCTGTGTATTTTCTACCATGCTACAGTGTAATATTCCTTTAATTCTAAAGTATAGTGTCCCCCATGTTGCTGTGTAATGTCCCCCATGCTGCGGTGTAATCTCCCCTATGCTGCTGTGTAATTTCCTCCCATGCTGCTGTATAATGTACCCAATGCTAAGTTGTAATATCCCCCATTCTGCTGTGTAATGTCTCCCTTGAGGCTCCAATGTGAGGTTTGTGGGGCAGGGGCAGACAGAGTCTATAGTCGGGGGGTTGAGGGGCAGGGGCAGGCAGAGTCTATAGTCTGGGGATTTCGGAGAAGGGGCAGGCAGAGGCTTTTATCTGGAGATTGCAAGGTAGGGGCAGGCAGAGACTATAGTCTGGGTATTGCGGCGGAAGGGCAGGCAGAGGTTATAGTCTGGGGATTGTGGGGGAAGGGCAGGCATAGGATATAGTCGGGATTTTGGGGGAGAGGCAAGTAGAGGCTGTAGTCTGGTGATTGCGGGGGAGGGGCAGGCAGAGGCTAAAGACTAAGGATTAGGTGGCCTGTTATTGTAGTCTGGGGATTAGGGGGCCTATGACTCAAGACAGTGGTTGGGGAGCTGGGGCTGTTAGTATAGTCTTAGAGTTAGGGGGTCTATTGCTGTAGGAGGGGTGTTTTGAGAGCCTATTGCTGTAGTAGGGGGGTTTATGGAGAGTATCGCTGTAAGAGATGAGGTTTAGGGGGCCTATTGGTGTAGGAGGAGTGTTTAGGGTCCTATTGCTGTAGGAGGGGGGTTTAAGGGGCCTATTACTGTGGGGGTGTTTAGGGGGCCTATTGCTGTAGAGGGCGGTTTGGGGAGCCTGACTCGCCCACCTCAGGGCTATGGGACACCCGGTGCCGGGCCGGACTAGTCCGGGGGGTCGTCAGTGGTGGCGGGGCCCGACTTCGTGGCCCTGGCGGGAGTCAATTAATATGGCTTCAGTGGGGGTGCATAAAGTTTATATTCGTTATGCCACATGTGGTTTGCGGCTATTAAGCCACCGCTGCTGATGGGGCCTCCGGGGCTGATGGAATGGCAGCTTGGATGGTCCTGCTCCCCACAGGTGGAGCGGTGCCCCGGGGTAACAGTTGGTGCTTGTAAAAGTCTATGAGGGTGATGTAGATGGTGCAGTGCAGACGAAATAATAGAGGCGACACCAAGGGTGCAGTTTCAAGTTGTTTACTCACAGTTCCTGGTTGGTAGCGCACTGATGCCTTTGGACTGCTGGAACCCCCTGTCAGGGACCTCCGCCGATCCCGGGTAGATCTGAGAATAAAAGCCGGTGCACCCTTCTATTGTGTCCCTCTCTTCAGCTGACTTCTAAGCCTTGCCTTTGCTGGATGAACCTGGCTTGGCCTCCTCTACAGCTTCCGGACAAGGGGGCTCGCCTAGCTGGAACTTTGCCCTCTTCCCAGAGGTTCTGCAGTGGGCTGTGGCCCTGGGCGCTTGCAACCACCCAGGGCCTCGGTTTTCACCTTTGGAAATGACTTCTCTTCCTCCAGTTTCTAGGGACCGTCCCCTGTGTGCAGCTTGATCCCTCCACCTGATCTTTCTGTGGAACAGGCCCTGTGCTTGAAAGCGGTTCAGTGGCCCTGGAATCCCTTCAGTGGTGTTCTGCTGTGGTGTCACCTGAGCCTATCTGGGCCTCAGGGTCTCCACCAGGAAGCGTCGCTTTCTCTTGCTGTGTCTCTTCTCACTTCAACTCCTCTCAACTCACCCTTCCTCCTCTCAGCTCTCCTCACTCAATCTGACTCCTCTGCCTCCCGCAGACTGACTAAACTTGACCTTCCTTGTTCTACTCTACTCTCAGCTTGCTCTTCCCACCCACCCAGTTGCTAAGCTCTACCCTTTGGGAGCAGGGATGGGTCTTACAGCCCCCCAGCATGCAGCCTGGGGGTTTTGCTGCCACTGTCCCTGGTCCCTGTGTGTGCCTAATAATGGGTGTAGTGCAGATTTGCTTGTGGACCGGCGTTTACTCTCTTTCTTACCCAAGATAGGACATCACACCTCTGGCTGAGGTGCAATGTTCCTGTGGCGACGGAAGCCTCAGGAGCGCCACACTCCCCCACAGCGAATCCCCAGCATGTTCACGGGATGAAACAACAAGAAAAGTGGAAAAACTGCTAAATTTTTATAGATGCATCAAACAAGAACATTGGTAAAACTCTACATCCCTTTATGGGAGGCGCATTACTTGAACTTTGCAAAACTTTAAAATAATAAAACTTTAGAGTCTTTTGGATACTCCCACCAGAATTCTGGTAGGGGGCACAACAGGTGCAACATATATACAGGGGGAATCTGACCACACATAGTTTAGTGGACCAATTGTCTTTTCAACTTTGAACTTAGAGGGGTTAATGGGACGAACCAGCCACTAAGTCCAACGACCTGGTTAAAACATGACATATAAATAACAGGGGACCACATTCCAGTCTAGTGGCTGGTAAAACATAAACAGGGGGTGACATCGTGGAAAAGAACATGAGTACAGGACATTAGGAATGGGTGTCGTCTTCAAAAAGAACAAGGAGGTGGGGCAATGCAGGATAGTCTTGAAGGAATGATAAGGGGCAGACAGGGTCTATGTACAGTTCTGTTTCTTCTTTTCTTCTTTTACATCTCTGTGCTAGAGTCCCGACTTGGCAGGGCCCTGGGCAACAGGTAGTACATTGATTGAGATCATTGTCTGTGACTCCTGAATACTTGTGACAGGCCTGCTGCAAGTTGCTGCGGCCTGGGCCTGCTCTGGAGTGGGGCTGCTTGCTTGTGTAGAGCTGCTGGCAGGCGCGGGGCTGCTGGCTGGCATGGGACTGACGGCTGGCATGGGACTGCCGGCTGGAGGGTGGCAGCGCCATTCTGGCTCCTCCTGGGCTGTTTCCTCTCGCAGGATATGCACATTAAGAGCGTACCAGCCACGGCTCCCCATCAGTCGCATGTACTCCACCAGGTCGCCGGGCTGGATGTCACGCCCTGGGTGGCCTTTGGTCAAGTGCTCCTCGATGTCGCGGCGGGAGACGAACACATCTTTGCCCAGGCCGGGCTCCCTGATGAAGCCCCACCCCGCCATTTGCCGGAAGTCAATCACCTGGCCCCTTCTAACTGGGCCCTGGGATCCTTTATGGGCCTTCCTGATGCTGGCCTTGGAAGCCAGGTTGGACACCTCTATGGCCCTTCGCTTTTCCTCTCGGCGCTCCCGTTCTTGCTGGAACTGCTCCAGCTGGCGTGTGCAGGCGATGCGGGTTGCAAGCGGGGTCGCGGCGGGACGTATGGGACGGACCAGTCCTAGGTTGCGGAGCGGGGACGAATTCCAATTCACCCCCAGTGAGTACGCATCTAGCAGGCGGACAGGAGGGCTTGGCAAGGGGCCCACCAGATCATTGGGGCCTGCGGGGCCCAAGGAGCCTTCTGCGTTGCCGGGGGCCGCTGTGCCTGCTGTTGCCTCGGCGTGTTCAGCGGACACCTCCTGCAAGCCTGCAGGAGGGCTGGGCGGTGGCGCTTCATGGTGCGCTGGGTCTGGGTGGACAGGGGCGGCAAACAGCTTACCCGAGTGTTCTACGATGGCCTGCTCTCGGTGGCCCACAACCTCGGGTGCCACCCGCTCCTCCTCGGCACTCGCCCCTCCAGCTCCATGTTCGGCCCGCTTCTCCACCTCCGCCTTTACGTCGCTCAGCCTCCGGGTGAGCAGCTCCACTTCCTCGCGGAGCAGGTCTAGCAGGGGATCCATTTGTCGGCTCCCTGGGGTGCTCGGCTGCAGGTGCTCGGCCATGCTTCCTGCCTGGTTCCCGCTCGCTGCTGCACTGGCTGGGTGCTCGACCACGCCACTCGACTGCACCCTTTTTCCTGGAGGCGGGGCCGGGGGCTGCACCAGTGCCTGGCGCCAGACTGGCACCCATCCCACGGCCGACATTACTCCACCGACAATTCAGTACATTCTCTTTGTCTGCTGGTCTGGCATCTAGAATCGCTTTGCCAGCCAGCCAGCTTTTCTATACGCCATTTCTCTTTCCTCCGCTCTCCATAGCGGGCACTGCTTCGCGCTCTTTTTGCAAGACCAAGGGGGCGGGGCTTACTTTTGCACCCTTCTCCAGGCACGCCCCTCTTCTTCCCGTGCTCAGCGATTTCAATGGCGGCAGTTTTTTTACAGTACTACAGTCTTTAAACACAGTTTCTCAAGACGCACAGTACCCGGTGGGGGCCGGGCATGTTATACTGTTTGTGACGCCAAGGTTGACTCTCCCACCCCAGGGCTATGGGACACCCGGTGCCGGGCCGGACAAGTCCGAGGGGTCATCAGTGGTGGCGGGGCCCGACTCCGTGGCCTTGGCGGGAGTCAATTAATATGGCTTCAGTGGGGGTGCATAAAGTTTATATTCGTGACGCCACCTGTGGTTTGCGGCTATTAAGCCGCCGCTGCTGATGGGGCCTCCGGGGCTGATATAATGGCAGCTTGGATGGTCCTTCTCCCCACAGGTGGGGCGATGCCCCGGGGCAAAAGTTGGTGCTTGTAAAAGGCTATGAGGGTGATGTAGATGGTGCAGTGCAGATGAAATAATAGAGGCGACACCAAGGGTGCAGTTTCAAGTTGTTTACTCACAGTTCCTGGTTGGTAGTGCACTCATGCCTTTGGATTGCTGGAACCCCTTGTCAGGGGCCTCCGCCGATCCCGGGTAGATCTGAGAATAAAAGCCGGTGCACCCTTCTATTGTGTCCCTCTCTTCAGCTGACTTCTAAGCCTTGCCTTTGCTGGATGAACCTGGCTTGGCCTCCACTACAGCTTCCGGACAAGGGCGCTCGCCTAGCTGGAACTTTGCCCTCTTCCCAGAGATCCTGCAGTGGGCTGTGGCCCTGGGCGCTTGCAACCACCCTGGGCCTTGGTTTTCACCTTTGGAAATGACTTCTCTTCCTCCAGTTTCTAGGGACCGTCCCCTGTGTGCAGCTTGATCCCTCCACCTGATCTTTCTGTGGAACAGGCCCTGTGCTTGAAAGCGGTTCAGTGGCCCTGGAATCCCTTCAGTGGTGTTCTGCTGTGGTGTCACCTGAGCCTATCTGGGCCTCAGGGTCTCCAGCAGGAAGCGTCGCTTTCTCTTGCTGTGTCTCTTCTCACTTCAACTCCTCTCAACTCACCCTTCCTCCTCTCAGCTCTCCTCACTCAATCTGACTCCTCTGCCTCCCGCAGACTGACTAAACTTGACCTTCCTTGTTCTACTCTACTCTCGGCTCGCTCCTCCCATCCACCCAATTGCTAAGCTCTAACCTATGGGAGCAGGGATGGGTCTTATGGCCCCCCAGCATGCAGCCTGGGGGGGGTTGCTGCCACTGTCCCTGGTCCCTGTGTGTGCCTAATAATGGGTGTAGAGCAGATTTGCTTGTGGACCGGCGTTTACTCTCTTCCTTACCCAAGATGGGACATCACACCTCTGGCTGGGGTGCAATGTTCCTGTGGCGACGGAAGCCTCAGGGGCGCCACAAACCTATTGCTGTAGAAGGGGGCTTAGGGAACCTATTGGTGTAGATGGGGAGTTTAGGTTGCCTATTGTTGTAGAGGGGGGTTTAGGGGGCCTATTGCTGTAGATGGCAAGTTTAGGTAGCCTATTGCTGTAGAGGGGGAATAAGAAAGCTTATTGCTGTAGAGGAAAGTTTAGGGGGCCTATTGCTGTAGATGGTGGGTTTAGGGAGGCTTACAGAGTGAAAGATAGTGCAAAGGATAAAATCGATGGG
Source organism: Anomaloglossus baeobatrachus (assembly GCF_048569485.1). NCBI lineage: Eukaryota > Metazoa > Chordata > Amphibia > Anura > Aromobatidae > Anomaloglossus > Anomaloglossus baeobatrachus. The sequence continues at coordinate 393,311,719 of NC_134353.1, forward strand.
GAAAAGTGTAAAGACTCAGTATGTTGGGGTTCTCCATATGGAGAGGGGTAGATGTAGAAACTTTGTACTCAAGATCAATGTGAACAGTGGTTTTTATTGTGAAGAACTTGTAGGACCAGCACAAGTATAGATGTTTTGGTCAAAAGACCTTCATCAGTGCATGCAGAGGGTCCTCAGAAAGTATAGTAGTGTGGTGAGCGGCGTAGCCCGGTATGACGTGGTGTCCACCGCTGTCTATGTGGCAATGATGTGCTTGTGCTGGTCCTACAAGTTCTTTATAATAAAAACCACTATTCACGTTGATCTTGAGTGCCAAGTTTCTACAACTATTTGATACGGTTTGGGACCCTACTTGTGCCCCACTCCAGAAGTGACGTGTGTATCAATGCATTAAGTATAGAGAGGGGGAAGGATAGGGAGCTCATTATCGAAAAGGAGCTAGCATGGGGATTCAGTATGAACAGGGGCAGTGTGAGGTCTCAGTATGGAAATGGGGCAGCATGGGTGGGCTCAGTATGGAGTGGAGCAATTTAGGGGACTTCGTATGAGACGTGAGGTAGTGTGGGGGTGCTCAGCATTAGGGCTCTTTTCCACTTGTGTACCGCTTCCGATGCGAGAGCTTCGGAAGCGATATGCTAATGACCCTCTGCTGCGAGCGTCAGCTGAGGGTCATGTAACTGTGATGCAATCTTTCGATTGCATCACAGGAGCGGATTAGATGGGGGAAGCACTTTCCTCTCCGCTTTCTGTCTCTGCGTGCCCTGCAGTGGGATGTTGGGAGTGCGTGAGCTGAGATTCATTGCAAAACGCAGCATGCTGTGATTGCACCGAGAGAACGATTCGTGTGGAGAAATAACAGGAAAGAGGAAACTGGCTCATTGATTAACACTGGTGCGAGTGCAATCCGATTTTTTTATTGGATTGCACTTACACATGCAAATCGCAGGTGGAAACGAGCCCTTAGGCGTGAGATAGCAGAGTGGTCTCTGTATCATGAGTGGGGCAGCATGGAGGCGTCATTATGGAGAAGGGGCAGGCAGCATTTAAAGCGCATTAAGAAGGAGCAGCATTGCTGGCTCAGTATGGAGAAGAGCATTGAGAGAGCCCCATATGGAGAAGGGCAGCATGCATGGGACATTGTGAGGAGGGGGCAGCATGATGTGAGGACAATATGCAGATCATATTTTATAATTGAGAATGGTGTGATGGGTATAATTTATAAAGAGCAGTGTGGCGTTTTTATTTTATTAGGGGGCAGAGTTGCGGTTATAGTATATAAGTGGGGACGGTGTGGTGGGAATATTTTATAGGAGAGGATAGTGTGGAGGCCATGTACGTTAAGAGGGATTGTGTGCAGTAATATTCTTTTGCGGGGAGCACAGTGAGGAGAAATTTTTTTTCCAGTCCACAGCATAGGGCTTATTTATGGCACAGCATTTGTAGGTATTGTTATTCAGGAACATTATAATGGCATTGCTATTTTTCGGGGCACCATGGTGAGATGTGCTGCAGAAGACCGGAGAAGAGGGAAGTCTGCAGAGACGAGCTGTGGATGTGAAGTCATCATGGAGTCAGGTACATGAGAAATCAGCGATCTGTATCACAGACCTTACACGACACTAACATTTATTCAGGTTTAGGGGAAAAAATGAAGCAGAGAAGGCGTGAAGGTATGGACCCAGCACCAATTCCAGTAAAATATAAAAAATGTCTTTATTGAAGCATGTTAAAATTCGCAGAAGAAAACCACAAGGTGAACATTAAATTATGGGTGATCTTGACGTGTTTCGGACCAGTACATAAAAAACAATAAGTTCTTAATCATAAATAACCTATACAGCCTATGATACCAGGTTTATATGTCAGATAAATGCCTGAGTGAGAGAGGTTTGAGGGTGTGACCATTGTTAGGGATAGAAAACAGGTGTGAATAATATTAACTCAATGGACTGAAAATGTGAAAATGGAATGAAGTGGAGTAAAGTAAAAAAAAAAGTATAATGAAATTCCTTATCCAGGAATGAAAAATAAAATAAAATAAAATGAAAAGAATGTGCAAAGTGTATGTGTATTGTGTATGATTTTATGATTAATCTGAAAGAAAGTAATAAGAAATATAGAAAATACTTTCAAATATTATGTAAAGAAGGGAGACAAACTGTTGGATATGGACCATTTCTTGTCCAGGAGAAAACTAGGCCTATAGGATATGGGGAAAAAAAGGTATTAAATTAAAATATGTTTCTGCGTTGTTATGATGGATCAAAAAATTCCTGTTTTTAGACCTTAAATTCTAGAGATTGTTTGTGCTTATGTAGAAAAAGGAAAGGTTTATGACCTATTTAAAGATTTGTGGGTATCAATAAAATGACAAAGTCCAATAGTTGTAATTATTTACTACAAAATTGTTATAAACTAATTCCCATAAATCAATTAATAATTATTCTACCTATATGCATTCATTAATATAAATTCTAGGGGGACCTGCAGGGTAAAAAAAAAAAGTGATATATTTCATCTGCAAATTATAAATTGGATCATATCTGGTGGTAATTGGTTGCAGAATAGAACCCAAAAGGTATATTTAAATGATAAAATGGAAATCTGAATGAAAATTAAGACCTAATGGTTGCCTGGTATCTAATTTAAGGATCCATTTGGCCTCTGCGTATAATAAAGCTGCAAACCAGTCACTCCCTCTGGGTGGTCTGGTAACGTGTTCAATATCTGCCACCTTGAAGGAGGTGAAAACCCCATCATGTAAATCCTGAAAATGTTTAGTGAGTCCCAATGAGGGGCGTTTTTTCTGCATATTGCCTGCTGTAGTAATTGATGATTCTGAAGGGGTTCTAATGTGTTCTGATATGCGTGTTCTAAGAGATCTGGATGTACATCCTATATAATTTTTATTGTAGATAAGGCAAGAGGCTCTATATATTACATGTGATGATGAGCAGTTGATAAAAGAAGTGATTTTGAAAATTTCCCCATTGGCTCCTGGAAACTGTTTCGTACTATGCATGTATAAGCATAGACCACATCGTTGTGACGCGCATGGGAGCCTGTAGTGCTCAACCATGTTTTGCTGGGTTTCACAGCTGTGTATAAGCCAGGTGATATGATGTTACCTATAGTTTTAGCTTTTGTAGCCACAATATTGACACCTTGTGAGAGTTTATGATTTAATTCTCTATCCTGCTGTAAGAGAGCAATGTATTGTAAAAAAAATTGTTTTGATGTTGAAAAAATCCCGGCTATATGGGGTGGTAAAGGTAACACGTTCAGTATAGGTATTATTCTTAGATTTATCCCTCAGTAGATCATCACGTGACCTAGTTCTAGAGATGCTTAGTGCTCTATTCAAAGAATGGTCGGTATACCCTCTCCTCTTCAACCTACTCCTGATGTTCTTGGCTTCTGTGGAAAAGGAGGTTTCAGAGGAACATAGCCTCTTGGCCCTGAGGAATTCGCCTACCGGTAAATTGAGTAGAGTGTGTGGAGTTTGACAATTAACCGCATGTAAGGTGGTGTTTCCACTTATCTCTTTCCTGTACAGAGTTGTCTCGATATCATCTGTATTGGAATTACCTGATAGTTGTATGTCAAGAAAAGGGGCAGAATGGGTAAAATAGATTAACTGAAAACCGCAGATTCAAGTTATTGTTGTTCAGATATGTTCTCAATGATTTGATAAACTCCTGTAAAGTGATATCTGTTTTATGATCACAGATGTACCTAACGTACATGTGTGACCAGATGTGTGTGAGGAATGGATTGTTTGCGGTATGTATGTATTGTTCTTCCCAGTATGCCATGTATAAGTTTGCTATAGTGCATGACAAACTAGCTCCCATAGGCTATCCTGTGACTTGTAAATAATATATTCCATTAAACTGGAAGAAATTATGTTTAAGTAGATAACCAGTTACTGTAAGAATAAATTCTTTATGGATGTCATCCAGAGTGCTATATTTATCAAGATGGAAAAATAGGGCTTGTAAAGTTCTTCATGGGGAATACAGGGATAGAGTGAAACTACGTCGCTAGTAATCCAAAAGAAATGTTCAGTCCATTTCATCTCCCTAAGATTCTGGATGAGGCTTTTTGTGGCCTTTATGTAAACGACGGTGCGCTTCATGAGCGGTTGTAAAATATTGTCTAACCAATCTGAAAGGTGGCTGGTTAGCGATCCCGTGCTAGCAACAATGGGTCTTAACGGAGGGGGGAAGGTATCCTTGTGAACTTTGGGTAGACCCTGAAAGAGGGGGCAAATAGGAGTATCCACCATGAGGTATTTCTAGGTGTTCTTGTTTAGAATCCCCCAATCATAACCTTGTTGTAGAATATTCTGTTATTTGGTAGAAAAAATATCTGAAAAGCTCTTTTAGAAGAGCAAACATAGCACAGAGCGAATGCTGTAGAAAGTAGGCCTGTCTCCTGAGCCGTGCACTTCTAAGGGGTCTTTTGAGCAATTTACGGGGGTCTCAGGACCCAGACCCACATAAATGTGCTCAGAATTAATGTACCTAAAACATAGAAGATATCTCCCAAAAATGAAGGTATTTTTTAAATGTTTAACAGTACTATGGTTCCTGTATTGTCCGCAGTCTGATGATGGCTGGTAACAAATCCTGGTATCTCCTTACTATTGTTACATACATACTAGGAGCTGCAGTTTCATGCCAGACAATGTTATGTTGGGTTAGCTTTAGTTCTGGTGACGTAGTAGTGAATTGAGCTTGATTTTGGTAATGTAGTCATGTACCAATGATGGTTCTGGTGATGTAGTAGTGATTTTAGCTTGGTTCTGATTATGCATTCATATACCAATGGCGGTTCTGGTAATGTAGCAGTGTGCAGATCGTGGTTCTGGTGATGTAGCAGTGTGCAGATGGTGGTTCTCGTGATGTAGTAGTGATTTGAGGTTGGTTCTAGAGATGTTGTCATATACAGATTGTGGTTCTGGTAATGTTATCGTTATTTGAGGTTGGTTCTGGTGATGTATTTGTGTAGATGTAGCAATATTTAATTTATTAGATTTAATAGTAGATCATTATATCTCCCATACATTATAGATAGGTGTCCCATCATGCGGCTGGCAGTTATCCTGCCTGACTCTCCCATACACTATACACAGGTGTCCCATCATTTTGGCTGGCAGCTATCTCCCTGATTCTCACATACACATGAGCATTCACTTTGTTGAGTGGTCGTGTTCTCTATGAGACAGACGCTGCTACACATCTCTGGCAGTGGCTCACCTCTTAGAGAGAAAAGGATTCACAGTCCAAAATTGGACCTGCTGGGTCATCACACCTCTGACAATCAGACTGTCGGCCGAGCCTGTCTATCTCCGGGTTCAGCCAACTGTAGTCTGTGTACAAGCGCCTTAACTACTATCTGAAGGGAATGTGAACGGTTTGGGTGTGTGCACACCATGACCTTTAAATATCTGTGAATCTATTGAGTTTTTCAGGACGAGGACAGGTTAGGAAACACTGGCATCTTTTTTAAATTGAAATTGTTTTAAGTACTAGTCAACGACTTCTTGGTGACAACAGTATGAAAAATGGTTCAAATACCTGTTTTAACCACTTGGTATCTTTGAAAACCTGAAGCTGTTAAAATAAGCAAAATAAAACTGAACGTATGCGCAGCAAGTGCAGATCTTCATTCCTATGGCATTTAGCACTTTTTCAAGTGTGTTAGAGTAGTGTCTTAAATAGATGTCGCGTGCACAAAATCATAATTTTACGTTGTCATTAAAGGGTGCGACCACATAAAGTGTCTAGGGCAGCATGACGGACAAATACGCCCTGCCCATGCTACTGTGTAATATCCCCCCATTCTGCTGTAAAATGTCTCCAATTTTGCTGAATAATATCTCCCATGCCGCTGTGTAATATCCCCCATTCTGCTTTGTAATATCCCCCATGTTGCTGTGTATTTTCTACCATGCTACAGTGTAATATCCCTCTATTCTGCTGTATAATGTCTCCCATGTTGTTGTGTAATGTCCCAATGCTGCTGTGTAATTCACCCCCATGCTGCTGTATAATGTACCCAATGCTGTTGTGTAATATACCCCATTCTACTGTATATCCGCCATGCTGCAGTGTACTATCCCCCATTCTGCTCTGTGTAATGTCCCCACTACTGCTGTGTAATGTTCTCCATGCTACTGTGTAATATCTGCACTTTGCTGTATGTCTCCCGTGCTGCTGTGTAAAATCTGCATTTTGCTGTGTAATATCCCCATGCTGCTGTATAATATCCCCAATTATGCTGTGTAATATCTTCCATGCTGCTGTGTAATATATCCCATGCCGCTGTGTAATATTCTTCATTCTGCTTTCTAATATCCCCCATTCTAGTGTATAACGTCTCCAATTTTGCCGTAAAATGTCCTTCATGCTGCTGTGTAATATCCCCCATTCTGCTATGTAATATCCCCCATGCTGCTGTGTAATATCCCCGTTCTGTTTTGTAATATTTGGCATTCTGCTGTAAAATGTCCCCCATGCTGCTATGTAATGTCCGCAATGCTGCTGTGTACTATCCCCCATTCTTCTGTATAATATACCCCATGGTGCAGTATAATAAACCCTATTCTGCTGTCTTATGTTCCCCATTTTACTGTATAATGTCCTCCATGCTACTGTGTAATATCTGGCATTCTGCTGTGTGTATCTCTTGCTCCTATGTAATACCCCCATTCTTCTGTATAATGTCTCCCATGCTGCTGTGTAATATATCCCACTTTTTGCTTTGTAATATCTCCCATTCTGTTGTGTGGTGTCCCCAAATATTTCTGTGTAATGTTCCCCATGCTACAGTGTAATATCCCCTATTCTGCTGTATAATATCCCACTGGTTCCTGTGTAATGTTCCAAAAGCTGCTGTGTAATGTTCCCTTTGCTGATGTGTAATATCCCCTATTCTGCTGTATAATGTCTCCCATGTAGCTGTGTAATGTCCCACATGCTGTTGCGTAATGTTTCCCATGCTGCGTTGTAAGCTCCCCTATGCTGCTGTGTAATATACCCCCATTCTGCTTTATAAAGTCTCCCATGCTCCTCTGTCATGTTCTCTATGCTGCTGTGTAATGTACCCCATGCTGCTGTGTAATGTCCCTTATGCTGCTTTTTAATATGCCTCATTCTGCTGTACAATGTTTCCCATGCTCCTGTGTAATATCCCCCATTATGCTGTATAACGTCCTCCATGCTACTTTTTATTATCCGCCATTCTGCAGCAATCCGATCGCTCTGCACTATCTGCTGATCACAATTATACAGCTGTAAACAGCAGATACGGTCACTTCCTGCTTCACTGGCCTCCGGTAAAAGTAAAACTGAAAGTGGTTCATGTCTAGCATAGGAGTCATCACATGACCCTGTGCTACCATGACAACCACCGGAAGTCACGTGACATGTCACGTGACTTCCGGAATCGGGTGGTAAGTAAAACTTTACAGCGATCGCGTATTGTCACATATTGACAGCGCCATTTCAGGGGTTAAACGGCACGAGCAGATAACAATTCTGCTCGTGCCTAGCAGGCACTCATCTCTGCTTTGAAAATCAGCTGAGATGTGCGCCGATCGCGGCATGCTGCCGCCGGCAGACCATGGGCAGTAACTTTATGACCGCTAGGACATAAAATTACTGCCCGCGGTCGTTAAGGGGTTAATGTCCCCCATGCTGCCATGTAATTTCTCCTGTTGTAGCTGTATAATGTACCCAATGCTGCTGTGTAATATCCCCCATTCTGCTGTATGATAACCCCATTGGTGCAGTTTACTTGTTTCCATTTTGCTGTATAATGTCCCCCCTGCTGCTGTATAATGTCCTGTTTTTTGTAATATATGCCATTCTGTTGTATGTCTCCTATGCTGCTGTATAATATCACCATTAGAGTTGAGCGCGGTTCGTGGTTCGTGGTTCTCCAGTTCTAGGCTCGAGTGATTTTCGGGCATGTTCTAGATCGAACTAGAACTCGAGCTTTTTGCAAAAGCTCGATAGTTCTAGAAACGTTCGAGAACGGTTCTAGCAGCCAAAAAACAGCTAAATCATAGCTTGGTTTCTGCTGTAATAGTGTAAGTCACTCTGTGAATCAAACTATTATCACATTTCAGTGTATAGTGTGCGTGAACAGCGCCTTCAGATCACTGCTGTTTCTATAATGGCGATCGCCATTTTTTTTTTTTTTTTCTTGTCTTCCTTCCCTAAGCGCGCGCGTCTTGTGGGGCGGGCCAGCATGTCAGCCAATCACAGACACACACACAGCTAAGTGGACTTTGAGCCAGAGAAGCAACGGCATGTGTGATAGGATCTGCATGTCACATGTCCCTGCATTATAAAACCGGACATTTTCTTCACGGACGCCATTATCTGCCTTCTGCGTCTTTGGTGTCAGACATCACTGTCGCAGCTCCGTCATCCTGAGTCCTATAGCCGATACAGCTGTATGCGCTGCATACACAGCGTTAGACAGCATAGGGAGAGCACTTTATAGCAGTCCTTTTAAGGGCTCAAACCGGCAGGGTCAGAGTTAAGGTGACAGGTCCTGAAAACAGCGCCAGCGTCTGTGCAGCCAAGGTCAGGGATTTCCTCCCTGCATTTCACCATTAGGAGGGAATAGAAAGACAGGCTTCCATTCCTCTACCCAGAGCACCACAATCCTGCCACTGTACCCTCTTGTCCTCTGCACACTCCAACTCATAACTAAGCCATTATACTAGCAAACACTCAGTGTACCTAGTGGCATCCTATCTGTGGCTATTGGACTTTGCTTTAGTCCCACTAGTGCCAAGACATTTGCAGAGCGCATCTGCCTGCATTGCACACTCCAACTAATTATAACGAAGCCATTATACTAGCAAACACTCAGTGTACCTAGTGGCATCCTATACGTGGCTATTGGACTTTGCTATAGTCCCACTAGTGCCAAGACATTTGCAGAGCGCATCTGCCTGCATTGCACACTCCAACTAATTATAACGAAGCCATTATACTAGCAAACACTCAGTGTACCTAGTGGCATCCTATACGTGGCTATTGGACTTTGCTATAGTCCCACTAGTGCCAAGACATTTGCAGAGCGCATCTGCCTGCGTTGCACACTCCAACTAATTATAACTAAGCCATTATACTAGCAAACACTCAGTGTACCTAGTGGCATCCTATACGTGGCTATTGGACTTTGCTATAGTCCCACTAGTGCCAAGACATTTGCAGAGCGCATCTGCCTGCGTTGCACACTCCAACTAATTATAACTAAGCCATTATACTAGCAAACACTCAGTGTACCTAGTGGCATCCTATACGTGGCTATTGGACTTTGCTATAGTCCCACTAGTGCCAAGACATTTGCAGAGCGCATCTGCCTGCGTTGCACACTCCAACTAATTATAACTAAGCCATTATACTAGCAAACACTCAGTGTACCTAGTGGCATCCTATACGTGGCTATTGGACTTTGCTATAGTCCCACTAGTGCCAAGACATTTGCAGCACGTCTGCCTGCGTTTCACACTCCAACTAATTATAACTAAGCCATTATACTAGCAAACACTCAGTGTACCTAGTGGCATCCTATACGTGGCTATTGGACTTTGCTATAGTCCCACTAGTGCCAAGACATTTGCAGAGCGCATCTGCCTGCGTTGCACACTCCAACTAATTATAACTAAGCCATTATACTAGCAAACACTCAGTGTACCTAGTGGCATCATATACGTGGCTATTGGACTTTGCTATAGTCCCACTAGTGCCAAGACATTTGCAGCACGTCTGCCTGCATTGCACACTCCAACTAATTATAACTAAGCCATTATACTAGCAAACACTCAGTGTACCTAGTGGCATCCTATACGTGGCTATTGGACTTTGCTATAGTCCCACTAGTGCCAAGACATTTGCAGAGCGCATCTGCCTGCATTGCACACTCCAACTAATTATAACGAAGCCATTATACTAGCAAACACTCAGTGTACCTAGTGGCATCCTATACGTGGCTATTGGACTTTGCTATAGTCCCACTAGTGCCAAGACATTTGCAGAGCGCATCTGCCTGCGTTGCACACTCCAACTATTTATAACCAAGCCATTATACTAGCAAACACTCAGTGTACCTAGTGGCATCATATACGTGGCTATTGGACTTTGCTATAGTCCCACTAGTGCCAAGACATTTGCAGCACGTCTGCCTGCGTTGCACACTCCAACTAATTATAACTAAGCCATTATACTAGCAAACACTCAGTGTACCTAGTGGCATCCTATACGTGGCTATTGGACTTTGCTATAGTCCCACTAGTGCCAAGACATTTGCAGCACGTCTGCCTGCGTTGCACACTCCAACCAATTATAACTAAGCCATTATACTAGCAAACACTCAGTGTACCTAGTGGCATCCTATACGTGGCTATTGGACTTTGCTATAGTCCCACTAGTGCCAAGACATTTGCAGAGCGCATCTGCCTGCGTTGCACACTCCAACTAATTATAACTAAGCCATTATACTAGCAAACACTCAGTGTACCTAGTGGCATCCTATACGTGGCTATTGGACTTTGCTATAGTCCCACTAGTGCCAAGACATTTGCAGAGCGCATCTGCCTGCGTTGCACACTCCAACTAATTATAACTAAGCCATTATACTAGCAAACACTCAGTGTACCTAGTGGCATCCTATACGTGGCTATTGGACTTTGCTATAGTCCCACTAGTGCCAAGACATTTGCAGAGCGCATCTGCCTGCGTTGCACACTCCAACTAATTATAACTAAGCCATTATACTAGCAAACACTCAGTGTACCTAGTGGCATCCTATACGTGGCTATTGGACTTTGCTATAGTCCCACTAGTGCCAAGACATTTGCAGCACGTCTGCCTGCGTTGCACACTCCAACTAATTATAACTAAGCCATTATACTAGCAAACACTCAGTGTACCTAGTGGCATCCTATACGTGGCTATTGGACTTTGCTATAGTCCCACTAGTGCCAAGACATTTGCAGCACGTCTGCCTGCGTTGCACACTCCAACTAATTATAACTAAGCCATTATACTAGCAAACACTCAGTGTACCTAGTGGCATCATATACGTGGCTATTGGACTTTGCTATAGTCCCACTAGTGCCAAGACATTTGCAGCACGTCTGCCTGCGTTGCACACTCCAACTATTTATAACTAAGCCATTATACTAGCAAACACTCAGTGTACCTAGTGGCATCCTATACGTGGCTATTGGACTTTGCTATAGTCCCACTAGTGCCAAGACATTTGCAGAGCGCATCTGCCTGCGTTACACACTCCAACTAATTATAACTAAGCCATTATACTAGCAAACACTCAGTGTACCTAGTGGCATCATATACGTGGCTATTGGACTTTGCTATAGTCCCACTAGTGCCAAGACATTTGTAGCACGTCTGCCTGCGTTGCACACTCCAACTAATTATAACTAAGCCATTATACTAGCAAACACTCAGTGTACCTAGTGGCATCCTATACGTGGCTATTGGACTTTGCTATAGTCCCACTAGTGCCAAGACATTTGCAGAGCGCATCTGCCTGCGTTGCACACTCCAACTAATTATAACTAAGCCATTATACTAGCAAACACTCAGTGTACCTAGTGGCATCCTATACGTGGCTATTGGACTTTGCTATAGTCCCACTAGTGCCAAGACATTTGCAGAGCGCATCTGCCTGCGTTGCACACTCCAACTAATTATAACTAAGCCATTATACTAGCAAACACTCAGTGTACCTAGTGGCATCCTATACGTGGCTATTGGACTTTGCTATAGTCCCACTAGTGCCAAGACATTTGCAGAGCGCATCTGCCTGCGTTGCACACTCCAACTAATTATAACTAAGCCATTATACTAGCAAACACTCAGTGTACCTAGTGGCATCCTATACGTGGCTATTGGACTTTGCTATAGTCCCACTAGTGCCAAGACATTTGCAGAGCGCATCTGCCTGCGTTGCACACTCCAACTAATTATAACTAAGCCATTATACTAGCAAACACTCAGTGTACCTAGTGGCATCCTATACGTGGCTATTGGACTTTGCTATAGTCCCACTAGTGCCAAGACATTTGCAAAGCGCATCTGCCTGCGTTGCACACTCCAACTAATTATAACTAAGTTGCATTGTCAGGGATATTTATTCTTTATTATTCTGCTGTTAATAAAGCTAGACCACCACTGCAATCTTCACCACCTCTCAATTTTTACTACCACATTTTCAGTCCACAATCTTGTCGCAATCAACATGAGTGGCAAAATGACAGATGCTGGTGGAAAGGGGAAGAGGCGTGGTGGAAAAGGCAAAAAAGGTTTTGTCCGTGGGGAAGGTGGCAAAGCTCCATTATCATCTGCTGAAGATAGACCATCTACCAGCAAAATTAAGATGTCTACTACTTACCGTGGACAATCCGATGTGCTCCCTTTTTTACGGACACGAACAACAGGAAGAAAGGTAGATGATGGGCAAAAAAGGAAAATGCTTGAATGGATCTCAAGTGGTCCAACAAGTGCCCTCTCAGCCACTTCAAGTACCGCATCCAAAAAACACCAGTCCTCTGAGTTGTCATCCCAATCACACTTGATTTCTCCTAGCTCTGAAGTCTCCATCAGCCCTGCACAGTATGGTGGAACTGAGATGGCTGAGTCTGCAGAGCTGTTCAGTCACACTATAGCCTGGGAATCAGAGGTCTGCTCCCAAGCTACAGTGAGTACAGAACAGGAAATGGTCTGCAGTGATGCCCAGAACCTTTGTGACTCTGATTCAGGCCGTGAGGACCAAGTTTCTGAGCATAATGTTGACCCTTTGTCACAAACTGTAACACCTGTGGTTATAGACAATGAGGAACATACTGATGAAGATGAGACGCAGATACCCGATTGGGATGACAACTTAAATATTCGGTCAGGGCAAGAAGAGGCTCGGTCTGAGGGGGAGGGGAGTGCAAACACAACAATTGATGATGACGTTCTAGATCCCACCTACTGTCAACCCCCAGTCAGGCACTCGAGGAGGTCAACAGAGGCGGTGGAGGAGGATGCAACCGACGACGAAGTTACCTTGCGCCTTCCTGGACAGAGTCGGAGCACTGGTAGCACGTCTACAACTGCATCCTCAGCCACCACTCTGCCTATGAGCATTATTCGGGGTGGATCAACAGGTCGCATGGCCTCTAAGCCTTGCCTAGCCTGGTCCTTTTTTGACATCGAAAAAGATCGCCCAAATCATGTGATATGTAACATTTGTCATGATTCTCTTAGTAGAGGTCAAAACCTCAGCAGTTTGACAACTTCTTCCATGAATCGTCACATGAATAAATATCATAAGTCCCGGTGGGAAGCTCACCGTGCTGCAATGCGGCCTAGCGGAGCGAACCATCCACCGCCTGCCCCTTCCAGTGCATCCGCGCGCTCTTCATCTTCTAGGACTGTGGGGACAGCTGTCACACCTGTTTTTCCACGCAAAACTTCCACCACTGTAACCGCAACAGGCAGTTTGCTTGTAAGGTCGTCAGTTGGTTTGGAAGGGGAAACAAGTGAGTGTGTACAGCTCTCTCAGACATCGATAGCACCAACGTTGGATGAAGGCAACATCATGTCTCCGCCTGCACTTTCCTCACAAACCTGCATTTTTCCAGGGACACCCTACTCAACACCGTCTACACACAGCAGCCAGATCTCTGTCCCTCAGATGTGGTCAAATAAAAGGCCCCTTCCTGCGACCCATGACAAAGCTAAGAGGTTGACTCTATCCCTCTGTAAGCTGTTGGCTACCGAAATGCTGCCTTTCCGCCTAGTGGACACACAGGATTTTAGAGACCTTATGTCTGTCGCTGTGCCCCAGTACCAGATGCCTAGTCGCCACTACTTCTCTAAGAAAGGTGTGCCCGCGCTACACCAGCATGTCGCACACAACATCACCGCTTCCTTGAGAAACTCTGTGTGTGAACGGGTGCATTTCACCACCGATACTTGGACCAGTAAGCATGGACAGGGACGTTACATGTCGCTGACTGGGCACTGGGTAACTATGGTGATAGATGGTGAAGGGTCTGCTGCACAAGTCTTGCCGTCCCCACGACTTGTGTGTCAATCCTATGTCTGTCCAAGTTCCGCCACAGCTTCTGCATCCTCCACCTCATCTGGGTCCTCCACCTCCGCCCCAAGCCTGCCTGGTCAGGCCACCAGCGTTCTCACTGCGCAGAAGGAATCACGCACCCCTCATTACTATGCTGGCAGCAGAGCGCAACGGCATCAGGCGGTCTTTAGCTTGACATGTCTTGGGAATAAGAGTCACACAGCTGAGGAGTTGTGGTCAGCTCTGCGGTCCGAGTTTAATAAATGGTTGTCACCACTCAACCTGCAGCCTGGTAAGGCCGTGTGCGACAATGCTGCAAACCTGGGTGCGGCACTTCGCCTGGGCAAGGTGACACACGTACCTTGTATGGCTCACGTGTTGAACCTTGTCGTCCAGCAATTTTTAACACACTATCCCGGCCTAGATGGCCTTCTGAACAGGGCACGAAAACTGTCAGCTCACTTCCGCCGTTCAAGCGCCGCAGCAGAGCGACTTGCATCGCTCCAGAAGTCTTTCGGCCTGCCGGTTCATCGCCTGAAATGCGATGTGGCGACACGCTGGAATTCAACTCTCCACATGTTACAGCGACTGTGGCAGCACCGCAGAGCCCTGGTGCAATACGTCATGACGTATAGCCTGGGCCAACGAGATGCAGAGGTGGGGCAGATCACCCTGATGGAGTGGTCTCAGATCAAGGACCTATGCACCCTTCTGCACAGTTTCGACATGGCGACGAATATGTTTAGCTCTGACAATGCCATTATCAGCATGACGATTCCAGTCATTTACATGCTGGAGCACACGCTAAACACTATTCGGAGTCAGGGGGTGGGACAACATGAAGGGGAGGAACTACAGGAGGATTCATATGCGCAAGGGACAACAACATCACCAAGGTCCAGACGTTCATCATCACCAACGCAGCAGGCATGGGACCATGGGGGACAGGGATCGACAAGGGCGCATAGTAGCAGGCGAAATGTTGAGCAAGGTGCAGGAGAACATGAAGAAATGGAGGACGAACTGTCCATGGACATGGAAGACTCAGCGGATGAGGGAGACCTTGGTCAAATTTCAGTTGAAAGAGGTTGGGGGGAGATGTCAGAGGAAGAAAGAACGGGTAGCACCTCTATGCCACAAACACAGTGTGGACTTGGTCCGCATGGCTGCGCAAGACACATGAGTGCCTTTTTGTTGCACTACCTCCAACATGACAGTCGTATTGTCAAAATTAGAAGTGATGATGACTACTGGATTGCCACACTATTAGATCCCCGGTACAAGTCCAAATTTTGTGACATAATTCCAGCCATAGAAAGGGACGCACGTATGCAGGAGTATCAGCAGAAGCTGTTACTCGATCTTAGCTCGGCTTTTCCACCAAACAACCGTGCAGGTGCAGGGAGGGAATCTCCCACTTGTAACTTGACAAACATGGGACGGTCTCGTCATCTTCAACAGTCTACCCGTACCAGTAGGACCGTATCTGGTGCCGGTAACAGCAATTTTATGGAATCTTTTCATAATTTTTTTAGACCCTCTTTTGCAAGGCCACCAGAGACAACAAGTCTGACACATAGTCAACGGCTGGAGAGGATGATACAGGAGTATCTCCAAATGAACATCGATGCCATGACTGTGCAACTGGAGCCTTGCTCCTTTTGGGCTTCAAACCTAGAAAAATGGCCAGAGCTCGCAACTTACGCCTTGGAGATTTTGTCGTGTCCAGCTGCCAGCGTTGTCTCTGAACGTGTCTTCAGTGCTGCTGGGTGTGTGCTGACAGATAAGCGCACGCGTCTGTCCAGTGACAATGTGGACAGACTGACGTTCATCAAAATGAACAAGTCATGGATCCAGAAGGAATTTACTACCCCTGTGTCATCCTGGGGAGAGTAAATGCTTGTTGATTTGGAATGTGCTTGATGCAAATCAAAACATCCTGTTTGCAACTAGGGCACAAGTGCTGCCACTGATAAGGT
This sequence comes from Anomaloglossus baeobatrachus, assembly GCF_048569485.1. Classification (NCBI taxonomy): domain Eukaryota; kingdom Metazoa; phylum Chordata; class Amphibia; order Anura; family Aromobatidae; genus Anomaloglossus; species Anomaloglossus baeobatrachus. The sequence continues at coordinate 393,327,819 of NC_134353.1, forward strand.
GTCTGTGTGGGGCCCAATTTTTGGAAAAAAGGGAGACTCCGCTTGGAGTAACCCTTGCATACATTGTTTTTAAAAGAAGCCAAGATGAACAAGTCATGGGTCAGCAAAGACTTTATCTACCTACCCCGGTGTCATCCTGGGGACGGATAAGAATGGCATATTTTGGAATGTGCTTGATGCAAATCTAGCTGTGAAGTGTACAACTAGGGCACAAGTGCTGCCACTGAATGGGTGGGTGTGTGTGGGGCCCAATTTTTGGAAAAAAAGGGAGACTCCGCTTGGAGTAACCCTTGCTTGCTGTGTTTTTAAAAGAAGCCAAGATGAACAGAGCTGGGATCAGGAAAGACTTTGCTACCTACCCCGGTGTCATCCTGGGGACGGATAAGAATGGCGTATTTTTGAATGTGCTTGATGCAAATCTAGCTGTGAAGTGTACAACTAGGGCACAAGTGCTGCCACTGAATGGGTGGGTGTGTGTGGGGCCCAATTTTTGGAAAAAAAAAGGGAGACTCCGCTTGGAGTAACCCTTGCTTACATTGTTTTTAAAAGAAGCCAAGATGAACAGAGCTGGGATCAGGAAAGACTTTGCTACCTACCCCGGTGTCATCCTGGGGACGGATAAGAATGGCGTATTTTGGAATGTGCTTGATGCAAATCTAGCTGTGAAGTGTACAACTAGGGCACAAGTGCTGCCACTGAATGGGTGGGTGTGTGTGGGGCCCAATTTTTGGAAAAAAAGGGAGACTCCGCTTGGAGTAACCCTTGCTTGCTGTGTTTTTAAAAGAAGCCAAGATGAACAGAGCTGGGATCAGGAAAGACTTTGCTACCTACCCCGGTGTCATGCTGGGGACGGTTAATTATGGCGTATTTTGGAATGTGCTTGATGCAAATCTAGCTGTGAAGTGTACAACTAGGGCACAAGTGCTGCCACTGAATGGGTGGGTGTGTGTGGGGCCCAATTTTTGGAAAAAAAGGGAGACTCCGCTTGGAGTAACCCTTGCTTACATTGTTTTTAAAAGAAGCCAAGATGAACAAGTCATGGGTCAGCAAAGACTTTATCTACCTACCCCGGTGTCATGCTGGGGACGGTTAATTATGGCGTATTTTTGAATGTGCTTGATGCAAATGTAGCTGTGAAGTGTACAACTAGGGCACAAGTGCTGCCACTGAATGGGTGGGTGTGTGTGGGGCACAATTTTTGGAAAAAAAGGGAGACTCCGCTTGGAGTAACCCTTGCTTACATTGTTTTTAAAAGAAGCCAAGATGAACAAGTCATGGGTCAGCAAAGACTTTATCTACCTACCCCGGTGTCATCCTGGGGACGGATAAGAATGGCGTATTTTGGAATGTGCTTGATGCAAATCTAGCTGTGAAGTGTACAACTAGGGCACAAGTGCTGCCACTGAATGGGTGGGTGTGTGTGGGGCCCAATTTTTGGAAAAAAAGGGAGACTCCGCTTGGAGTAACCCTTGCTTGCTGTGTTTTTAAAAGAAGCCAAGATGAACAGAGCTGGGATCAGGAAAGACTTTGCTACCTACCCCGGTGTCATCCTGGGGACGGATAAGAATGGCGTATTTTGGAATGTGCTTGATGCAAATGTAGCTGTGAAGTGTACAACTAGGGCACAAGTGCTGCCACTGAATGGGTGGGTGTGTGTGGGGCACAATTTTTGGAAAAAAATGGGAGACTCCGCTTGGAGTAACCCTTGCTTACATTGTTTTTAAAAGAAGCCAAGATGAACAAGTCATGGGTCAGCAAAGACTTTATCTACCTACCCCGGTGTCATCCTGGGGACGGATAAGAATGGCGTATTTTTGAATGTGCTTGATGCAAATGTAGCTGAGAAGTGTACAACTAGGGCACAAGTGCTGCCACTGAATGGGTGGGTGTGTGTGGGGCCCAATTTTTGGAAAAAAAGGGAGACTCCGCTTGGAGTAACCCTTGCTTGCTGTGTTTTTAAAAGAAGCCAAGATGAACAGAGCTGGGATCAGGAAAGACTTTGCTACCTACCCCGGTGTCATGCTGGGGACGGTTAATTATGGCGTATTTTGGAATGTGCTTGATGCAAATCTAGCTGTGAAGTGTACAACTAGGGCACAAGTGCTGCCACTGAATGGGAGGGTGTGTGTGGGGCACAATTTTTGGAAAAAAGGGAGACTCCGCTTGGAGTAACCCTTGCTTACATTATTTTTAAAAGAAGCCAAGATGAACAAGTCATGGGTCAGCAAAGACTTTATCTACCTACCCCGGTGTCATGCTGGGGACGGTTAATTATGGCGTATTTTTGAATGTGCTTGATGCAAATGTAGCTGTGAAGTGTACAACTAGGGCACAAGTGCTGCCACTGAATGGGTGGGTGTGTGGGGCCCAATTTTTGGAAAAAAAGGGAGACTCCGCTTGGAGTAACCCTTGCTTGCTGTGTTTTTAAAAGAAGCCAAGATGAACAGAGCTGGGATCAGGAAAGACTTTGCTACCTACCCCGGTGTCATCCTGGGGACGGATAAGAATGGCGTATTTTTGAATGTGCTTGATGCAAATGTAGCTGTGAAGTGTACAACTAGGGCACAAGTGCTGCCACTGAATGGGTGGGTGTGTGGGGCCCAATTTTTGGAAAAAAAGGGAGACTCCGCTTGGAGTAACCCTTGCTTGCTGTGTTTTTAAAAGAAGCCAAGATGAACAGAGCTGGGATCAGGAAAGACTTTGCTACCTACCCCGGTGTCATCCTGGGGACGGATAAGAATGGCGTATTTTTGAATGTGCTTGATGCAAATCTAGCTGTGAAGTGTACAACTAGGGCACAAGTGCTGCCACTGAATGGGTGGGTGTGTGGGGCCCAATTTTTGGAAAAAAAGGGAGACTCCGCTTGGAGTAACCCTTGCTTGCTGTGTTTTTAAAAGAAGCCAAGATGAACAGAGCTGGGATCAGGAAAGACTTTGCTACCTACCCCGGTGTCATGCTGGGGACGGTTAATTATGGCGTATTTTTGAATGTGCTTGATGCAAATGTAGCTGTGAAGTGTACAACTAGGGCACAAGTGCTGCCACTGAATGGGTGGGTGTGTGGGGCCCAATTTTTGGAAAAAAAGGGAGACTCCGCTTGGAGTAACCCTTGCTTGCTGTGTTTTTAAAAGAAGCCAAGATGAACAGAGCTGGGATCAGGAAAGACTTTGCTACCTACCCCGGTGTCATCCTGGGGACGGATAAGAATGGCGTATTTTTGAATGTGCTTGATGCAAATCTAGCTGTGAAGTGTACAACTAGGGCACAAGTGCTGCCACTGAATGGGTGGGTGTGTGTGGGGCCCAATTTTTGGAAAAAAAGGGAGACTCCGCTTGGAGTAACCCTTGCTTACATTGTTTTTAAAAGAAGCCAAGATGAACAGAGCTGGGATCAGGAAAGACTTTGCTACCTACCCCGGTGTCATCCTGGGGACGGATAAGAATGGCGTATTTTGGAATGTGCTTGATGCAAATCTAGCTGTGAAGTGTACAACTAGGGCACAAGTGCTGCCACTGAATGGGTGGGTGTGTGTGGGGCCCAATTTTTGGAAAAAAAGGGAGACTCCGCTTGGAGTAACCCTTGCTTGCTGTGTTTTTAAAAGAAGCCAAGATGAACAGAGCTGGGATCAGGAAAGACTTTGCTACCTACCCCGGTGTCATCCTGGGGACGGATAAGAATGGCGTATTTTGGAATGTGCTTGATGCAAATCTAGCTGTGAAGTGTACAACTAGGGCACAAGTGCTGCCACTGAATGGGTGGGTGTGTGTGGGGCCCAATTTTTGGAAAAAAAGGGAGACTCCGCTTGGAGTAACCCTTGCTTACATTGTTTTTAAAAGAAGCCAAGATGAACAAGTCATGGGTCAGCAAAGACTTTATCTACCTACCCCGGTGTCATGCTGGGGACGGTTAATTATGGCGTATTTTTGAATGTGCTTGATGCAAATGTAGCTGTGAAGTGTACAACTAGGGCACAAGTGCTGCCACTGAATGGGTGGGTGTGTGTGGGGCACAATTTTTGGAAAAAAAGGGAGACTCCGCTTGGAGTAACCCTTGCTTGCTGTGTTTTTAAAAGAAGCCAAGATGAACAGAGCTGGGATCAGGAAAGACTTTGCTACCTACCCCGGTGTCATCCTGGGGACGGATAAGAATGGCGTATTTTGGAATGTGCTTGATGCAAATGTAGCTGTGAAGTGTACAACTAGGGCACAAGTGCTGCCACTGAATGGGTGGGTGTGTGTGGGGCACAATTTTTGGAAAAAAATGGGAGACTCCGCTTGGAGTAACCCTTGCTTACATTGTTTTTAAAAGAAGCCAAGATGAACAAGTCATGGGTCAGCAAAGACTTTATCTACCTACCCCGGTGTCATCCTGGGGACGGATAAGAATGGCGTATTTTTGAATGTGCTTGATGCAAATGTAGCTGTGAAGTGTACAACTAGGGCACAAGTGCTGCCACTGAATGGGTGGGTGTGTGTGGGGCCCAATTTTTGGAAAAAAAGGGAGACTCCGCTTGGAGTAACCCTTGCTTGCTGTGTTTTTAAAAGAAGCCAAGATGAACAGAGCTGGGATCAGGAAAGACTTTGCTACCTACCCCGGTGTCATGCTGGGGACGGTTAATTATGGCGTATTTTGGAATGTGCTTGATGCAAATCTAGCTGTGAAGTGTACAACTAGGGCACAAGTGCTGCCACTGAATGGGTGGGTGTGTGTGGGGCACAATTTTTGGAAAAAAGGGAGACTCCGCTTGGAGTAACCCTTGCTTACATTGTTTTTAAAAGAAGCCAAGATGAACAAGTCATGGGTCAGCAAAGACTTTATCTACCTACCCCGGTGTCATGCTGGGGACGGTTAATTATGGCGTATTTTTGAATGTGCTTGATGCAAATGTAGCTGTGAAGTGTACAACTAGGGCACAAGTGCTGCCACTGAATGGGTGGGTGTGTGGGGCCCAATTTTTGGAAAAAAAGGGAGACTCCGCTTGGAGTAACCCTTGCTTGCTGTGTTTTTAAAAGAAGCCAAGATGAACAGAGCTGGGATCAGGAAAGACTTTGCTACCTACCCCGGTGTCATCCTGGGGACGGATAAGAATGGCGTATTTTTGAATGTGCTTGATGCAAATGTAGCTGTGAAGTGTACAACTAGGGCACAAGTGCTGCCACTGAATGGGTGGGTGTGTGGGGCCCAATTTTTGGAAAAAAAGGGAGACTCCGCTTGGAGTAACCCTTGCTTGCTGTGTTTTTAAAAGAAGCCAAGATGAACAGAGCTGGGATCAGGAAAGACTTTGCTACCTACCCCGGTGTCATCCTGGGGACGGATAAGAATGGCGTATTTTTGAATGTGCTTGATGCAAATGTAGCTGTGAAGTGTACAACTAGGGCACAAGTGCTGCCACTGAATGGGTGGGTGTGTGGGGCCCAATTTTTGGAAAAAAAGGGAGACTCCGCTTGGAGTAACCCTTGCTTGCTGTGTTTTTAAAAGAAGCCAAGATGAACAGAGCTGGGATCAGGAAAGACTTTGCTACCTACCCCGGTGTCATGCTGGGGACGGTTAATTATGGCGTATTTTTGAATGTGCTTGATGCAAATGTAGCTGTGAAGTGTACAACTAGGGCACAAGTGCTGCCACTGAATGGGTGGGTGTGTGGGGCCCAATTTTTGGAAAAAAAGGGAGACTCCGCTTGGAGTAACCCTTGCTTGCTGTGTTTTTAAAAGAAGCCAAGATGAACAGAGCTGGGATCAGGAAAGACTTTGCTACCTACCCCGGTGTCATGCTGGGGACGGTTAATTATGGCGTATTTTTGAATGTGCTTGATGCAAATCTAGCTGTGAAGTGTACAACTAGGGCACAAGTGCTGCCACTGAATGGGTGGGTGTGTGTGGGGCCCAATTTTTGGAAAAAAAGGGAGACTCCGCTTGGAGTAACCCTTGCTTACATTGTTTTTAAAAGAAGCCAAGATGAACAGAGCTGGGATCAGGAAAGACTTTGCTACCTACCCCGGTGTCATCCTGGGGACGGATAAGAATGGCGTATTTTGGAATGTGCTTGATGCAAATCTAGCTGTGAAGTGTACAACTAGGGCACAAGTGCTGCCACTGAATGGGTGGGTGTGTGTGGGGCCCAATTTTTGGAAAAAAAAGGGAGACTCCGCTTGGAGAAACCCTTGCTTGCTGTGTTTTTAAAAGAAGCCAAGATGAACAGAGCTGGGATCAGGAAAGACTTTGCTACCTACCCCGGTGTCATCCTGGGGACGGATAAGAATGGCGTATTTTGGAATGTGCTTGATGCAAATCTAGCTGTGAAGTGTACAACTAGGGCACAAGTGCTGCCACTGAATGGGTGGGTGTGTGTGGGGCCCAATTTTTGGAAAAAAAGGGAGACTCCGCTTGGAGTAACCCTTGCTTGCTGTGTTTTTAAAAGAAGCCAAGATGAACAGAGCTGGTTTCAGGAAAGACTTTGCTACCTACCCCGGTGTCATCCTGGGGACGGATAAGAATGGCGTATTTTGGAATGTGCTTGATGCAAATGTAGCTGTGAAGTGTACAACTAGGGCACAAGTGCTGCCACTGAATGGGTGGGTGTGTGTGGGGCACAATTTTTGGAAAAAAAGGGAGACTCCGCTTGGAGTAACCCTTGCTTACATTGTTTTTAAAAGAAGCCAAGATGAACAAGTCATGGGTCAGCAAAGACTTTATCTACCTACCCCGGTGTCATCCTGGGGACGGATAAGAATGGCGTATTTTGGAATGTGCTTGATGCAAATCTAGCTGTGAAGTGTACAACTAGGGCACAAGTGCTGCCACTGAATGGGTGGGTGTGTGTGGGGCCCAATTTTTGGAAAAAAAGGGAGACTCCGCTTGGAGTAACCCTTGCTTGCTGTGTTTTTAAAAGAAGCCAAGATGAACAGAGCTGGGATCAGGAAAGACTTTGCTACCTACCCCGGTGTCATGCTGGGGACGGTTAATTATGGCGTATTTTGGAATGTGCTTGATGCAAATCTAGCTGTGAAGTGTACAACTAGGGCACAAGTGCTGCCACTGAATGGGTGGGTGTGTGTGGGGCCCAATTTTTGGAAAAAAAGGGAGACTCCGCTTGGAGTAACCCTTGCTTACATTGTTTTTAAAAGAAGCCAAGATGAACAAGTCATGGGTCAGCAAAGACTTTATCTACCTACCCCGGTGTCATCCTGGGGACGGATAAGAATGGCGTATTTTTGAATGTGCTTGATGCAAATCTAGCTGTGAAGTGTACAACTAGGGCACAAGTGCTGCCACTGAATGGGTGGGTGTGTGTGGGGCACAATTTTTGGAAAAAAAGGGAGACTCCGCTTGGAGTAACCCTTGCTTACATTGTTTTTAAAAGAAGCCAAGATGAACAAGTCATGGGTCAGCAAAGACTTTATCTACCTACCCCGGTGTCATGCTGGGGACGTTTAATTATGGCGTATTTTTGAATGTGCTTGATGCAAATGTAGCTGTGAAGTGTACAACTAGGGCACAAGTGCTGCCACTGAATGGGTGGGTGTGTGGGGCCCAATTTTTGGAAAAAAAGGGAGACTCCGCTTGGAGTAACCCTTGCTTGCTGTGTTTTTAAAAGAAGCCAAGATGAACAGAGCTGGGATCAGGAAAGACTTTGCTACCTACCCCGGTGTCATCCTGGGGACGGATAAGAATGGCGTATTTTTGAATGTGCTTGATGCAAATGTAGCTGTGAAGTGTACAACTAGGGCACAAGTGCTGCCACTGAATGGGTGGGTGTGTGGGGCCCAATTTTTGGAAAAAAAGGGAGACTCCGCTTGGAGTAACCCTTGCTTGCTGTGTTTTTAAAAGAAGCCAAGATGAACAGAGCTGGGATCAGGAAAGACTTTGCTACCTACCCCGGTGTCATCCTGGGGACGGATAAGAATGGCGTATTTTTGAATGTGCTTGATGCAAATGTAGCTGTGAAGTGTACAACTAGGGCACAAGTGCTGCCACTGAATGGGTGGGTGTGTGGGGCCCAATTTTTGGAAAAAAAGGGAGACTCCGCTTGGAGTAACCCTTGCTTGCTGTGTTTTTAAAAGAAGCCAAGATGAACAGAGCTGGGATCAGGAAAGACTTTGCTACCTACCCCGGTGTCATGCTGGGGACGGTTAATTATGGCGTATTTTTGAATGTGCTTGATGCAAATGTAGCTGTGAAGTGTACAACTAGGGCACAAGTGCTGCCACTGAATGGGTGGGTGTGTGGGGCCCAATTTTTGGAAAAAAAGGGAGACTCCGCTTGGAGTAACCCTTGCTTGCTGTGTTTTTAAAAGAAGCCAAGATGAACAGAGCTGGGATCAGGAAAGACTTTGCTACCTACCCCGGTGTCATCCTGGGGACGGATAAGAATGGCGTATTTTTGAATGTGCTTGATGCAAATCTAGCTGTGAAGTGTACAACTAGGGCACAAGTGCTGCCACTGAATGGGTGGGTGTGTGTGGGGCCCAATTTTTGGAAAAAAAGGGAGACTCCGCTTGGAGTAACCCTTGCTTACATTGTTTTTAAAAGAAGCCAAGATGAACAGAGCTGGGATCAGGAAAGACTTTGCTACCTACCCCGGTGTCATCCTGGGGACGGATAAGAATGGCGTATTTTGGAATGTGCTTGATGCAAATCTAGCTGTGAAGTGTACAACTAGGGCACAAGTGCTGCCACTGAATGGGTGGGTGTGTGTGGGGCCCAATTTTTGGAAAAAAAGGGAGACTCCGCTTGGAGTAACCCTTGCTTGCTGTGTTTTTAAAAGAAGCCAAGATGAACAGAGCTGGGATCAGGAAAGACTTTGCTACCTACCCCGGTGTCATCCTGGGGACGGATAAGAATGGCGTATTTTGGAATGTGCTTGATGCAAATGTAGCTGTGAAGTGTACAGCTAGGGCACAAGTGCTGCCACTGAATGGGTGGGTGTGTGTGGGGCACAATTTTTGGAAAAAAAGGGAGACTCCGCTTGGAGTAACCCTTGCTTGCTGTGTTTTTAAAAGAAGCCAAGATGAACAGAGCTGGGATCAGGAAAGACTTTGCTACCTACCCCGGTGTCATGCTGGGGACGGTTAATTATGGCGTATTTTGGAATGTGCTTGATGCAAATCTAGCTGTGAAGTGTACAACTAGGGCACAAGTTCTGCCACTGAATGGGTGGGTGTGTGTGGGGCCCAATTTTTGGAAAAAAAGGGAGACTCCGCTTGGAGTAACCCTTGCTTACATTGTTTTTAAAAGAAGCCAAGATGAACAAGTCATGGGTCAGCAAAGACTTTATCTACCTACCCCGGTGTCATCCTGGGGACGGATAAGAATGGCGTATTTTTGAATGTGCTTGATGCAAATCTAGCTGTGAAGTGTACAACTAGGGCACAAGTGCTGCCACTGAATGGGTGGGTGTGTGGGGCCCAATTTTTGGAAAAAAAGGGAGACTCCACTTGGAGTAACCCTTGCTTGCTGTGTTTTTAAAAGAAGCCAAGATGAACAGAGCTGGGATCAGGAAAGACTTTGCTACCTACCCCGGTGTCATCCTGGGGACGGATAAGAATGGCGTATTTTTGAATGTGCTTGATGCAAATCTAGCTGTGAAGTGTACAACTAGGGCACAAGTGCTGCCACTGAATGGGTGGGTGTGTGTGGGGCCCAATTTTTGGAAAAAAAGGGAGACTCCGCTTGGAGTAACCCTTGCTTACATTGTTTTTAAAAGAAGCCAAGATGAACAGAGCTGGGATCAGGAAAGACTTTGCTACCTACCCCGGTGTCATCCTGGGGACGGATAAGAATGGCGTATTTTGGAATGTGCTTGATGCAAATCTAGCTGTGAAGTGTACAGCTAGGGCACAAGTGCTGCCACTGAATGGGTGGGTGTGTGTGGGGCCCAATTTTTGGAAAAAAAGGGAGACTCCGCTTGGAGTAACCCTTGCTTACATTGTTTTTAAAAGAAGCCAAGATGAACAAGTCATGGGTCAGCAAAGACTTTATCTACCTACCCCGGTGTCATCCTGGGGACGGATAAGAATGGCGTATTTTGGAATGTGCTTGATGCAAATCTAGCTGTGAAGTGTACAACTAGGGCACAAGTGCTGCCACTGAATGGGTGGGTGTGTGTGGGGCCCAATTTTTGGAAAAAAAGGGAGACTCCGCTTGGAGTAACCCTTGCTTACATTGTTTTTAAAAGAAGCCAAGATGAACAAGTCATGGGTCAGCAAAGACTTTATCTACCTACCCCGGTGTCATCCTGGGGACGGATAAGAATGGCGTATTTTGGAATGTGCTTGATGCAAATCTAGCTGTGAAGTGTACAACTAGGGCACAAGTGCTGCCACTGAATGGGTGGGTGTGTGTGGGGCACAATTTTTGGAAAAAAAGGGAGACTCCGCTTGGAGTAACCCTTGCTTACATTGTTTTTAAAAGAAGCCAAGATGAACAAGTCATGGGTCAGCAAAGACTTTATCTACCTACCCCGGTGTCATGCTGGGGACGGTTAATTATGACGTATTTTTGAATTTGCTTGATGCAAATGTAGCTGTGAAGTGTACAACTAGGGCACAAGTGCTGCCACTGAATGGGTGGGTGTGTGGGGCCCAATTTTTGGAAAAAAAGGGAGACTCCGCTTGGAGTAACCCTTGCTTGCTGTGTTTTTAAAAGAAGCCAAGATGAACAGAGCTGGGATCAGGAAAGACTTTGCTACCTACCCCGGTGTCATCCTGGGGACGGATAAGAATGGCGTATTTTTGAATGTGCTTGATGCAAATCTAGCTGTGAAGTGTACAACTAGGGCACAAGTGCTGCCACTGAATGGGTGGGTGTGTGTGGGGCCCAATTTTTGGAAAAAAAGGGAGACTCCGCTTGGAGTAACCCTTGCTTACATTGTTTTTAAAAGAAGCCAAGATGAACAGAGCTGGGATCAGGAAAGACTTTGCTACCTACCCCGGTGTCATCCTGGGGACGGATAAGAATGGCGTATTTTGGAATGTGCTTGATGCAAATCTAGCTGTGAAGTGTACAACTAGGGCACAAGTGCTGCCACTGAATGGGTGGGTGTGTGTGGGGCCCAATTTTTGGAAAAAAAGGGAGACTCCGCTTGGAGTAACCCTTGCTTGCTGTGTTTTTAAAAGAAGCCAAGATGAACAGAGCTGGGATCAGGAAAGACTTTGCTACCTACCCCGGTGTCATCCTGGGGACGGATAAGAATGGCGTATTTTGGAATGTGCTTGATGCAAATGTAGCTGTGAAGTGTACAACTAGGGCACAAGTGCTGCCACTGAATGGGTGGGTGTGTGTGGGGCCCAATTTTTGGAAAAAAAGGGAGACTCCGCTTGGAGTAACCCTTGCTTGCTGTGTTTTTAAAAGAAGCCAAGATGAACAGAGCTGGGATCAGGAAAGACTTTGCTACCTACCCCGGTGTCATCCTGGGGACGGATAAGAATGGCGTATTTTGGAATGTGCTTGATGCAAATGTAGCTGTGAAGTGTACAACTAGGGCACAAGTGCTGCCACTGAATGGGTGGGTGTGTGTGGGGCCCAATTTTTGGAAAAAAAGGGAGACTCCGCTTGGAGTAACCCTTGCTTACATTGTTTTTAAAAGAAGCCAAGATGAACAAGTCATGGGTCAGCAAAGACTTTATCTACCTACCCCGGTGTCATCCTGGGGACGGATAAGAATGGCATATTTTTGAATGTGCTTGATGCAAATGTAGCTGTGAAGTGTACAACTAGGGCACAAGTGCTGCCACTGAATGGGTGGGTGTGTGTGGGGCCCAATTTTTGGAAAAAAAGGGAGACTCCGCTTGGAGTAACCCTTGCTTGCTGTGTTTTTAAAAGAAGCCAAGATGAACAGAGCTGGGATCAGGAAAGACTTTGCTACCTACCCCGGTGTCATCCTGGGGACGGATAAGAATGGCGTATTTTTGAATGTGCTTGCTGCAAATCTAGCTGTGAATTGTACAACTGGGGCCCAACTGCTGCCACTGAATGGGTGGGTGGGTGTGGGGCCCAATTTTTGGAAAAAAAGGGAGACTATGCTTGGAGTCACCTTGCGGTGTTTTACATGATTTTAGAATGGCGTGCCATGCCTATATCTGTGTGTCCTCCTCTTTTTCCTTGTCCAGCTGTTTTGTTTTCGCATGAGTATATGTCCTTGTCACTTTCCAATGTGTTTGAGTTGTTTGTCACCTTTTGGACACCTTTGAGGGTGTTTTCTAGGTGTTTTACTGTGTTTGTGATTGCCTGCCATTGTTTCCTATTGGCTCGAGTTCGGTTCGTCGAACGTTCGACGAGCCGAACTCGAACGGGAGGTCCGTTCGGTGAACCGACCTCGAGCCGAACCGGGACCGGTTCGCTCATCTCTAATCACCATGCTGCAGTGTAATATCCCCCATTCTAATATATAATGTCTCAAATTTGGCTCTGTAATATACCCCATTCTGCTGTATAATATACCCCATGGTGCAGTGTATTCTTTTCTATTCTGCTGTTTGTCTCCCTCCGCTGCTGTATAATGTCCTCCAAGGTATTTTGTAATATCTGCCATTTTGCTGTATGTCTTCCATGCTGCTGTGTAATATCCCAATGCTACTATGTAATATCTTCCATTATGCTGTGTAACATCCCCCGTTCTGCTATGTAATATCCCCTATTCTGCTTGGTAATATCCCCCATTCTGCTGTTTAATGTCCCCCATGTTGCTCTGTAATGTTCCCCATGTTGCTGTCTAATATCCCCAATTCTGCTGTATATTGTCCTCCATGTTGCTGTGTAACATCCCCCATTCTACTTTGTAATACCCCCCATTCTGCTGTATAATGTCTCCCATGTTGTTGAGTAATGTCCGCCATTATATGTATATTGTGTATATTGTCCATATGCTGCTGTGTAATTTACCTCATGCTGCTGTATAATCTACCCAATGCTGCTGTATAATATCCCCATTCTGCTGTGTAATATCCCCCTTGGTGCTGTGTAATATCCCCTTTCTGCTTTGTAATATCCCCCATTCTGCTGTATAATATCCTCCATGCTACTGTGTAATATCTGCCATTCTGCTGTATGTCTTTGATGCTGCTGTGTAATATGCCCATTTTGCGGTGTAGTATTCCCATGCTGATGTGTAATATCTCCCATTCTGCTTTGTAACATAGCTAATGCTGCTCTGTATTATCCCCCATTCTGCTGTGTAATATCCCCAATTTTGCTGTATAATTTCTCCAATTTTGCTGTATAATAAACCCTTGCTGCTCTGTAATATCCCCATTCTGCTTTGTAATATACCCCATTCTGCTGTTATGTCTCCCATGCTGCTGTGTAATATGCCCCATTCTGCTTTGTAATGTCTCAATGTTGCTTTATAATGTTCCCCATGTTGCTGTGTAATGTCCGCCACGTTATCTATATATATAATTGCCTTATTCTGTCTCTCTGTCTGTCTTGCTCCAAAATGAGTTATTACAGTGACAACCCTCGCATTGGCCGCTCGGCTCGGCCCGGCCACGCCCCCCACACGCATTGTCTGTTTGCCTCCGCCCGGCCATGCCCCCCGCACGCATTGGCCGCTCGGCCCGTCCACACCCCCCACACGCATTGGCCGCTTGGCTCGGCCTGGCCATGCCCTTCGCACACTGTTTCCGCTTGGCCACGCCCCCCACACACTGTGCCTGCTCGTCTACGCCCCCACACACTTTGTCCACTCGGCCACGCCCCTACACGTTTTCCCTGCTCGTCTACGCTCCCTTACGCTTCGCCCGCTCGGCCACACCCCCCAAACACATTGGACACCTATACACCTCCCCTTAGGACTAATCAATCTCTTAGACACCTCCCCCCAGGACTACTCCACCTATTATACTCCTCCCCCAGGACTACTCCTCCTATTAGACTCCTCCCCCCAGGACTACACTTAATATACTCCTCCCCCCAGGACTACTCCTATTAGACACCTCCCCCCAGGACTACTCCACCTATTTTACTACTCCACCCCAGGACTACTCCTCCTATTAGACTGCTCCCCCCAGGGCTACTCCTCCTATTATCCTCCTCTCTCCCCAGGACTACTCCTTCTATTATACTCCTCTTCCCCCAGGACTGCTCCTCCTATTATCCTTCTCTCTCAACAGGACTACTCCTCCTGTTATACTCCTCTTCCCCAGGACTGCTCCTCCTATTATCCCCCTCTCTCCCCAGGACTACTCCTCCAACACACACACACACTGCACAAAACATACCTCCTCCCAAAACTCACACACACACACCCCTGTTGTGAATGTCAGTTATGCTTTGGCTGCTGTGAGGCTCCCTCTTGTGGCCAGGAATGGTTTGGACAGAGACCAGGTGTGTTGAGCAATGGGCGTTTCCATTGCTAACTCTCTGCTTATTTAAACCCTGGTCTGATAGCAGGCTATGCCGGATGTCAGTTGTTCTTTGTTCACCAGCCTGCTTCATCCTGCTCCAGACCACATCTACCCCAGATAAGTGCTTGGCTCTTTATTTTTGTTTGGTTCTTTTAGTTCTTATCTGAGTTTGTCATTTCCTGTGGTTGTTTTCAGTTTATTTGCATGCAGGGATCTTCCCTTTCAGTTGCTTAGCTGGAAAGCTCCCTGCAGCTATGTTTGGAGTATTGCTCCTATAAGTCCATGTGTTTGTTGCTTCTTGAATTTGTAATGGCTCCTGATTTCTGTTCATTGGTATGACAAGAGCGTCTGGTATAGGACAGAGTTCAGATCTAGCGATCTGACGGCTTTTTTGTACTATCAGGTTGTTGGATTTTTGCAGGGTTTTTCTCTGGCCACCATCAGTCCCTTTCCTGTCCTGTCCTATTTAGTCAGTAGGGCCTAACCTTGTGCTAATCCTATCATCTATCTATGTATTGTGTTTTCCTATATCACCGCAGTCTTTGAATGTGGGGGGCTTGCTATTCTTTATCTATTTTCTGAGGCAGAGAGTTATTCATCTTTCCTTCCTTTAGGATAGCTAGTTCTCCGGCTGGGTTCGCGGTGCACAGGATGTTAGTTCACCCCTCAGCTACTTCTAGTTGTGAAGGTTAGTAAGGGGATGGCGGCCAGATTAGTTGCCAATGCTGTTGTCATCTTTTACCAATGATTTATGGTTGTCTTTCAATTTTTCCGGATCATAACACACCCCACACACACACACACCCCACACACAGCACCACACACACACACCTACACAAACCGCACAACACCACATACACACAGTGCTCCACAAACAACGCAACACACAAACAACACCGCTCTCTCACACCGCCACACCCAGACAACACCCAGAACATTTACAGCGCCCTTCACAAACACTTGGTAACTACACACAACATCTATATATATATAACAAAAATCATACATTAACTACACAATAAATTCTATAATACCTGATGCGTTAAAATCGGGCCACCTTCTAGTATTGTAATATTCCCCTACTGTGCCTTATAATATCCCCCATGCTGCTGTGTAATGTCCCCCATGCTGCTGTGTAATGTCCCTTATGCTGCAGTGTTATATATCCCATTCTGCTGTATAATGTCTCCCATGTTCCTCTGTAATCTTCTCCATGCTTCTGTGTAATTTCTCCCATGCTGCTGTATAATATCCCCAATGCTGCAGTGAACTATCCCCCATTCTGTTGTGTAATGTCCCCCCTACTGCTGTATAATGTCCTCCTTGCTTCCTTGCTACTGTGTAATATCTGTCATTCTGCTGTATGACTCCCATGCTTTTGTGGAAAATCAACATTCTGCTGTGTAATATATCCCATGCTGCTGTTTTATATGCCCCATTCTGCTGTGTAATATCGACCATTCTACTTTGTAATATCCCCCATTCTGCTGTATAATGTCCCCCCATGTTGCTATGTAATGTCTGCCATGTTACATTGTAATATACCCCTATTCTGCTGTATAATGTCCCCCATAATGCTGTGTAATATCCCCCATGCTGCTGTGTAATGTCCCCTATGCTGCTGTGTAATATCCCCCATTCTCCTTTGTAATATCCCACATTGTGCTGTATAATGTCCCACATTTTGCTTGGTAATATCACCCATTCTGCTGTATATTGTCCCCATGCTGCTGTGTAATTTCCTCCCATGCTGCTGTATAATGTACTCAATACTAAGTTGTAATATCCTTCATTCTGCTGTGTAATGTCTCCCATGAGGCTCCAATGGGAGGTTTGTGGGGGAGGGGCAGGCAGAGGCTATAGTCTGGGGATTGCAGGGGAGGGGCAGGCAGAGGTTATAGTCTGGGGATTGTGGGGGAGGGGCAGGCATAGGCTATAGTCAGGATTGCGAGAGAGGGGCAGGTAAAGGCTTTAGTCTGGGGATTGCGGGGGAGGGGCAGGCATAGGATATAGTCGGTATTGCGAGGGAGGGGCAGATAAAGGCTATAGTCTGGGGATTGCGGGGGAGGGGCAGGTAGAGACTATAGTCTGGTGATTGCGGAGAAGGGACAGGCAGAGGCTAACGACTAAGGATTAGGTGGCCTGTTATTGTAGTCGGGATTAGGGGGCCTATGACTCTAGACAGTGGATGGGGCTGTTAGTATAGTCTTAGAGTTAGGGGTCTATTGCTGTAGGAGGGGGTGTTTAGGGAGCCTATTGCTGTAGGAGGGAGCTTTATGGAGAATATCGCTGTAGGAGGTGGGGTTTAGGGGGCCTATTGCTGTAGGAGGAGTGTTTAGGGTCCTATTGCTGTAGGAGGGGGGTTTAAGCGGCCTATTGCTGGGGGGGGTTTAGGGGGGCTATTGCTGTAGAAGAAGGTTTAGGGGGCCTATTGCTGTAAAGGGCAGTTTGGGGAGCCTATTGCTGTAGAAGGGGGCTTAGGGAACCTATTGGTGTAATTGGGGGGTTTAGCTTGCTTACTGCTGTAGAGGGGGGTTTAGGGGGTCTATTGCTGTAGATGGCAAGTTTGAGTAGCCTATTGCTGTACAGGAGGGATAAGGGATCTTATTGCTGTAGAGGAGGGTTTAGGGGTCCTATTGCTGTAGATGGTGGGTTTAAGGAGGCTTACAGAGTGAAAGATAGTGCAAAGGATAAAATCGATGGGGAAAAGTGTAAGGACTCAGAATGTTGGGGTTCTCAGTATGGAGAGGGGTAGATGTAGAACCTTGGTACTCAAGATCAATGTGGTTTTTATTGTGAAGAACTTGTAGGACCAGCACAAGTACAGATGTTTTGGTCAAAAGACCTTAATCAGTGCGTGCAGAGCGTCCTCAGAAAGTATAGTAGCATGGCGAGCGGCGTAGCCCGGTATGACATGGTGTCCACCGCTGTCTATGTGGCAGTGATGTGCTTGTGCTGGTCCTACAAGTTCATTATAATAAAAACCACTATTCACGTTGATCTTGAGTGCCAAGTTTCTACAACTATTTGATACGGTTTGGGACCATACTTGTGCACCACCCCAGAAGTGACGTGTGTATCAATGCATTAAGTATAGAGAGGGGGAAGGATTGGGAGCTCATTATCGAAAAGAAGCTAGCATGGGGATTCAGTATGAACAGGCGCAGTGTGAGGTCTCAGTATGGAAACGGGGCAGCATGGGTGGGCTCAGTATGGAGTGGAGCAATGTAGGGGACTCAGTATGAGACGTGAGGTAGTGTAGGGGTGCTCAGCATTAGGGCTCTTTTCCACTATGTCGCTAGTAATCCAAAAGGAATGTTCAGTCCATTTCATCTCTTTAAGATTCTGGAGGATGCTTTTTGTGTCCTTTTATGTAAACGACGGTGCGCTTCATGAGCGGTTGTAAAATATTGTCCAACCAATCTGAAAGGTTGCTGGTTAGCGATCCCGTGCTAGCAACAATGGGTCTTAATGGAGGGGGGAAGGTATCCTTGTGAACTTTGGGTAGACTCTGAAAGATGGGGCAAATAGGAGTATCCACCATGAGGTATTCCTAGGTTTTCTTGTTTAGAATCCCCCAATCTTAACCTTTTTGTAGAATATTCTATAATTTGGTAGAAAAAATATTTGTTGGGTCCTCGTTCAAACACCTTTAGGTAGAGTGGTCATTTGGTATGGTGGATATTTCTCTTTCATAAAGAGTTTTATCTAAAATGACCACTAATCCCCCCCTGACCAGCGGACCACGAGCACCCCTCGGATTTTGTTGCATAGGAAGAAAGGTGAGCTGGACAATACGTTTTTTAGGGGAAAAAAATGACCGAAGTGCTTCTTTAAAGGGAACCTGTCACCAGATTTGGTGACTATAAGCTGCGGCCACCACTAGTGAGCTCTTATGTACAGCATTCTAACATGCTGTAGATAAGACCCCAGGCCGCTGTGTAGAACATAACAATCACCTTGTAATACTCACCTAAAGAGCGATGCGGTGCAGACTGGTCGGATGGGTGTCTCCATTCTCCAA
This sequence comes from Anomaloglossus baeobatrachus, assembly GCF_048569485.1. Classification (NCBI taxonomy): domain Eukaryota; kingdom Metazoa; phylum Chordata; class Amphibia; order Anura; family Aromobatidae; genus Anomaloglossus; species Anomaloglossus baeobatrachus. Next base: position 393,346,182 of record NC_134353.1, read on the forward strand.
TAGCGGCGCCTCTTCTTTCAGCTATCTTCGTCCTCCTTCTTCTGAATCCTGGGTGCATGATGCATTCTACGTTATCCACAGTAGCCGGCATTGAGGTCCTGCGCAAGCACACTACAATACTTTGATCTGCCCTTCTCAGGGCAGATCAAAGTGCTCCTCAAAAAGTAACTAAACTTTTGGGAGAATTTTTTGTTTTATGCCCAATAATTCTGAACGGATTAGTAAAGAATTTGTTCTTGAAACTCCCAAAAATAGCTGAAAAGCTCTTTTAGAAGAGCACACACAGCACAGAGCAGATGCTGTAGAAATTAGTCCTGTCTCCTGAACCGTGCACTTCTAAGGAGTCTTTTGAGCAATTTACGGGGGTCTCAGGACCCAGACCCACATAAATGTGCTCAGAATTAACGTACCTAAAACATAGAAGATATCTCCCAAAAATTAAGGTATTTTTTGTTTCACAGTACTATAGTTCTGGTATTGTCTGCAGTCTGATCATGGCTGGTAACAAATCCTGCTATCTCCTTATTATTGTTACATACATACTAGGAGCTGCAGTTTCATGCCAGACAATGTTATGTTGGGTTAGCTTTAGTTCTGGTGACGTAGTAGTGATTTGAGCTTGATTTTGGTAATGTAGTCATGTACCAATGATGGTTCTGGTGATGTATTAGTGATTTCAGCTTGGTTCTGATTATGCATTCATATACCAATGGCGGTTCTGGTAATGTAGAAGTGTAGAAAAGAGCAAGAAACAGGCGAACACAATCCCAATTCCTATTAAAAAACGTATTTATTACATAAATTTATGCATATTGATCTTTAAGGAACAAGAGATGGAGGCACAACAATAAAAGTCAAATAAACAACAAAATTAAGCATACAATCACGCAGTACCTGCTGAATATCTGCCAAATATCAACCAGCTATATTATAGATGGCATAGGCTTATTATATGTCACATCAGCACATATATGGCTGTGTAACCCAGTCCCACAGGGCAACCATCCAAACGATAATCGACTATATTGGGCTCAATTTATTATTTATATAAACCCCATATATAGCCTACACAGACCACAGCAGTAATTTTAATAATAGCTGGGCATTATATGCATATCTTTTTAGATTTACTGTATGTGCAACAGTTACCCTGTGTACTGGGGACACAAGAATCAGTATCCATTTAGCCGATGGGCTAAGAACACTCAAAATTTGATAAGAATACAGCAAGTGTTAATGCAAGCCCATGCCCTTGACCATATACTCAGGCACAATGTTCCCAGTGCAGCACAGGGTGGCTGTCAGATAGGGTTAATAAGATTACCCCATTATCAAAGACAGCCAGCTATTTACAAAAAACGCCAATATAAGATATCTGACAACCAACCGATTAACTGGTTAAGGCAGAACAGGACAATTACCTGATAAGCTGGGTAACAAGATGAACACAGGAACCAGCCCACAAGTGTAAATACAAGCTTATGCCATTAGATCATACAATCAGGCACTAATGTTCCCAATGCAGCACAGGGAGGCTGTCAGATAAAGTTAATGAGATTACCCCATTATCAAAGATAGCCTAGTGCATTCATATAATGAAAGCTATTTACAAGGAAAGCCAACATAAGGCATCTGACAACCAGCCGGTTAGCTGATTAGGACAGAACAGGACAATTACCTGATAAGCTGGGTGGCAGGATAAGCACAGGAACCAAAAAAAACGTTCGTCAGGGGGCGGTAACAGCATCAGAGAGCATGTGGTTTATAACCGCTAAAGCAGCCAATCGTGAGTGAGGAGCATGGTGATGATCACGCAATCATGGATAAACAGGACGGAGAGCGGCGGCCGCGTCAGAGGCATGTGACAGAGTAATGACTCATAGTCACATAACCCTATAGACGCGACAGGCCGATCCACAGCCTGTCACCACGGCAGCGCGAGCATACAGCAACTCACCCAGGATTGGGGGCCCCACATCACAAAGCATAATAAGTTATTATCTATTAGCAGTGTGTGTGATTATAAATTTACAACCTTCACTATATAGATATTCCAATAATATGCATTTATATAATATAATAATACCCCTATAATTTATAGTATTTTTATTAATTTCTAAGACACACAACACCCTACATGTGGAAATTAATATATATATTAAAAGTACACGGATATCAATAAATAAACACATGCAGAGCCAGAAATAGTCATGATCAGATATATAAACTGAAAAATATTTAACCACTACATAATATGGCATAATGTAAATATCTCAGGATGCATCATAAATGCTGACAAGGAGAATTCTTCGCCAGATCGTTGAATATGGTACGTCTTTTTGGCTCTGCACAGTAATAGAAATCCACATGTACACGAAAAGTATATAACGTGACTAAAAAAGAAAAAAGATTAAAATTAGAGCTCTCAAACTAAAAACATCATGAAAATGAGGAAAAACTAATATTCTCATTGAGGCCAGATGGATATGTAGTATTTAACGTCCATAACCACCTGACATCCAACTGAGCCAAGCGCACACTAACAGCACCCCCCCTCGCATCAATATGAAGCATATCAATGCCCTTAACCTTAAGCCCTCCCGCATCCGAATTATGGTACAACCTAAAGTGCTTTCGTAATGTTTTGAGGGTGGATACATCTTCAGCGGTGGCCGCTGCTGTAATGCCCAAAACGTGTTCCCTGACTCGTATCTTGAGTTGGCGAGTCGTTAAACCAACATAAATTTTGCCACAAGGGCAAGTAGCATGGTATATGACCGCACAACTAGTACAAGTAATCCTTTGTTTAATCGGAAATGTTCTTTTATTAGAGGAGTCAATAAATGAGTCTGAGCGCATAATCTTTGTGCAGGCAACGCACCTACCACAGGGGACACATCCACCTTGTATCGGTGGTATTTTCTGGCCAAACAAATTCTGGCCAGAAGGTGATTGATACTGGGAATGCACAAGGTGATCATACAAATTCTTGGATCTCCTGATCCCAATCGAAGGTCTAACAGGAAGGATTTTTCGAAGGGTGGGGTCTGCCCTAAGGATGGACCATGACCTAGATAAACAATCTCTCATAGCAGAGAATTGGGAGTGGTATTGAGTGACAAATCTAACTTGTTCGTCGCACCGTGGTCTCCTCTTGGGGTACAGCAATTGGTCTCTTGTTGCATACCTTGCACGGTGGTAGGCATGCTTAATTGACCGATTGCTGTATCCACGTTCTTTAAACATCATTGTCAATATCTTAGCCTCAAAATCCTCAGTAGTTGAGCAGACCCAGCGGATCCTTAAGAATTGACCCACAGGGACTGCTCGAATCATGTGGTCAGGGTGGGAGGAGGAGGCATGCAGGAATGCATTGGTAGCCGTCGGTTTACGAAAAAGATCGGTTTGTATAAATCCCGAAGCATCACGCTTCAGGACCACATCGACAAAGTCAATCTCGTCATGGGAAAATAAAAAAGTTAAATGAATATTGCAATCATTATTGTTAATAATAGAAAAAACTCTTGTAACAAAATAGAAGACCCCTGCCAGATCAAAAAATGTAAAAGTGTGCAGATGGTGGTTCTCGTGATGTAGTAGTGATTTGAGGTTGGTTATGGAGATGTTGTCATATACAGATTGTGGTTCTGGTAATATTATCGTGATTTGGGGTTGGTTCTGGTGATGTATTTGTGTAGATGTAGCAATATTTAATTAATTGGATTTAATAGTAGATCATTATATCTCCCATACACTATAGATAGGTGTCCCATCATGCGGCTGGCAGTTATCCTGCCTGACTCTCCCATACACTATACACAGGTGTCCCATCATTTTTGCTGGCAGCTATCTCCCTGACTCTCCCATACACTATAGACAGGTGTCCCATCATGCGGCTGGCAGCTGTCTCCCTTATTCTCACATACACAGGAGCCTTCACTTTGTTGAGTAGTCATGTTCTCTATGAGACAGACGCTACTACACATCTCTGGCAGTGGCTCACCTCTTAGAGAGAAAAGGATTCACAGTCCAAAATTGGACCTGCTGGGTCATCACACCTCTGACAATCAGACTGTCGCCCGAGCCTGTCTATTTTCGGGTTCAGCCAACTGTAGTCTGTGTACAAGCGCTTTAACTACTTAATCTGAAGAGAATGGGAACAGTTTGGGTGTGTGCACACCATGGCCTTTAAATATCTGTGAATCTATTGAGTTTTTCAGGAGGAGGACAGGTTAGGAAACACTGGCATCTTTTTTAAATTGAAATTGTTTTAAGTACTAGTCAGCGACTTCTTGGTGACAACAGCATGAAAAATGGTTCAAATACCTGTTTTAACCACTTGGTGTCTTTGAAAACCTGAAGCTGTTAAAATAAGCAAAATAAAACTGATCGTATGCGCAGCGAGTGCAGATCTTCATTCCTATGGCGTTTAGCACTTTTTCAAGTGTGTTAGAGTAGTGTCTTAAATAGATGTCGCGTGCAAAAAATCATAATTTTACGTTGTCAGTAAAGGGTGCGACCACATAAAGTGTCTAGGGTAGCATGATGGCCAAATACAGCCCTGCCCATGCTACTGTGTAATATCCCCCATTCTGCTGTAAAATGTCTCCAATTTTGCTGAATAATATCTCCCATGCCGCTGTGTAATATCCCCCATTCTGCAGTGTAATCTCCCCTATACTGCTGTGTAATATACCCCCAGTCTGCTGTATAATGTCTCCCATTCTCCTCTGTCATGTTCCCTATGCTAATGTGTACCCAATGCTGCTGTATAATGTACCCAATGCTGCTGTGTAAGTCACCCCCATGCTGCTGTATAATGTACCCAATGCTGTTGTGTAATATACCCCATTCTACTGTATATCCCCCATGCTGCAGTGTACTATCCCCCCATTCTGCTGTGTAATGTCTTCCCTACTGCTGTGTAATGTTCTCCATGCTACTGTGCAATATCTGCATTTTGCTGTATGTCTCCCATGCTGCTGTGTAAAATCTCCATTTTGCTGTGTAATATCCCCAATTATGCTGTGTAATATCTCCCATGCTCCTGTGTAATATATCCCATGCCGCTGTGTAATATGCCCCATTCTGCTTTCTAATATCCCCCATTCTGGTGTATAACGTCTCCAATTTTGCTGTATAATGTCCTTCATGCTGCTGTGTAATATCCCCCATTCTGCTATGTAATATCCCCCATGCTGCTGTGTAATGTCCCCATTCTGTTTTGTAATATCCGGAATTCTGCTGTAAAATGTCCCCCATGCTGCTATATAATGTTCGCAATGCTGCTGTGTACTATCCCCCATTCTTCTGTATAATGTACCCCATTGTGCAGTATAATAAACCCTATTCTGCTGTCTTATGTTTCCCATTCTGCTGTATAATGTCCTCCATGCTACTGTGTATTATCTGCCATTCTGCAGCATGCCTCCCATCTTTCTGTGTAATATCTCCATCCTGCTGTATAATGTTTCCCATGCTCTTATGTGATATTCCTCATGCTGCTTTGTAATATCCCCATTCCGCTGCATAATGTCACCCATGCGGCAGTATAATATCCCACATTCTGCTTTTTAACCCCTTCACGACTGGCCGATTTTTCGCTTTCCGTTTTATTTTTCGCTATTCTTCTTCTGAGAGACGTAACTTTTTTATTTTTCAGTCAATATGGTCATGTGAGGGCTCATGTTTTGCGGAACGAGCTGTACTTCTAAATGAAATCATAAGTTTTTCCATACAGTGTACTGGAAAACAGAAAAAAAATTCCAAATGCAGAAAAATTGCAAAAAAGTGCGATAGCACTATTGTTTTTGAGATATTTTATTCACTGTGTTCACTGTATGGTAAAACTGATGTGTGAGTGTGATGCCTCAGGTCAGTGCGAGTTTGTAGACACCAAATATGTATAGGTTTACTTTTATATAAGGGGTTAAAAAAAATCGGAAATTTTTCTAAAAAAAGTGGCGAACGTTTTACGCCATATTCCGTGACCCGTAGCGTTCTTATTTTTCAGGATCTATGGCTCAGTGCTAATATACCCCATGGTGCAGTATAATAAACCCTATTCTGCTGTCTTATTTTCCCCATTCTACTGTATAATGTCCTCCATGCTACTGTGTAATATCTGGCATTCTGCTGTATGTATCCCATGCTCCTATGTAATACCCCCATTCTTCTGTATAATGTCTCCCATGCTGCTGTGTAATATATCCCACTTTTTGCTTTGTAATATCTCCCATTCTGCTGTATGGTGTCCCCAAATATTTCTGTGTAATGTTCCCCATGCTACAGTGTAATATCCCCTATTCTGCTGTATAATATCCCACTGGTTCCTGTGTAATGTTCCCAAAGCTGCTGTGTAATGTTCCTTTTGCTGATGTGTAATATCCCGTATTCTGCTGTATAATGTCTCCCATGTAGCTGTGTAATGTCCCACATGCTGTTGTGTAATGTTCCCCATGCTGCGGTGTAATCTCCCCTATGCTGCTGTGTAATATACCCCCATTCTGCTTTATAATGTCTCCCATGCTCCTCTGTCATGTTCTCTATGCTGCTGTGTAATGTACCCCATTCTGCTGTGTAATGTCCCTTATGCTGCTTTTGAATATGCCTCATTCTGCTGTACAATATTTCCCATGCTTCTGTGTGATATCCCCCATTCTGCTGTATTCCTCCATGCTACTTTTTATTATCCGCCATTTTGCAGCATGCCTCCCATCTTTCTGTGTAATATCCACATTTTGCTGTGTAATGTCTCCCATGCTCTTGTGTAATATCCCCCATGCTGCTGTGTAACATCCCAGATTCTGCTTTGTAATATCCCCCATTTTGCTGTATGTCCCCCATGTTGCTCTGTAATGTTCCCTATGTTACTGTGTAATATACCCCAAATATGTTGTGTAATATCTCTCATGTTGCTTTGTAATGTCCCCATGCTGCTTTGTAATATCCCCATTCTGCTGTATAATGTCCCTCATGCTGCTGTGTAATATCCCCCATTCAACCGTATAATGTTCCCCATGTAGCTATATAATATCCCCCCGTTCTGCTGTATAATATCCTCCATGCTACTGTGTATTATCTGCCATTCTGCAGCATGCCTCCCATCTTTTTGTGTAATATCTCTATTCTGCTGTATAATGTTTCCCATGCTCTTATGTGATATTCCCCATGCTGCTTTGTAATATCCCCATTCCACTGCATAATGTCACCCATGCGGCAGTATAATATCCCACATTCTGCTTTTTAACCCCTTCACGACAAGCCGATTTTTCGCTTTCCGTTTTTTTTTTCGCCATTCTTCTTCTGAGAGACGTAACTTTTTTATTTTTCAGTCAATATGGTCATGTGAAGGCTCATGTTTTGCGGAACGAGCTGTACTTCTAAATGAAATCATAAGTTTTACCATACAGTGTACTGGAAAACAGAAAAAAAATTCCAAATGCATAAAAATTGCAAAAAAGTGCGATAGCACTATTGTTTTTGAGATATTTTATTCACTGTGTTTACTGTATGGTAAAACTGATATGTGGGTGTGATGCCTCAGGTCAGTGCGAGTTTGTAGACACCAAACATGTATAGGTTTAATTTTATATAAGGGGTTAAAAAAATCGGAAGTTTTTCTGAAAAAAGTGGCGAACGTTTTTTGCCATATTCCGTGACCCGTAGCGTTCTCATTTTTCAGGATCTATGGCTCAGTGATGATATACCCCATGGTGCAGTATAATAAACCCTATTCTGCTGTGTTATGTTCCCCATTCTACTGTATAATGTCCTCCATGCTACTGTGTAATATCTGGCATTCTGCTGTATGTATCCCATGCTCCTATGTAATACCCCCATTCTTCTGTATAATGTATAATGTCTCCCATGCTGCTGTGTAATATATCCCACTTTTTGATTTGTAATATCTCCCATTCTGCTGTATGGTGTCCCCAAATATTTCTGTGTAATGTGCCCCATGCTACAGTGTAATATCCCCTATTCTGCTGTATAATATCCCCCTGGTTGCTGTGTAATGTTCCAAAAGCTGCTGTGTAATGTTTCCTTTTGCTGATGTGTAATATCCCTTATTCTGCTGTATAATGTCTCCCATATAGCTGTGTAATATCCCACATTCTGTTGCGTAATGTTCCCCATGCTTTGGTGTAATCTCCCCTATGCTGCTGTGTATTATACCCCCATTCTGCTTTATAATGTCTCCCATGGTCCTCTGTCATGTTCTCTATGCTGCTGTGTAATGTACCCCATGCTGCTGTGTAATGTCACTTATTCTGCTTTTTAATATGCCTCATTCTGCTGTACAATGTTTCCCATGCTTCTGTGTAATATCCCCCTTTCTGCGGTATAACGTCCTCCATGCTACTTTTTATTATCAGCCATTCTGCAGCAATCCGATCGCTCTGCACTATCTGCTGATCACAGCTATACAGCTGTAAACAGCAGATACGGTCACTTCCTGCTTCACTGGCCTCCGGTAAAAGTAAAACTGAAAGTGGTTCATGTCTAGCATAGGAGTCATCACATGACCCTGTGCTACCATGACAACCACCGTAAGTCACGTGACATGTCACTTGACTTCTGGCATCGGGCGGTAAGTAAAACTTTACAGCGATTGCGTTTATAATGGCGCTGTCACATATTGACAGCGCCATTTCAGGGGTTAAATGGCATGAGCAGATAACGATTCTGCTTGTGCCTAGCAGCCACTCATCTCAGCTGTGAAAATCAGCTGAGATGTGCGCCGATCGCAGCATGCTGCCGCCGGCAGACCGTGGGCAGTAACGTTATGACCGCTAGGACGTAAACTTACTGCCCGCGGTCGTTTAGGGGTTAATATCCCCCATGCTTCCGTGTAATTTCTCCTGTTGCTGCTGTAATGTACCCAATGCTGCTGTGTAATATCCCCCATTCTGCTGTATAATATCCCCATTGGTGCAGTGTACTTGTTTCCATTTTGCTGTGTAATGTCCCCCCTGCTGCTGTATAATGTCCTCCCTGTTTTTTGTAATATATGCCATTCTGTTGTATGTCTCCTATGCTGCTGTATAATATCACCATGCTGCAGTGTAATATCCCCCATTCTAATGTATAATGTCTCACATTTGGCTCTGTAATATACCCCATTCTGCTGTATAATATACCCCATGGTGCAGTGTATTCTTTTCCATTCTGCTTTGTAATGTCTCCCTCTGCTGCTGTATAATGTCCTCCAAGGTATTTTGTAATATCTGCCATTTTGCTGTATGTTTTCCATGCTGCTGTGTAATATCCCAATGCTACTATGTATTATCTTCCATTATGCTGTGTAACATCCCCCGTTCTGCTCTGTAATATCCCCCATTCTGCTTGGTGATATCCCCAATTCTGCTGTGTAATGTCCCCCATGTTGCTCTGTAATGCTCCCATGTTGCTGTCTAATATCCCTAATTCTGCTGTATATTGTTTTCCATGTTGCTGTGTAACATCCCCTATTCTACTTTGTAATACCCCCCATTCTGCTGAGTAATGTCCCCCATTATATATATATTGTGTATATTGTCCCTATGCTGCTGTGTAATTTACCTCATGCTGTTGTATAATCTACCCAATGCTGCTGTATAATATCCCCATTTTGCTGTGTAATGTCCCCCTTGGTGCTGTGTAATATCCCCTTTCTGCTTTGTAATATCCCCCATTCTGCTGTATAATATCCTCCATGCTACTGTATAATATCTGCCATTCTGCTGTATGTCTTTGATGCTGCTGTGTAATATGCCCATTTTGCTGTGTAGTATTCCCATGCTGCTGTGTAATATCTCCCATTCTGCTTTGTAACATAGCCAATACTGCACTGTATTATCCCCCATTCTGCTGTGTAATATCCCCAATTTTACTGTATAATTTCTCCAATTTTGCTGTATAATAAACCCTTGCTGCTCTGTAATATCCCCATTCTGCTTTGTAATATACCCCATTCTGCTGTGTTATGTTTCCCATGCTGCTGTGTAAAATGCCCCATTCTGCTTTGTAATGTCTCAATGTTGCTTTATAATGTTCCCCATGTTGCTGTGTAATGTCCGCCACGTTATCTATATATATAATTGCCTTATTCTGTCTGTCTGTCTTGCTCCAAAATGAGTTATTACAGTGAACACCGTCGCATTGGCCGCTCGTCTCGGCACGGCCACGCCCTCCACACACATTGGCTGTTTGGCTCCGCCCGGCCATGTCCCCCGCACGCATTGGCCGCTTGGCCCGGCCACGCCCCCCACACGCATTGGCCACTTGGCTCGGCCTGGCCATGCCTCCTGCACACTTTGCCACCTTGGCCTTGCCCCCCACACACTGTGCCTGCTCGTTGACGCCCCCCACACACTTTGCCCACGCGGCCACGCCCCCACATGCTTTGCCCGCTTGTCCACACCCTTCTCACGCTTTGCCCGCTCGGCCACACCCCCCACACATATTGGGCACCTATACACCTCCCCCCAGGTTTACTCCTATTAGACTCCTCCCCCAGGACTACTCCACCTATTATACTCCTCCCCCCAGGACTACTCCTATTATACTCCTCACCTCCAGGACTACTCCTCCTGTTAGACTCCTCCTTCCCCAGCGCTACTCCTCCTATTATCCTCCTCTCTCCCTAGGACTACTCCTCCTATTATACTCCTTTTCCCCCAGGACTGCTCCTCCTGTTATCCTCTCTCCCCAGGACTACTCCTCCAACACACACACACTGCACAAAACATACCTCCCCCCAAAACACTAACACACCCCTGTTGTGAATGTCAGTTATGCTTTGGCTGCTGTGAGGCTCCCTCTTGTGGCCAAGAATGGTTTGGACAGAGACCAGGTGTGTTGAGCAAAGGGCGTTTCCATTGCTAACTCTCTGCTTATTTAAACCCTGGTCTGATAGCAAGCTATTCCGGATGTCAGTTGTTCTTTGTTCACCAGCCTGCTTCATCCTGCTCCAGACCACATCTACCCCAGATAAGTGCTTGACTCTTTATTTTTGTTTGGTTCTTTTTGTTCTTATCTGAGTTTGTCATTTTCTGTGGTTGTTTTCAGTTTATTTGCATGCAGGGATCTTCCCTCTCAGTTGCTTAGCTGGAAAGCTCCCTGCAGCTATGTTTGGAGTATTGCTCCTATAAGTCCATGTGTTTGTTGCTTCTTGAATTTGTAATTGTTCCTGCTTTCTGTTCATTGGTATGAGAAGAGCGCCTGGTATAGGACGGAGTTCAGAACTAGCGATCTGAGGGCTTTTTTGTACTATTAGGTTGTTGGATTTTTGCAGGGTTTTTCTCTGGCCACCACCAGTCCCTTTCCTGTCCTGTCCTATTTAGTCAGTAGGGCCTAACCTTTTGCTAATCCTATCATCTGTGTATTGTGTTTTCCTATATCACCGCAGTCTTTGAATGTGGGGGGTTTGCTATTCTTTATCTATTTTCTGAGGCAGAGACTTATTCATCTTTCCTTCCTTTAAGATAGCTAGTTCTCCGGCTGTGTTCGCGGTACACAGGATGTTAGTTCACCCCTCGGCTACTTCTAGTTGTGATGGTTAATAAGGGGATGGCGGCCAGATTAGTTGCCAATGCTCTTGTCACCTTTTACCAATGATTTATGGTTGTCTTCCATGGTTCCGGATCATAACACACCCCACACACACACACACACACACCACACACAGCACCACACACACACACCCACACAAACCGCACAACACTCACAGCACCACATACACACAGTGCTCCACAAACAACGCAACACAAACACCGCTCTCTCACACCGCCACACCCAGACAACACCCAGAACATTTACAGCGCCCTTTACAAACACTTGGTAACTACACACAACAACATCTATATATATATAACAAAAATCATACATTAACTACACAATAAATTCTAGAATACCCGATGCGTTAAAATCGGGCCACCTTCTAGTATTGTAATATTCCCCTACTGTGCCTTATAATTTCCCCCATGTTGCTGTGTAATATCCCACATGCTGCTGTGTAATGTCCCTTATGCTGCAGTGTAATATACCCCATTCTGCTGTATGTCTCCCATGTTCCTCTGTAATCTTCCCCATGCTTCTGTGTAATTTCTCTCATGCTGCTGTATAATATCCCCAATGCTGCAGTGAACTATCCCCCATTCTGTTGTGTAATGTCCCCCCTACTGCTGCATAATGTCCTCCTTGCTACTGTGTAATATCTGTTATTCTGCTGTATGACTCCCATGCTTTTGTGGAAAATCAACATTCTGCTGTGTAATATATCCCATGCTGCTGTTTTATATGCCCCATTCTGCTGTGTAATATCGCCCATTCTACTTTGTAATATCCCCCATTCTGCTGTATAATGTCCCCCATGTTGCTATGTAATATTCCCTATGCTGCTGTGTAATGTCCCCTATGCTGCTGTGTAATATCCCCCATTCTCATTTGTAATATCCCACATTGTGCTGTATAATGTCCCACATGTTGCTTGGTAATATCCTCCATTCTGCTGTATATTGTCTCCATGCTGCTGTGTAATTTCTTTCCATGCTGCTGTACAATGTACTCAATACTAAGTTGTAATATCCCCCATTCTGCTGTGTAATGTCTCCCATGATGCTGTGTAATATTCCCCATTCTACTTTATAATATCCCCTATGCTCAGAACCGTATTTAACACTGGGCACCCGTGGGACAGTGCCTGGGGCAGCGCACTGCGGGGTCAGCATTTTTACACCCCCCTCCATTAGACATTCGATTAAATCTGATGTGTTTTTGGAGAGGAGCACCTCAATTTATTTGTATCTGCGTCTTTAAGACGCGTATTCAAATAAACTGCGGGTGCTGGGCACAGGGAGTGTAATACTATTGTATGAAGTGAGGATTTCGTTTGCGTTAGGGCAATGACAACCAGAGACGGGTTCTTGGTGCAAAGACGTTTTATAATAAGTAACCACAATATGTACACAGAACAGAATATACACAGTAGAACATAAACACAGTAAATACCTGCCGGGTTCGGAGCAAAGGGGAATTCCCAGGACCGTGCACCGGACTCCCCCAGGGAGACCACCAGGAGCGAACCCCTATACAGGGGCTGTCTGGCAATCACCCCAGAAGGCCTAAATGCGCAGCAGCCGGGACACGAAAGGGCAACAGGTATAGTCCAAAAAATGTCCGTACGTGATGTGAGTCCTAGGGTGGATATGAAACGGAAGGGACCGGGCAGAAGTGCCGACCAGAGACGGCAGACAGAGTCCGAGCACAGCTTGATGAGACAGGTGAAGTCCAGAGCTGGTGTCGGGTGTTTCAACAGGATCCAAACAGCAATCAGGAGATGAGAGCAGCAGGGCAGGAGTACACAGGAAGCAGTATACTCAGGCAACTAGACTAAGCTTAGGGGCGGGCTTTTAAACAGATGAACAGGAAGTAGGGCAACAGAACAGAAAACTCCATGTTAACAAAGGACAAGATCCTTCAGTAGAAAACTGGAAATCCCGGAACTCTGACAGGGAGCTGATTGACCCCGGAAGTGTTGGCGCCTCCACTTCTGGGGTTAGAGGCGCACCAATCAACTCCATGCTGTGGCGTCCAATGCTGCAGATGCTGCGGAAGAGGACAGAACACTCACCGCAGCCAGCAGAAGGACAACAACGGATATCGGAGGAGCAGCAGTAGCAAAAGGAGGAGGGCAGCGGGCACAGGATCAGGTACCCATTCACAGAGCTGAAGATTCATAGGGAAGGTGCGGGTGTGTTCCTAATGCTGTAAAGTGAGCATTGTAGGGGAGGAGCAGACGAGACTATAAAGTGAGGATTGTGGAGGAGTGACAGGCAGAGGCTATAACGTGAGGATTGTGGGGGAGGGGCAGGCAAAGGTTATAATGTGAGGTTTGTGGGGGAGGGGCAGGCAGAGGCTATATTGTGAGGAATGTGGGGAAGGAGCAGACAGAGGCTATAATGTGAGGTTTGTGGTGGAGGGGCAGGCAGAGGCTATAATGTCAGGATTGTGGGGGAGGAGCAGGCAGAAGCTATAACGTGAGTTTTTTTGGGGGAGGGGCAGGCAGAGGTTATTGTCTAGGGATTGTGGGGAAGGGCAGGTAAAGGCCATAGTCTGGGGATTGCGGGGGAGGGGCAGGTAGAGGCTATAGTCTGGTGATTGCGGGGGATGGGCAGGCAGAGGCTAAAGACTGATGATTAGGAGGCCTACTATAGTAGTATGGGGATTAGGGGGCCTATGACTAGACAGTGGTTAGGGACCTGGGGCTGTTAGTATAGTCTTAGTGTTTGGGGGCCTATTGCTGTAGGAGGGGGTTTATGAAGCGTATTGCTGTAGGAGGTGGGGTTTAGAGGACCTATTGCTGTATGAGGGGGATTTATGAGGCCTATTGCTGGGGGGGTTTGGGGGCCTATTGCTGTAGAGGAAGGTTTAGGGGGCCTTTTGCTGTAGAGAGGGGTTTGGGGGGACTATTGCTGTAGATGGTGGGTTTAGGAAGCATATTGCTGTAAAGGGGGGTTTAGGGAACCTATTGGTGTAGATGGGGGGTTTAGGTTGCCTATTGCTGTAGAGGGGGGTTTATGGGGCCTATTGCTGTAGATGGCAAGTTTAGGGAGCCTATTGCTGTAGAGGGGCGTTAAGGGGGCCTATTGCTGTAGATGCTGGGTTTAGGGAGGCTTACAGAGTGAAAGGTAGTGCAAAAGACAAAATCGATGGGGAAAAGTGTAAGGACTCAGTATGTTGGGGTTCTCAGTATGGAAAGGGGTAGATGTAGAAATTCGGTGCTCAATCATCAATGTGAACAGTGGTTTTTATTGTGAAGAACTTGTAGGACCAGCACAAACACAGATGTTTCGGTCAAAAGACCTTCATCAGTGTGCGGGCAGAGGGTCCTCAGAAAGGTGTCCACCGCTGTCTATGTGGCAATGATGTGCTTGTGCTGGTCCTACAAGTTCTTCATAATAAAAACCACTATTCACAGGTGGAAAAGAGCCCTTAGGCGTGAGGTAGCATAGTGGTCTCTGTATCATGAGTGGGGTAGCATGGAGGTGTCATTATGGAGAAGGGGCAGGCAGCATTTGAAGCGTATTAAGAAGGAGCAGCATTGGTGGCTCAGTATGGAGAAGAGCAGTGTGAGAGTCCCATATGGAGAGGGGCAGCACGCATGGGACATTGTGAGGAGGGGGCAGCATGATGTGAGGACAATGTGCAGATCATATTTTATAATTGAGAAAGGTGTGATGGGTATAATTTATAAAGAAGAGCAGTGTGGCGTTTTATTTTATTAGGGGGCTGTGTGGCGGTCATAGTATATAAGTGGGAACGGTATGGTGGGAATATTTTATAGGAGAGGATCGTGTGGAGGCCATGTACGTTAAGAGGGATTGTGTGCAGTAATATTCTTTTGCGGGGAGCACAGTGAGGAGTAATTGTTTTTTTTCAGTCCACAGCATAGGGCTTATTTATGGCACAGCATTTGTAGGTATTGTTATTCAGAAACATTATAATGACATTGTTATTTTTCGGGGCATCATGGTGAGATGTGCTGCAGAAGACCGGAGAAGAGGGAAGTTTGCAGAGATGAGCTGTGGATGTGAAGTCATCATTGAGTTGGGTACATGAGAAAACAGCGATCGGTAAGTGAATTATCACAGACCTTACACTACACTAACATTTACTCAGGTTTAGGGGAAAAACTGAAGCAGAGAAGGCGTGAAGGTATGGACCCAGCACCAATTCCAGTAAAATATAAAAAATTTCTTTATTGAAGCATGTTAAAGTGGAGTAAAGTAAAAAAAAAGTATAATGAAATTCTTTATCCAGGAATGAAAAATAAAATAAAATGAAAACAATGTGCAAAGTGTATGTGTATTGTGTACGATTTTATGATTAATCTGAAAGAAAGTAATAAGAAATATAAAATATACTTTGAAATATTATGTAAAGAAGGGAGCCAAACTGTTGGATATGGACCATTTCTTGTCCAGGAGAAAATGAGGCCTATAGGATATGGGGGAAATAAGGTATTAAATTAAAATATGTTTCTGCGTTGTTATTAGGGATCAAAAAAATCCTGTTTTTAGACCTTAAATTCTAGAGATTGTTTGTGCTTATGTAGAAAAAAGGAAAGGTTTATGACGTATTTAAAGATTTGTGGGTATCAATAAAATGACAAAGTCCAATAGTTGTAATTATTTACTACAAAATTGTTATAAACTAATTCCCATAAATCAATTAATAATTTTTCTACCTATATGCATTCATTAATATAAATTCTAGGGGGACCTGCAGGGTAAAAAAAATTATATATATATTATAATGATATATTTCATCTGCAAAGTATAAATTGGTTCATATCTGGTGGTAATTGGTTGCAGAATAAAACCCAAAAGGTATATTTAAATGATAAAACGCAAATCTTTACGAAAATTAAGGCCTAATGGTTGCCTGGTATTTAACTTAAGGATCCATTTGGCCTCTGCGTATAGTAAAGCTGCAAACCAGTCACTCCCTCTGGGTGGTCTGGTAACGTGTTCACTACCTGCCACCTTTTAAGGAGGTGAAATCCCCATCATGTAAATCCTGAAAATGTTTAGTGAGCCCCGATGAGGAGCATTTTTTCTTCATATTGCCTGCTGTAGTAATTGATGATTCTGAAGTGGTTCTAATGTGTTCTGATATGCATGTTCTAAGAGATCTGGATGTATATCCTATATAATTTTTATTGTAGATAAGGCAAGAGGCTCTATATACTACATGTGATGATGAGCAGTTGATAAAAGAAGTGATTTTGAAAATTTCCCCATTGGCTCCTGGAAACTGTTTCGTACTATGCATGTATTTGCATAGACCACATTGCTGTGACCCGCATCGATGGTAGCCTGTAGTGCTCAACCATGTTTTGCTGGGTTTCACAGCTGTGTATAAGCTAAATGATATGCTTTTACCTACATTTTTAGCTTTTTTAGCCACAATATTGCATTTTTAGCTTTTTTAGCCACAATATTGATACCTCGTGAGAGGATATGATTTAATTCTCTATCCTCTATGAAAAAATCCTGGCTATCTGGGGTGGAAAAGGTGACACGTTCAGTATAGGTATTATTCTTAGATTTATCCCTTAGTACATCATCACGTGATCTAGTTTTAGAGATGCTTAGTGCTCTATTCAAGGAATGGTCGATATACCCTCTCCTCTTCAACCTGCTCTTGATGTTCTTGGCTTCTGAGGAAAAGGAGGTTTCAGAGGAACATAGCCTTTTGGCCCTGAGGAATTTGCCTACCGGTAAACTGAGTAGAGAGTGTGGAGTGTGACAACTGTCCGCATGTAAGGGATACTTCTCACATAGCGAGATCGCTAGCGAGATCGCTGCTGAGTCACAGATTTTGTGACGTACCATGGACCTGTCAGTGTGTGTGACACTAAGCAGCGACCTGGCCCCTGCTGTGAAATCACTGATCGGTACACACTGTTCTGGTTTATTTTTTGCTCGTTGGTCTCCCGCTATGCAGCACACATTGGCGTGTTTGACGGTGGGAGACCAACGAGCACCGACTCTGTGTAAGCAGCGTATGCTGGTAACCAGGGTAATTATCGGATAACTAAGCAAAGCGCTTTGCTTGGTTACCTGATATTTACCCTGGTTACCAGCGTATACCGCTTAGCGCTGGCTCCCTGCACACGTAGCCAGAGTAAATATCCGGTAACTAAGCAAAGCACTTTGCTTAATAACCCGATGTGTGTTTCTGACTACGTGTGCAGGGAGCCAGCGCTAAGCGGTGTACGCTGGTAACCAGGGTAAATATTGGGTAACTAAGCAAAGCACTTTGCTTAGTTACCCAATATTTACCCTGGTTATCAAGCGCAGAGTAGCTGGTGGCTGGTGGCTGGTCACTGGTGAGATCTGCCTGATTGACAGCTCACCAGCGACCATGTAGCGATGCACCAGCGATCCTGACCAGGTCATTTCGTGGTCGGAATTGCTGTTACGTTGTTTAGTGAGACGGTACCCTACGGAGGTGTTCCCACTGATCTCTTTCCTGTACAGAGTTGTCTCGATATCGCCTGTATTGTAATTACCTGATAGTCGTATGTCAAGAAAAGGTGCAGAATGGGTAAAGAGATTAACTAAAAACCGCAGATTCAAGTTGTTGTTGTTCAGATATGTGCTCAATGATTTGATAAACTCCTGTGGAGTGATATCTGTTTTATGATCACAGATAAACATCTGGTCATCTATGTACCTAGCGTACCATAGATAGTGTGTGAGGAATGGATTGTTTGCGGTATGTATGTATTTTTCTTCCCAGTATGCCATGTATAAGTTTGCTAGAGCGCATGAGAAACTAGCTCCCATACGGCATCCTGTGATTTGTAAAAAATATATTCCATTAAACTGGAAGAAATTATGTTTAACTAGATAACCAGTTACTGTAAGAATACATTTTTTATGCATGTCATCCAGGGTGCTATATTTATCAAGATGGAAGAATAGGGCTTGTAATGCTTCTTCATGGGGAATACAGGGATAGAGTGAAACTACGTCGCTAGTATTTCAAAAAGAATGTTCAGTCTATTTCATCTCCCTAAGATTCTGGAGGAGGCTTTATGTAACCGACGGTGCGCTTCATGAGCGGTTGTAAAATATTGTCTTACCAATCTGAAAGGTTGCTGGTTAGTGATCCCGTGCTAGCAACAATGGGTCTTAACTAGTGATGAGCGAGTACTAAAAAGCTCGGGTGCTCGAAGCTCGGGCCGAGCCTCCCAAGATACTCGTGTACTCGGCCCGAGCACCGAGCCCAATGTTATCCTATGGGAGACCCGAGTATTTTTGTGAAATGACCCCCCGGCAGCATGGAGAAACCCTAAAAATGTCACAAAAGTCTCAGAAGAGTGCTCAAATGACATGGCATCAGCATGGGGAAGACCCCTTGAAGCATTTATCACTCAAAAGTCACAGATGTGAACAATTTTGTCCGAGTTTTACGCCATTTTTACGGACTCACCAGAAAACCTTCCAAAATGACACCAAAATGAATTTTCATGGCGGAAATGTTAAGGGCACATACCCAATAGTGAGATAGAGCTGGTGTATGTTACTTTTTGAGATTAATACATGAAAGATTTTACATGAAAACCTTGTGTGGCACTCCGATGTCCAAAACGCACGTTTTGTGCTTTTTACTAGCGATGTCGGTCATTTTTTTTTTTTTATTCTATCTCCCTCAGTCCGTCGGTCTGTCTCTCTCTGTCTTGTCTGTCCCCCTCTCACAGTCTGTCGGTCAGTTCCCCCCCCTCTCTCTTACTTACCGTTCCCCGATCACTGCCGCGGCGCTGCACAGCTGTTCAAACTCCGGTGGCTTTTCCTCTTTTGAAAAAGCCGGCCGCTCATTAATCAATCTCCTATTCCCTGCTGTCCTGCTTTTCGGCGCCTATGATTGGTTGCAGTGAGACACGCTCCCACACTGAGTGACAGCTGTCTCACTGCAACCAATCACAGCAGCCGGTGTGTGTATACTGTGCAGTGAAATAAATAATTAAATAATTAAAAAAAACGGCATGCGGTCCCCCCAATTTTAATACCAGCCAGATAAAGCCATACGGCTGAAGGCTGGTATTCTCAGGATGGGGAGCTCCACGTTATGGGGAGCCCCCCACCCTAACAATATCAGTCAGCAGCCGCCCAGAATTGCCGCATACATTAGATGCGACAGTTCTGGGGCTGTACCCGGCTCTTCCCGATTTACCCTGGTGCGTTGGCAAATCGGGGTAATAAGGAGTTAATGGCAGCCCATAGCTGCCACTAAATCCTAGATTAATCATGTCAGGCGTCTCCCCGAGATTCCTTCCATGATTAATCTGTAAATTACAGTTAAAAAACACACACACCCGAAAAATCCTTTATTAGAAATAAAAAACACTAACAAAGTCCCTCATTACCAATTTATTAACCCCGACAAACCCTCCATGTCCGGCGTACTCCACAGTCCTCCAGCGTCGCGTCCAGCTCTGCTGCATGGAAGTGACAGGAGCTGCAGAAGACACCGCCGCTCCGGTCACCTCCACGCAGCTAATGAGATGAGTATAGCGATCAGCTGAGCTGTCACTGAGGTTACCTGGATCCAGCGGTGGATGCAGCGGTGGCCGCGGGTAACCTCAGTGACAGCTCAGCTGATCGCGCTACTCACCGCCGCTCCTGTCAGCTCCATGCACACACTGAGGTGAGTAGAGCGATCAGCTGCTGTCACTGAGGTTAATCGCGGCACCGCTGGATCCAGCGGTGGCCGGGAGTTACCTGACTGACAGCAGCTGATCGCGCTATTCCCTTCATTAGCTGCGTGGAGGTGACCGGCGGCTTTTACTATTTTGAAAAAGCCGGCCGCTCATTAAACAATCTCCTATTCCCTGCTTTCCCCGCCCACCGGTGCCTATGATTGGTTGCAGTGAGACACGCCCCCACGCTGAGTGACAGGTGTCACACTGCACCCAATCACAGCAGCCGGTGGGCGTGTCTATACTGTGCAGTAAAATAAATTAATAAATAATTAAAAAAAAACGGCGTGCGGTCCCCCCCATTTTAATGCCAGCCAGATAAAGCCATACGGCTGAAGGCTGGTATTCTCAGGATGGGGAGCTCCACGTTATGGGGAGCCCCCCAGCCTAACAATATCAGTCAGCAGCCGCCCAGAATTGCCGCATACATTATATGCGACAGTTCTGGGGCTGTACCCGGCTCTTCCCGATTTGCCCTGGTGCTTTGGCAAATCGGGGTAATAAGGAGTTAATGGCAGCCCATAGCTGCCACTAAATCCTAGATTAATCATGTCAGGCGTCTATGAGACACCCTCCATGATTAATCTGTAAGTTACAGTAAATAAACACACACACCCGAAAAATCCTTTATTAGAAATAAAATACACACACACATTCCCTGGTTCACCACTTTAATCAGCCCCAAAAAGCCCTCCATGTCCGGCGTCATCCAGGATGTTCCAGCGTCGCTTCCAGCGCTGCTGCATGGAGGTGACCGGAGCTGCAGAAGACACCGCCGCTCCGGTCACTTCCACGCAGCAAATGAGGTGAGTAGCGCGATCAGCTGAGCTGTCACTGAGGTTACCCGCCGTCACTGGATCCAGTGACAGCGGGTAACCTCAGTGACAGCTCAGCTGATCGCACGGCTGTCTTCATTAGCTGCGTGGAGGTGACCGGAGCGGCGGTGTCTTCTGCAGCTCCTGTCACTTCCATGCAGCAGAGCTGGACGCGACGCCGGAGTCCGTGGAGTACGCCGGACATGGAGGGTTTGTCGGGGTTAATAAATTGGTAATGAGGGACTTTGTTAGTGTTTTTTATTTCTAATAAAGGATTTTTCGGATGTGTGTGTTTTTTAACTGTAATTTACAGATTAATCATGGAAGGAATCTCGGGGAGACGCCTGACATGATTAATCTAGGATTTAGTGGCAGCTATGGGCTGCCATTAACTCCTTATTACCCCGATTTGCCAACGCACCAGGGTAAATCGGGAAGAGCCGGGTACAGTCCCAGAACTGTCGCATATAATGTATGCGGCAATTCTGGGCAGCTGTTGGCTGATATTGTTAGGGTGGGGGGCTCCCCATAACGTGGAGCTCCCCATCCTGAGAATACCAGCCTTCAGCCGTATGGCTTTATCTGGCTGGTTTTAAAAATGGGGGGAACCGCACGCCGTTTTTTTTAATTATTTAATAAATAATTAAAATTAATAATTAAAATTAATAAATAATTAAAAAAAACGGCGTGCGGTTCCCCCCATTTTTAAAACCAGCCAGATAAAGCCATACGGCTGAAGGCTGGTATTCTCAGGATGGGGAGCTCCACGTTATGGGGAGCCCCCCACCCTAACAATATCAGCCAACAGCCGCCCAGAATTGCCGCATACATTATATGCGACAGTTCTGGGACTGTACCCGGCTCTTCCCGATTTGCCCTGGTGCGTTGGCAAATCGGGGTAATAAGGAGTTATTGGCAGCCCATAGCTGCCAATAAGTCCTAGATTAATCATGTCAGGCGTCTATGAGACACCCTCCATGATTAATCTGTAAGTTACAGTAAATAAACACACACCAGAAAAAATCCTTTATTAGAAATAAAAACACACACATATACCCTGGTTCACCACTTTAATCAGCCCGAAAAAGCCCTCCATGTCCGGCGTAATCCAGGATGATCCAGCGTCGCATCCAGCGCTGCTGCATGGAGGTGACCGGAGCCGCAGCACACACAGCCGCTCCGGTCACCTCCACACAGCAAATGAACACAGCCGCGCGATCAGCTGCTGTCACTGAGGTTACCCGCGGCCACCGGTGGATGCAGCGGTGACAGCGGGTAACCTCAGTGACAGCAGCTGATCGCGCGGCTGTGTTCATTTGCTGTGTGGAGGTGACCGGAGCGGCGGAGTCTTCTGCAGCTCCGGTCACCTCCATGCAGCTGCGGTGGAAGCGACGCTGGATCATCCTGGATTACGCCGGACAAGGAGGGCTTTTTCGGGCTGATTAAAGTGGTGAACCAGGGTATATGTGTGTGTTTTTTATTTCTAATAAAGGATTTTTTCTGGTGTGTGTGTTTATTTACTGTAACTTACAGATTAATCATGGAGGGTGTCTCATAGACGCCTGACATGATTAATCTAGGACTTATTGGCAGCTATGGGCTTCCAATAACTCCTTATTACCCCGATTTGCCAACGCACCAGGGTAAATCGGGAAGAGCCGGGTACAGCCCCAGAATTGTCGCATATAATGTATGCGGCAATTCTGGCCAGCTGCTGACTGATATTGTTAGGGTGGGGGGCTCCCCATAACGTGGGGCTCCCCATCCTGAGAATACCAGCCTTCAGCTGTATGGCTTTATCTGGCTGGTATTAAAATTGGGGGGACCGCACGCCGGTTTTTTTAATTATTTATTTATTTATTTTACTGCACAGTATAGACACGCCCACCGGCTGCTGTGATTGGGTGCAGTGTGACACCTGTCACTCAGCGTGGGGGCGTGTCTCACTGCAACCAATCATAGGCGCCTGTGGGCGTGGAAAGCAGGGAATATGAGATGGCTGTGTACAGAGCACAGCGCGCCGGCCGGTATAAAGGCTCGGTCACGCTGTGCAGGCCGGCCAATCACTGCAATTCCACAACTAACAGGGCTGTGGCATTGCAGTGGTCTGCCAGCCAATCCCTGCATGAGGGCTGGCTCTCAAAAGAGCGCCAACATGCAGGGATGAAGACCACGAGTAAAGCACGAGTATTGCAAAATTACTCGGTACCCGCCGAGCAGCCCGAGTACAGTGATACTCGTGCGAGTACCGAGTAGTTACAAGCATGCTCGCTCATCACTAGTCTTAACGGAGGAGAAGGTGTCTTTGTGATCTTTGGGTAGACCCTGAAAGATGGGGCAAATAGGAGTATCCACCATGAGGTATTCCTAGGTTTTCTTGTTTAGAATCCCCCAATCTTAACCTTGTTGTAGAATATTCTGTAATTTGGTAGAAAAAATATTTGTTGGGTCCTCGTTCAAACACCTATAGGTAGAGTGGTCATTTAGTATGGTGGTTATTACTCTTTCATAGAGTTTTATCTAAAATGACCACTGATCCCCCTGACCATCGGACCACAAGCACCCCTCGGATTTTGTGGCATAGGAAGAAAGGTGAGCTGAACAATAATTTTTTAGGAGGAAATAATGACTGGAGTGCTTCTTTAAAAGAAACCTGTCACCAGATTTGGTGACTATAAGCTGCGACCATCACTAGTGGGCTCTTATATACAGCATTTTAACATGCTGTAGATAAGAGCCCAGGCCGCTGTGTAGAACATAAAAATCACTTTATAATAGTCACCTAAAGGGCGGTGTAGTGCAGACTGTTCGGATGGGTGTCTCCATTCACCAGTAGCAGCGCCTCCTCTTTCGGCCATCTTTGTCCTCCTTCTTCTGAATTCTGGGTGCATGATGCATCGTATGTCATCCACAGTAGCTGGCATTGAGGTCCTGCGCAAGCGCACTACAATACTTTGATCTGCCCTACTCAGGGCAGATCAAAGGGTTCCTCAAAAAGTAACTAAACTTTTGGGAGAATTTTTTGTTTTATGCCCAATAATTCTGAGCAGATTGGTGAGGAATCTGTTCTTGAAACTCCCCAAAATAGCTGAAAAGCTCTTTTAGAAGAGCGCACACAGCATAGAGCGGATGCTGTAGAAAGTCATAGTCCTGTCTCCTGAGCCGTCCACTTCTAAGGGGTCTTTTGCGCAATTTACGGGGGTCTCAGGACCCAGACCCACATAAATGTGCTCAGAATTAATGTACCTAAAATATAGAAGATATCTCCCAAAAATGAAGGTATTTTTTAAATGTTTAACAGTACTATGGTTCCTGTATTGTCCGCAGTCTGATGATGGCTGGTAACAAATCCTGGTATCTCCTTATTATTGTTACAGACATACTAGGAGCTGCAGTTTCTTGCCAGACAATTTTATGTTGGGTTGGCTTTAGTTCTGGTGATGTAGTAGTGATTTCATCTTGGTTCTGATTATGCATTCATATACCAATGGCGGTTCTGGTAACATAGCAGTGTGCAGATGGTGGTTCTGGTGATGTAGCAGTGTGCAGATGGTGGTTCTCGGGATGTAGTAGTAATTTGAGGTTGGTTCTAGACATGTTGTCATGTACAAATGGTGGTTCTGGTAATGTTATTGTTATTTAAGGTTGGTTCTGGAGATGTTGTCATATACAGATTGTGGTTCTGGTAATGTTATCGTGATTTGAGGTTTGTTCTGGTGATGTATTTGTGTAGAAGTAGCAATATTTAATTTATTAGATTTGATAGTAGATCATTATAGGGTCAGTGTGCCAGGCTAAATAAATATCTGTCTTAATGAGACCATATGTCTGCCAAAGACGTATTTGACTAAAGCTCCCATACGCTATAGACAGCTGTCCCATCTTTTGGCTGGCAGCTGTCTCTCTGATTCTCGCATACACATGAGCGTTCACTTTGTTGAATGGTCATGTCCTCTATGAGACAGATGCTACTACACATCTCTGGCAGTGGCTCACCTCTTAGAGAGAAAAGGATCCACAGTCCAAAATTGGACCTGCTTGGTCATAACTCCTCTGCCAATCAGACTGTCGGCCGAGCCTGTCTATCTCCGGGTTCAGCCAACTGTAGTCTGTGTACAAGCGCCTTAACTACTATCTGAAGGGAATGTGAACGGTTTGGGTGTGTGCACACCATGGCCTTTACACATCTGTGAATCTATTGAGTTTGTCAGGAGGAGGACAGGTTAGGAAACACTGGCATCTTTTTTAAATTGAAATTGTTTTAAGTACTAGTCAGCGACTTCTTGGTGGCAACAGCATGAAAAATGGTTCAAATACCTGTTTTAACCACTTAGTGTCTTTGAAAACCTGAAGCTGTTAAAATAAGCAAAATAAAACTGAACGTATACGCAGCAAGTGTAGATCTTCATTCCTATAGCGTTTAGCACTTTTTCAAGTGTGTTACACAGTAGTGTCTTAAATAGATGTTGTGTGCACAAAATCATAGTTTTACGTTGTCAGTAAAGGTTTCGACCTCATAAAGTGCCTATGGCAACATGACGGCCAAATACAGCCCTGCCCATGCTGCTTTGTAATATCCCCCATTCTGCTGTATAATGTCTCCAATTTTGCTGTATAATATCTCCTATGCTGCTGTGTAATGTCCCCTATACTGCTTTGTAATATCCCCCATTTTGCTGTGTATTTTCTACCATGCTTCAGTGTTATATCCCTCTATTCTGCTGTATAATGTCTACCATGCTGCTGTGTATGTCCCCCATGCTGCAGTGTAATCTCCCCAATGCTGCTGTGTAATATACCCCCATTCTGCTGTATAATGTATCCCATGCTCCTCTGTCATGTTCCCTATGCTGCTGTGTAATGTATTCAATGCTGTTGTGTAATTTACCGCCATGCTGCTGTATAATGTACCCAATGCTGTTGTGTAATATCCCCCATTATATTGTATAATATGCCCCATGCTGCAGTGTATTATCCCCCATTCTGCTGTGTAATGTCCCCCCTACTGCTGTGTAATGTTTTCCATGCTACTGTGTAATATCTGCCATTCTGCTGTGAGGTTTGTGGGGGAGGGACAGGCAGAAGCTATAATGTGAGGTTTGTGGGGGAGGGGCAGGTAGAGGCTATAGTCAGGGGATTGCGGGGATGGGCAGGCAGAGGCTATAGTCGGGCAATTGAGCAGCAGGGGCAGGCAGAGGCTATAGTCTGGGGTTTGCGGTGGAGGGGCAGACAGAGGCTATTATCTGAAGATTGCAAGGGAGGGACAGGCAGAGGCTAAAGTCTGCGGATTGCGGTGGAGGGGCAGGCAGAGGTTATAGTCTGGGGATTGTGGGGGAGGGGCAGGCAGAGGATATAGTCTGGGGATTGCGAGGGAGGGGCAGGTAAAAGCCATAGTCTGGGGATTGCGGGGGAGGGTCAGGTAGAGGCTAAAGACTGATTAGGAGGCCTATTATTGTAATCTGGGGATTAGGGGGCCTATGACTAGATAGTGGTTAGGGAACCGGGGCTGTTAGTATAGTCTTAGTGTTAGGGGGCCTATTGCTGTAGGAGGGGTGTTTAGGGAGCCTATTGCTGTAGGAGGGAGGTTTATGGAGCGTATTGCTGTAGGAGGTGGGGTTTAGAGGGCCTATTGCTGTATGAGGGGGGTTTAGGGGGCCTATTGCTGTAAAGGGGTGTTTAGGGAGCCTATTGCTGTAGGAGGGAGGTTTATGGAGGGTATTGCTGTAGGAGGTGGGGTTTAGGGAGCTTATTGCTGTACAGGGGGGTTTAGGGGCCTATTGCTGTAGATGATGGGTTTAGGGAGGCTTTTAGAGTGAGAGATAGTGCAAAAGACAAAATCGATGGGGAAAAGTGTAAGGACTCAGTATGTTGGGGTTCTCAGTATGGAGAGGGGTAGATGTAGAAACTTGGTACTCAAGATCAATGTGAACAGTGGATTTTATTGTGAAGAACTTGTAGGACCAGCACAAACACAGATGTTTCGGTCAAAAGACCTTCATCAGTGTGCGTGCAGAGGGTCCTTAGAAAGTATAGTAGCGTGGCAAGCGGCGTAGCCTGGTATCACATGGTGTCCACCGCTGTCTATGTGGCAATGATGTGCTTGTGCTGGTCCTACAAGTTCTTCATAATAAAAACCACTATTCGCAGGTGGAAAAGAGCCCTTAGGCGTGAGGTAGCATAGTGGTCTCTGTATCATGAGTGGGGCAGCACGGAGGTGTCATTATGGAGGGGCAATCAGCATTTGAAGCGCATTAAGAAGGAGCAGCATTGGTGGCGACGGTATGGAGAAGAGCAGTGTGAGAGCCCCATATGGAGAGGGGCAGCATGCATGGGACATTATGAGAAGGGGGCAGCATGATGTGAGGACAATGTGCAGATCATATTTTATAATTGAGAAAGGTGTGATGGGTATAATTTATTTATTTATTTTTTTTAAATTCTTTATTTAACATTTTAGAGTACAACATAGATGGGTAGGGAACCATCATGACACTTCTTACAAATTATGACAATGTGGATTCAGAAAAAAAAATTATGTATATTAACAACTTATAACACTGTCAGGTGGTTTCAGGAATAAAGAAAAGGGGATGTAAGAGGAAAAAGGTGGAAGGGGATGGGGGGAGAATTATGAGCAAGAATATAGGGGTATAATACGTGAGAGAGTAAGATAAGAAAGGGGGAGCAACAGGAGCAAAGACAAAGAAGAAAAAAAAATAAAACCTGCTAAGTTTTTCTGTTTTTTTTTTTAATCGAAATGAGACTTCTCATTGCATACTGATCAGACGCAACTTTTCAACTAACTTCTTAGTATGATAATGATGCATTTATCCAAACCTCCCAGTCATTTAAATCTTTTCCATGTTTGATTTTTGACAGTCTGATTTTTCAAGTGTACCTGTTTGGACTGTCTCTCTGATCTATTCTTTAAATGTGGGTGGCTCTTCACTCTTCCAATGTCTTGTTATGACTATTTTAGCAGCATTAAGTATTTGTGGTAACAGAGAATTTTTCCTAAGGCGTGACTTTGAGGGTTCTAAGTTGAGGAGAATGAATTCGGAGGATAAGGGTATTTCCGCATTGGTCACCTTTTTAATATGGTCTCTAATTTTTTTCCCAGTAAGTTTGGATTTTTGAGCATTTCACCCAGATATGTGACAGGGTACCTAGTTCAGATCCACATCTCCAGCAGAGTGGGGGAATTGAGCTGTTTATTTTATTTAATATAATTGGAGTTTTATACCATCTTGAGACTATTTTGTAGATTAATTCTTGATACCTCACCGAAGTAGTGAGGGAGTGAATGTTCCCTAGAATTATTTGGTTTTCTTCTTCGAGGAATTTTGTATTTAATTCTGTTTCCCATTTGTTCAAAAAGTCTGGAACATCAACATCTTGGGATAAGTATTGATGTATTTTGGATATTATTTTTTCATTCTTTGTTGTGTTTAGAAAGAGATTGAGTAATGGTGGGTCCATAGTTGAGGAAGAGATATCTGGAAGGTGTAGATTTATCGTATCTTGTAGGATCTGAATATCTACTTTCCCCAGCTTTAGTGTGGAAATAAGTGCATTAAGTTTACCTTTATTCAGTGAGTCCTTTTTTTCTATTAATTACTGTCTTGGCATGGTTTTATATTGATCCAGGTGGCTGAGTTTTTTCTTGAGTGATCTGTAGCTATTGGGGATTAGGTGAAGAATAGGAGTGGCTTTGCAGATCCTTGGTATCAGATTCATTTTTTTATTTGTTTTATGCCAAAGTTTGAGAGTTGTTATGGTATAAGGATTTGTGATACTGTTGTATTTGAATTTGTTAAAGGAAGTAGGCCACAAGTAATGTAGAAATCCTCTATGTAAATCGCTCAATTCAAGTATCGTCCAAAGTTTTGTTGATGTATGGGACTGAAGCTCAACCACTCTTGCTATATGTGCTGCTGTCCTATATTTTTCGAAATTCGGAAGGTCAAGACCTCCTCTATGTCTCAGATTTACTAAATTTTTGTGTTTTAATCCTATGACTTTTCCCTGCCCATACAAACTTTGATATTAGAGCATTAATTTTTTTTAAAAATTGTTGAGGGATATTTATTGGGAGGGTTTGTAAAAGGTAAAGAGCTTTGGGTAGAATTATCATTTTTATAAAAATAATTCTACCAAACCAGGAAATCGGGGCGTCTTTCCATGACATCAGGGAAGATTCAATGACTTTAGTAAAGGCATAAAGTTGAGTTTGTAAAGGTGATTTCAAGAATTACTGAGCTTTGTACCTAAATAAGTGATGGAGGAACATTCTTTAAAGGGAGAGAGTGTAGACAGCTTTTCTTTGTTTTCAGGTGATAATAGGATATGCATTATATTGGACTTAGAGAAATTTATTTTAAAGTTAGAAATTGTGTTAATCGACGCAGTTCTGATAGCATTTCTTGTATAGAGTCATTTGGGTTTACCAAAAAGAATAGAATATCATCTGCATAATCAGCGCATTTATGTTCAATTGTGCCAGTCTTCAGTCCTTTGATTTTGGGGGATTGTCTAATTTCTTGTAAAAGGGTTTCCAGTGTAAGGCTGAATAGAAGGGGGGACAATGGGCAGCCCGGCCTCGTACCGTTCTGTATATCAAAGCTGGGGGACAGTATATTATTCACTTTGACTCTAGCTGAGGGCGTGGTATATAAGGCCAGGATTTTTTGTAAAAAAATTTTGAGGAAGCCAAATTTAATGAGTGTTTGTTCTATGAAGTACCAATCAACGCGATCAAATGCTTTTTCCGCGTCTGTGGAAAGGACCGACAATTGTATTTCCTGGTGTATAGCCAGGTGAATCACGTTGATTGCCCTCATCACATTATCACATTTTTGTGAACATGTTTTTTTTGATTGGTGAGTTAGCGTTAAACCATTTAGTAAAGATTTTATTTTTAGTAACTGGTGTGTGTGTTTGTTTAAAATGAGTTTCTTGGAAAAATACTATATCTATTTTATTTTTATGTAGATAGTTCAAGATTTGTGATCTTTTTCCTGGGATGTTTAATCGTTTTACATTATAGGTAGCTACCTTTATGTTGGCCATTGATGCTTGAGTGGGGCATATTTGCGTCTTATTTGTTTTGTCTTAGCAGGATTTTTAAATAAACAGGAACTATAGAAGGATGAGATAAATAAAACAAAAGAGGGAACCATGATGCGCAACGTGCCACCAGGTTTCTCAACTGGTTTGAACATTTTTGCAGCTGGTAGGGATATGAGCAAAAATAATGCACGCCCTACCAGGAATAATTGCAAGGATAAAGGTGGTATTCAGGTCCGTAGGGGTGTGGAGCTAGAAGGGAAGTAGCGGTTCTCTTTTTTTTATTTTTTGGGGTTCTCCCTTTTTTCAAAGACGGAGAGAAATATGTATATACTTATTAGAGGATTAAACAGACTCCCGGTGAGTCTTAATTGAACCAGAGGCATTAAATGACACAATGTGAAATCCCATTTCGAATGTAGCCTATGAGCTCAATCCTTCGGGATTATGTTGATTAGCATATACATTGTGTCCAGGCTTCCCCATACCTCTGTCGCCACCTCAATGGGAAAGAGGGAGGGGGTAGTAGGTTGACGTATGTTGAGTATAGACAACTTCATATCTCTTCTCTAAATATAACTCTTAATTAGAGATTAGCGAACCGGTTGTGGTTCGGCTCAAGTTCGATTCGCCGAACGGAGGCCGCTTTCGAGTTCTGTGAACCGTTCGACGAACCACTCGAACCCCATAGAAAACAATAACAGGCAATCACAAACACATAAAAACACATAGAAAACACCCTCAAAGGTGTCCAAAAGGTGACAAACAACTCACAAGACAACACAAACACAAGGGAAAGTGACAAGAACAAATTCTCATGCGAAAACAAAACAGTTTGACGAGGAAAAAGAGGACGAGACACAGATATAGGCATGGCATGCCCTTCTAAAATCATGCAAAACACTGCAAGGGGACTCCAAGCGGAGTCTCCCTTTTTTTCCAAAAATTGGGCCACACAGACACCCCTTCAGTGGCAGTACTTGTGCCCCAGTTGTACACTTCACAGGTACATTTGCATCAAGCACATTCAAAAATACGCCATCCTTAACTGTCCCCAGGATGGCACCGGGGTAGGTAGCAAAGTCTTTGCTGATACCAGATGTGTTCATCTTGGACCATTTTTAGAAACACTGCAAGCAAGGGTTACTCCATGCGGAGTCTCCCTTTTTTCAAAAAATTTGGCTACACAGACACCCCTTCAGTGGCAGCACTTGTGCCCCAGTTGTACACTTCACAGGTAGATTTGCATCAAGCACATTCAAAAATACGCCATCCATAACTGTCCCCAGGATGGCACTGGGGTAGGTAGCAAAGTCTTTGCTGATCCCAGATCTGTTCATCTTGGATCATTTTTAGAAACACTTCAAGCAAGGGTTGCTCCAAGCGGAGTCTCCCTTTTTTCCAAAAATTGGGCCACACAGACACCCTTTCAGTGGCAGCACTTGTGCCACAGTTGTACACTTCACAGGTACATTTGCATCAAGCACATTCAAAAATACGCCATCCTTAACTGTCCCCAGGATGGCACCGGGATAGGTAGCAAAGTCTTTGCTGATCCCAGATCTGTTCATCTTGGATCATTTTTAGAAACACTGCAAGCAAGGGTTACTCCAAGCGGAGTCTCCCTTTTTTCCAAAAATTGGGCCACACAGACACCCCTTCAGTGGCAGCACTTGTGCCCCAGTTGTACACTTCACAGGAACATTTGCATAAAGCACATTCAAAAATACGCCATCCTTAACTGTCCCCAGGATGGCACCGGGATAGGTAGCAAAGTCTTTGCTGATCCCAGATCTGTCTATCTTGGATAATTTTTAAAAACACTGCAAGCAAGGGTTACTCCAAGCGGAGTCTCCCTTTTTTCCAAAAATTGGGCCACACAGACACCCCTTCAGTGGCAGCACTTGTGGGTATTATTGTGGTATGTATCCACCTTCACAAAACATGCTCCGACATATGTTTTCACATTCTATTTATTTTTTACATCTGTCAGGAAAAACACAGGATCAAACTCTGAACACTACCTTACACCAATGGAAACTGTCAAGAAATTTTTGCAATTATTTCACAAAATGGCGTGTTTAAATGAAGCTTCTTCCACCAGTACTCGGCCAAATGTCCTGACAACAAATTTTGGGACGTGCCACGCATCTTTCTCAGAATTTCCGTCTTCACCTGACCCCAATGTGCTTCAATGCGCTGAGTATTAGCACCAGTTATCAGATCAACGAAATTCTGCTCATGATTGACAATTTGATGCGCATAATTGAACATGGGCCAGTTATTTATATTTCGATAAGCGGCCCACTGATCAGAGATGATCCTAGATTCAGGCGCAATGTGACGCTGAATAATAGGTCTCAACGTTGCTTCGTTACGGCGAAGGAAGTGAAACATGCGGAATTCTTGCTCGCCATTTGCATGCTTCCACACCATGCCGAAGATGCATTAACCAATGATGCGGTTTCAAAAATTCTGCCGAGCTAGAGGGGCTGCATTTCCAAGTAGCAACCTTGCACGGTTATATTTTCGGATCTTGTAGAGCCATATTTGGATCAAACTGACTGCTCTTAGGTTACTGGAGCATGTCAGATTATCTTTTGTGGAGGTGGATACATGCCACAATATTTGGATCAAAACTGACGTTAGTTGATACATACTGTAGCATGTCAGAGTAGTTGTTTGTGGAGGTGGATACATGCCACAATAATATCGCACTTGTGCCCCAGTTGTACACTTTACAGGTACATTTGCATCAAGCACATTCAAAAATACGCCATCCTTAACTTACCCAGGATGGCACCGGGGTAGGTAGCAAAGTCTTTGCTTATCCCAGATGTGTTCATCTTGGATCATTTTTAGAAACACTGCAAAGCAAGGGTTACTCCAAGGGGGTATCCCTTTTTTCCAAAGATTGGGCCACACAGACACCCCTTCAATGGCAGCACTTGTGCCCCAGTTGTACACTTCACAGGTACATTTGCATCAAGCACATTCAAAAATACGCCATCCTTAACTGTCCCCAGGATGGCACCGGGGTAGGTAGCAAAGTCTTTGCTGATACCAGATTTGTTCATCTTGGACCATTTTTAGAAACACTGCAAGCAAGGGTTACTCCAAGCGGAATCTCCCTTTTTTCCAAAAATTGGCCACATAGACACCCCTTCAGTGGCAGCACTTGTGCCCCAGTTTTACACTTCACAAGTAGATTTGCATCAAGCACATTCAAAAATACGCCATCCTTAACTGTCCACTGGATGACACCGGGGTAGTTGGCAAAGTCTTTGCTGATCCCAGTGTACCGCCCTGAGAGGGGCCCGGCCGCTTCCTCCGATTGCTCGGACCGAGCTGCTCGAGGTCCGGGCTCAGGTTTTCGGTGGCACGAGCGCCTCCGGACTGGGGGCGACGTCACTCTTGTTAAAGGAGAAGTAGGCGGTGGGAGGATGGTGGTCGTGTAACGGGTCGTGATGCCACCCATGGGTCGTGGTGACGGGAGAAGCACCACCGCTGCGGCTGAAGTGATGGCGGGCTCGTCCGAGATCGGTGTTGCGGCCGCAGCCGAGATGTTAGCCCCTCCGTGGGTAGGGGCGGTGTTTCCCGGGGCACGGTGGGTGACTATAAGTGTTGGTGGTTGTTGTAGTCGGGGTGTAGGGCGCCGTGCCGCGGTGTAGTGTGTCGTGCCCGGAGGGCACTGGTGTACTCACGATTAATGCACACTGAGTCACTGGTAAACCAAAGTTCGGTAGTGGTCGGTTCCCGCGGCCGGCTGCTATTGTCCCCTGTGGGGTTGATGGTGGTCCCTTTTCCCGTGCACCTCTGAATGTTTGTGTTTCGGCTCCCCCTGCCTGAGCAGTGGTAGCCCGCTCCCCGGCGTTGAGCTGCCGGAGGAGCCCTCGGTTGCCCGCAGGCGCTGGCCCATCTGTTGTTTGGCCCTTGGCGGTGGCGCTCATTTGGTCTCGGTGGGCTTTTGCCTTCTTTCGGGACTTTGGTTGTGGATAAACCCCTGAGGTCCGACCAGCAATCAGTCAATTTGCCTATACTCAGTGGCTTCTAAGCTAGGACGGGGTCTGAGTACCCTTCTTCTGTTTGGTGCTCCGATACACATTTGACTCCCCGATTCGGGACCGGCGGGCTCCAACCCAAGCTCGGTCCGTACGGTTCCCCCTGTTGTTGTACCGGTACTCCTGCAGACGACCACCACCGCCGGCCTGCCTGACGTTTTCCAAGGGGCACAGGCTCCTACCCGGGTCCCTGACAGTCTCTCTCCTCTTTCACCTCCTGTCACTGTCAACTCTAAACTTTGTCTGATTGAACTTCCTGCCCCAGGACAGTAGTCTCCTCGGTGGGCGTGTCTTTCCACCTGACTCCGCCCACCTGGTGTGCTCTACTTGCCCTGGGGGAGGCATCAGGTCTCCCTATCAGGTGACATGTATGTTACCTCACAGGGGATGGGGGTGTGGTTATGTTGCTGGTGTTATTACCTGTGACCCCTGGGGTCCAGGGCGCCACACCAGATCTGTTCATCTTGGATCATTTTTAGAAACACTGCAAGCAAGGGTTACTCCAAGCAGAGTCTCCCTTTTTTCCAAAAATTGGGCCACACAGACATCCCTTCAGTGGCAGCATTTGTGCCCCAGTTGTATACTTCACAGGTAGATTTGCATCAAGCACATTCAAAAATACGCCATCCTTAACTGTGCACTGGATGACACCGGGGTAGGTAGCAAAGTCTTTGCTGATCCAAGATCTGTTCATCTTGGATCATTTTTAGAAACACTTCAAGCAAGGGTTGCTCCAAGCGGAGTCTCCCTTTTTTTCCAAAAATTGGGCCACACAGACACCCCTTCAGTGGCAGCACTTGTGCCCCAGTTTTACACTTCACAGGTACATTTGCATCAAGCACATTCAAAAATACGCCATCCTTAACTGTCCACTGGATGACACCGGGGAAGGTAGCAAAGTCTTTGCTGATCCCAGATCTGTTCATCTTGGATCATTTTCAGAAACACTTCAAGCAAGGGTTGCTCCAAGTGGAGTCTCCCTTTTTTTCCAAAATATGGGCCACACAGACACCCCTTCAGTGGCAGTACTTGTGCCCCAGTTGTACACTTCACAGGTACATTTGCATCAAGCACATTCAAAAATACGCCATCCTTAACTGTCCCCAGGATGGCACCGGGGTAGGTAGCAAAGTCTTTGCTGATACCAGATCTGTTCATCTTGGACCATTTTTAGAAACACTGCAAGCAAGGGTTACTCCATGCGGAGTCTCCCTTTTTTCCAAAAATTGGGCCACACAGACATCCCTTCAGTGGCAGCATTTGTGCCCCAGTTGTATACTTCACAGGTAGATTTGCATCAAGCACATTCAAAAATACGCCATCCTTAACTGTCCACTGGATGACACTGGGGTAGGTAGCAAAGTCTTTGCTGATCCAAGATCTGTTCATCTTGGATCATTTTTAGAAACACTTCAAGCAAGGGTTGCTCCAAGCGGAGTCTCCCTTTTTTCCAAAAATTGGGCCACACAGACACCCCTTCAGTGGCAGCACTTGTGCCACAGTTGTACACTTCACAGGTACATTTGCATCAAGCACATTCAAAAATACGCCATCCTTAACTGTCCCCAGGATGGCACCGGGATAGGTAGCAAAGTCTTTGCTGATCCCAGATCTGTTCATCTTGGATCATTTTTAGAAACACTGCAAGCAAGGGTTACTCCAAGCAGAGTCTCCCTTTTTTCCAAAAATTGGGCCACACAGACACCCCTTCAGTGGCAGCACTTGTATGTATTATTGTGGTATGTATCCACCTTCACAAAACATGCTCCGACATATGTTTTCACATTCTATTTATTTTTTACATCTGTCAGGAAAAACACAGGATCAAACTCTGAACACTACCTTACACCAATGGAAACTGTCGAGAAATTTCTGCAATTATTTCACAAAATGGCGTGTTTAAATGAAGCTTCTTCCACCAGTACTCGGCCAAATGTCCTGACAACAAATTTTGGGACGTGCCACGCATCTTTCTCAGAATTTCCGTCTTCACCTGACCCCAATGCGCTTCAATGCGCTGAGTATTAGCACCAGTTATCAGATCAACGAAATTCTGCTCATGATTGACAATTTGATGCGCATAATTGAACATGGGCCAGTTATTTATATTTCGATAAGCGGCCCACTGATCAGAGATGATCCTAGATTCAGGCGCAATGTGACGCTGAATAATAGGTCTCAACGTTGCTTCGTTACGGCGAAGGAAGTGAAACATGCGGAATTCTTGCTCGCCATTTGCATGCTTCCACACCATGCCGAAGATGCATTGACCAACGATGCGGTTTCAAAAATTCTGGCGAGCTAGAGGGGCTGCATTTCCAAGTAGCAACCTTGCACGGTTATATTTTCGGATCTTGTAGAGCCATATTTGGATCAAACTGACTGCTCTTAGGTTACTGGAGCATGTCAGAGTATCTTTTGTGGAGGTGGATACATGCCACAATATTTGGATCAAAACTGACGTTAGTTGATACATACTGGAGCATGTCAGAGCAGTTGTTTGTGGAGGTGGATACATGCCACAATAATATCGCACTTGTGCCCCAGTTGTACACTTTACAGGTACATTTGCATCAAGCACATTCAAAAATACGCCATCCTTAACTTACCCAAGATGGCACCGGGGTAGGTAGCAAAGTCTTTGCTTATCCCAGATGTGTTCATCTTGGATCATTTTTAGAAACACTGCAAAGCAAGGGTTACTCCAAGGGGGGTATCCCTTTTTTCCAAAGATTGGGCCACACAGACACCCCTTCAATGGCAGCACTTGTGCCCCAGTTGTACACTTCACAGGTACATTTGCATCAAGCACATTCAAAAATACGCCATCCTTAACTGTCCCCAGGATGGCACCGGGGTAGGTAGCAAAGTGTTTGCTGATCCCAGATCTGTTCATCTTGGATCATTTTTAGAAACACTGCAAACAAGGTTTACTCCAAGCGGAGTCTTCCTTTTTTCCAAAAATTGGGCTGTACAGACACCCCTTCAGTGGCAGCACTTGTGCCCCTGTTGTACACTTCACAAGTAGATTTGCATCAAGCACATTCAAAAATACGCCATCCTTAACTGTCCCCAGGATGGCACCGGGGTAGGTAGCAAAGTCTTTGCTGATACCAGATCTGTTCATCTTGGACCATTTTTAGAAACACTGCAAGCAAGGGTTACTCCAAGCGGAATATCCCTTTTTTCCAAAAATTGGGCCACATAGACACCCCTTCAGTGGCAGAACTTGTGCCCCAGTTTTACACTTCACAAGTAGATTTGCATCAAGCACATTCAAAAATACGCCATCCTTAACTGTCCACTGGATGACACCGGGGTAGTTGGCAAAGTCTTTGCTGATCCCAGTGTACCGCCCTGAGAGGGGCCCGGCCGCTTCCTCCGATTGCTCGGACCGAGCTGCTCGAGGTCCGGGCTCAGGTTTTCGGTGGCACGAGCGCCTCCGGACTGGGGGCGACGTCACTCTTGTTAAAGGAGAAGTAGGCGGTGGGAGGATGATGGTCGTGTAGCGGGTCGTGACGCCACCCATGGGTCGTGGTGACGGGAGAAGCACCACCGCTGCGGGTGAAGTGATGGCGGGCTCGTCCGAGATCGGTGTTGCGGCCGCAGCCGAGATGTTAGCCCCTCCGTGGGTAGGGGCGGTGTGTCCCGGGGCACGGTGGGTGACTATAAGTGTTAGTGGTTGTTGTAGTCGGGTTGTAGGGCGCCGTGCCGCGGTGTAGTGTGTCGTGCCCGGATGGCACTGGTGTACTCACGATTAATGCACACTGAGTCACTGGTAAACCAAAGTTCGGTAGTGGTCGGTTCCCGCGGCCGGCTGCGATTGTCCCCTGTGGGGTTGATGGTGGCCCCTTTTCCCGTGCACCTCTGAATGTTTGTATTTCAGCTCCCCTTGCCTGAGCAGTGGTAGCCCGCTCCCCGGCGTTGAGCTGCCGGAGGAGCCCTCGGTTGCCCGCAGGCGCTGGCCCGTCTGTTGTTTGGCCCTTGGCGGTGGCGCTCACTTGGTCTCGGTGGGCTTTTGCCTTCTTTCGGGACTTTGGTTGTGGATAAACCCCTGAGGTCCGACCAGCAATCAGTCAATTTGCCTATACTCAGTGGCTTCTAAGCTAGGACGGGGTCTGAGTACCCTTCTTCTGTTTGGTGCTCCGATACACATTTGACTCCCCGATTTGGGACCGGCGGGCTCCAACCCAAGCTCGGTCCGTACGGTTCCGCCTGTTGCTGTACCGGTACTCCTGCAGACGACCACCACCGCCGGCCTGCCTGACGTTTTCGAAGGGGCACAGGCTCCTACCCGGGTCCCTGACAGTCTCTCTCCTCTTTCACCTCCTGTCACTGTCAACTCTAAACTTTGTCTGATTGAACTTCCTGCCCCGGGACAGTAGTCTCCTCGGTGGGCGTATCTTTCCACCTGACTCCGCCCACCTGGTGTGCTCTACTTGCCTTGGGGGAGGCATCAGGTCTCCCTATCAGGTGACATGTATGTTACCTCACAGGGGATGAGGGGGGGTGGGTATGCTGCTGGTGTTATTACCTGTGACCCCTGGGGTCCAGGGCGTCACACCAGATCTGTTCATCTTGGATCATTTTTAGAAACACTGCAAGCAAGGGTTACTCCAAGCGGAGTCTCCCTTTTTTCCAAAAATTGGGCCACACAGACATCCCTTAAGTGGCAGCATTTGTGCCCCAGTTGTGTACTTCACAGGTAGATTTGCATCAAGCACATTCAAAAATACGCCATCCTTAACTGTCCCCAGGATGGCACCGGGGTAGATAGCAAAGTCTTTGCTGATCCAAGATCTGTTCA
The DNA here is from genome assembly GCF_048569485.1 of Anomaloglossus baeobatrachus. NCBI lineage: Eukaryota > Metazoa > Chordata > Amphibia > Anura > Aromobatidae > Anomaloglossus > Anomaloglossus baeobatrachus. The sequence goes on from NC_134353.1 coordinate 393,385,185, forward strand.
TCTTGGATCATTTTTAGAAACACTTCAAGCAAGGGTTGCTCCAAGCGGAGTCTCCCTTTTTTTCCAAAAATTGGGCCACACAGACACCCCTTCAGTGGCAGCACTTGTGCCCCAGTTTTACACTTCACAGGTAGATTTGCATCAAGCAGATTCAAAAATATGCCATCCTTAACTGTCCACTGGATGACACCGGGGAAGGTAGCAAAGTCTTTGCTGATCCCAGATCTGTTCATCTTGGATCATTTTTAGAAACACTTCAAGCAAGGGTTTCTACAAGTGGAGTCTCTCTTTTTTTCCAAAAATTGGGCCACACAGACACCCCTTCAGTGGCAGTACTTGTGCCCCAGTTGTACACTTCACAGGTACATTTGCATCAAGCACATTCAAAAATACGCCATCCTTAACTGTCCCCAGGATGGCACCGGGGTAGGTAGCAAAGTCTTTGCTGATACCAGATGTGTTCATCTTGGACCATTTTTAGAAACACTGCAAGCAAGGGTTACTCCAAGCGGAGTCTCCCTTTTTTCCAAAAATTGGGCCACACAGACATCCCTTCAGTGGCAGCACTTGTGCCCCAGTTGTATACTTCACAGGTAGATTTGCATCAAGCACATTCAAAAATACGCCATCCTTAACTGTCCACAGGATCGCACCGGGGTAGGTAGCAAAGTCTTTGCTGATCCCAGATCTGTTCATCTTGGATCATTTTTAGAAACACTACAAGCGTTACTCCAAGCGGAGTCTCCCTTTTTTCCAAAAATTGGGCCACACAGACACCCTTCAGTGGCAGCACTTGTGCCCAGTTGTACCCTTCACAGGTAGATTTGCATCAAGCACATTCAAAAATACGCCATCCTTAACTGTCCCCAGGATGGCACCAGGGTAGGTAGCAAAGTCTTTGCTGATCCCAGATCTGTCTATCTTGGATCATTTTTAGTAACACTGCAAGCAAGGGTTACTCCAAGCAGAGTGTCCCTTTTTTTCCAAAAATTGGGCCACACAGAAGCCCCTTCAGTGGCAGCACTTGTGCCCCAGTTGTACACTTTACAGGTACATTTGCATCAGGCACATTCAAAAATACGCCATCCTTAACTGTCCCCAGGATGGCACCGGGGTAGGTAGCAAAGTTTTTGCTGATCCCAGATCTGTTCACCTTGGATCATTTTTAGAAACAGTGCAAGCAAGGGTTACTCCAAGCGGAGTCTCCCTTTTTTCCAAAAATTGGGCCACACAGACACCCCTTCTGTGGCAGCAGTTGTGCCCAGTTGTACACTACACAGGTACATTTTCATCAAGTACATTAAAAAATACACCTTCCTTAACTGTCCCCAGGATGGCACCGGGGTAGGTAGCAAAGTCTTTGCTGATCACAGATCTGTTCACCTTGGATCATTTTTAGAAACACTGCAAGCAAGGGTTACTCCAAGCGGAGTCTCCCTTTTTTCCAAAAATTGGCAACACAGACACCCCTTCAGTGCCAGCATTTGTGCGCCAGTTGTACACTTCACAGGTACATTTGCATCAAGCACATTCAAAAATACGTCATGCTTAACTGTCTTTAGGATGGCACCGGGGTAGGTAGCAAAGTCCTTGCTGATCCCAGATCTGTTCATCTTGGATCATTTTTAGAAACACTGCAAGCAAGGGTTACTCCAAGTGGAGTCTCCCTTTTTCCAAAAATTGGGCCACACAGACACCCCTTCAGTGGCAGCACTTGTGCCACAGTTGTACACTTCACAGGTACATTTGCATCAAGCACATTCAAAAATACGCCATCCTTAACTGTCCCCAGGATGGCACCGGGGTAGGTAGCAAAGTCTTTGCTGATCCCAGATCTGTTCATCTTGGATCATTTTTAGAAACACTGCAAACAAGGTTTACTCCAAGCGGAGTCTTCCTTTTTTCCAAAAATTGGGCTGTACAGACACCCCTTCAGTGGCAGCACTTGTGCCCCTGTTGTACACTTCACAGGTAGATTTGCATCAAGCACATTCAAAAATACGCCATCCTTAACTGTCCCCAGGATGGCACCGGGGTAGGTAGCAAAGTCTTTGCTGATACCAGATCTGTTCATCTTGGACCATTTTTAGAAACACTGCAAGCAAGGGTTACTCCAAGCGGAATCTCCCTTTTTTCAAAAAATTGGGCCACATAGACACCCCTTCAGTGGCAGCACTTGTGCCCCAGTTTTACACTTCACAAGTAGTTTTGCATCAAGCACATTCAAAAATACGCCATCCTTAACTGTCCACTGGATGACACCGGGGTAGTTGGCAAAGTCTTTGCTGATCCCAGTGTACCGCCCTGAGAGGGGCCCGGCCGCTTCCTCCGATTGCTCGGACCGAGCTGCTCGAGGTCCGGGCTCAGGTTTTCGGTGGCACAAGCGCCTCCAGACTGGAGGCGACGTCACTCTTATTAAAGGAGAAGTAGGCGGTGGGAGGATGATGGTCGTGTAACGGGTCGTGACGCCACCCATGGGTCGTGGTGACGGGAGAAGCACCACCGCTGCGGCTGAAGTGATGGCGGGCTCGTCCGAGATCGGTGTTGCGGCCGCAGCCGAGATGTTAGCCCCTCCGTGGGTAGGGGCGGTGTGTCCCGGGGCACGGTGGGTGACTATAAGTGTTGGTGGTTGTTGTAGTCGGGGTGTAGGGTGCCGTGCCGCGGTGTAGTGTGTCGTGCCCGGATGGCACTGGTGTACTCACGATTAATGCACACTGAGTCACTGGTAAACCAAAGTTCGGTAGTGGTCGGTTCCCGCGGCCGGCTGCGATTGTCCCCTGTGGGGTTGATGGTGGCCCCTTTTCCCGTGCACCTCTGAATGTTTGTATTTCAGCTCCCCCTGCCTGAGCAGTGGTAGCCCGCTCCCCGGCGTTGAGCTGCCGGAAGAGCCCTTGGTTGCCCGCAGGCGCTGGCCCGTCTGTTGTTTGGCCCTTGGCGGTGGCGCTCACTTGGTCTCGGTGGGCTTTTGCCTTCTTTCGGGACTTTGGTTGTGGATAAACCCCTGAGGTCCGACCAGCAATCAGTCAATTTGCCTATACTCAGTGGCTTCTAAGCTAGGACGGGGTCTGAGTACCCTTCTTCTGTTTGGTGCTCCGATACACATTTGACTCCCCGATTTGGGACCGGCGGGCTCCAACCCAAGCTCGGTCCGTACGGTTCCGCCTGTTGCTGTACCGGTACTCCTGCAGACGACCACCACCGCCGGCCTGCCTGACGTTTTCCAAGGGGCACAGGCTCCTACCCGGGTCCCTGACAGTCTCTCTCCTCTTTCACCTCCTGTCACTGTCAACTCTAAACTTTGTCTGATTGAACTTCCTGCCCCAGGACAGTAGTCTCCTCGGTGGGCGTGTCTTTCCACCTGACTCCGCCCACCTGGTGTGCTCTACTTGCCTTGGGGTAGGCATCAGGTCTCCCTATCAGGTGACATGTATGTTACCTCACAGGGGATGGGGGGGTGTGGGTATGCTGCTGGTGTTATTACCTGTGACCCCTGGGGTCCAGGGCGTCACACCAGATCTGTTCATCTTGGATCATTTTTAGAAACACTGCAAGCAAGGGTTACTCCAAGCAGAGTCTCCCTTTTTTCCAAAAATTGGGCCACACAGACATCCCTTCAGTGGCAGCACTTGTGCCCCAGTTGTATACTTCACAGGTAGATTTGCATCAAGCACATTCAAAAATATGCCATCCTTAACTGTCCACAGGATCGCACCGGAGTAGGTAGACAAGTCTATGCTGATCCCAGATCTGTTCATTTTAGATCTTTTTTAGAAACACTGCAAGCAAGGGTTACTCCAAGCGGAGTCTCCCTTTTTTCCAAAAATTGGGCCACACAGACACCCTTCAGTGGCAGCACTTGTGCCCAGTTGTACCCTTCACAGGTAGATTTGCATCAAGCACATTCAAAAATACGCCATCCTTAACTGTCCCCAGGATGGCACCAGGGTAGGTAGCAAAGTCTTTGCTGATCCCAGATCCGTTCATCTTGGATCATTTTTAGAAACACTGCAAGCAAGGGTTACTCCAAGTGGAGTCTCCCTTTTTTCCAAAAATTGGGCCACACAGACACCCCTTCAGTGGCAGAACTTGTGCCACAGTTGTACACCTCACAGGTACATTTGCATCAAGCACATTCAAAAATACGCCATCCTTAACTGTCCCGGAGATGGCACAGGGATAGGTAGCAAAGTCTTTGCTGATCCCAGATCTGTTCATCTTGGATCATTTTTAGAAACAATGCAAGCAAGGGTTACTCCAAGCGGAGTCTCCCTTTTTTCTAAAAATTGGGCCACACAGACACCCCTTCAGTGGCAGCACTTGTGCCCCTTTTGTACACTTCACAGGTAGATTTGCATCAAGCACATTCAAAAATAGGCCATCCTTAACTGTCCCCAGGATGGCACGGGGGTAGGTAGCAAAGTCCTTGCTGATCCCAGATCTGTCTATCTTGGATCATTTTTAGTAACACTGCAAGCAAGGGTTACTCCAAACAGAGTGTCCCTTTTTTCCAAAAATTGGGCCACACAGAAGCCCCTTCAGTGGCAGCACTTGTGCCCCAGTTGTACACTTTACAGGTACATTTGCATCAGGCACATTCAAAAATACGCCATCCTTAACTGTCCCCAGGATGGCACCGGGGTAGGTAGTAAAGTCTTTGCTGATGCCAGATCTGTTCATCTTGGATCATTTTTAGAAACACTACAAGCAAGGGTTACTCCAAGCGGAGTCTCCCTTTTTTCCAAAAATTGGGCCACACAGAAGCCCCTTCAGTGGCAGCACTTGTGCCCCAGTTGTACACTTTACAGGTACATTTGCATCAGGCACATTAAAAAATACGCCATCCTTAACTGTCCCCAGGATGGCACCGGGGTAGGTAGCAAAGTTTTTGCTGATCCCAGATCTGTTCACCTTGGATCATTTTTAGAAACAGTGCAAGCAAGGGCTACTCCAAGCGGAGTCTCCCTTTTTTCCAAAAATTGGGCCACACAGACACCCCTTCTGTGGCAGCACTTGTGCCCAGTTGTACACTACACAGGTACATTTTCATCAAGTACATTAAAAAATACACCTTCCTTAACTGTCCCCAGGATGGCACGGGGGTAGGTAGCAAAGTCTTTGCTGATCACAGATCTGTTCACCTTGGATCATTTTTAGAAACACTGCAAGCAAGGGTTACTCCAAGCGGAGTCTCCCTTTTTTCCAAAAATTGGGCAACACAGACACCCCTTCAGTGCCAGCATTTGTGCGCCAGTTGTACACTTCACAGGTACATTTGCATCAAGCACATTCAAAAATACGTCATCCTTAACTGTCTTTAGGATGGCACCGGGGTAGGTAGCAAAGTCCTTGCTGATCCCAGATCTGTTCATCTTGGATCATTTTTAGAAACACTGCAAGCAAGGGTTACTCCAAGTGGAGTCTCCCTTTTTTCCAAAAATTGGGCCACACAGACACCCCTTCAGTGGCAGCACTTGTGCCACAGTTGTACACTTCACAGGTACATTTGCATCAAGCACATTCAAAAATACGCCATCCTTAACTGTCCACTGGGTGACACCGGGGTAGTTGGCAAAGTCTTTGCTGATCCCAGTGTACCGCCCTGAGAGGGGCCCGGCCGCTTCCTCCGATTGCTCGGACCGAGCTGCTCGAGGTCCGGGCTCAAGTTTTCGGTGGCACAAGCGCCTCCAGACTGGGGGCGACGTCACTCTTGTTAAAGGAGAAGTAGGCGGTGGGAGGATGATGGTCGTGTAACGGGTCGTGACGCCACCCATGGGTCGTGATGACGGGAGAAGCACCACCGCTGCGGCTGAAGTGATGGCGGGCTCGTCCGAGATCGGTGTTGCGGCCGCAGCCGAGATGTTAGCCCCTCCGTGGGTAGGGGCGGTGTGTCCCGGGGCACGGTGGGTGACTATAAGTGTTGGTGGTTGTTGTAGTCGGGGTGTAGGGCGCCGTGCCGCGGTGTAGTGTGTCGTGCCCGGATGGCACTGGTGTACTCACGATTAATGCACACTGAGTCACTGGTAAACCAAAGTTCGGTAGTGGTCGGTTCCCGCGGCCGGCTGTGATTGTCCCCTGTGGGGTTGATGGTGGCCCCTTTTCCCGTGCACCTCTGAATGTTTGTATTTCAGCTCCCCCTGCCTGAGCAGTGGTAGCCCGCTCCCCGGCATTGAGCTGCCGGAGGAGCCCTCGGTTGCCCGCAGGCGCTGGCCCGTCTGTTGTTTGGCCCTTGGCGGTGGCGCTCACTTGGTCTCGGTGGGCTTTTGCCTTCTTTCGGGACTTTGGTTGTGGATAAACCCCTGAGGTCCGACCAGCAATCAGTCAATTTGCCTATACTCAGTGGCTTCTAAGCTAGGACGGGGTCTGAGTACCCTTCTTCTGTTTGGTGCTCCGATACACATTTGACTCCCCGATTTGGGACCGGCGGGCTCCAACCCAAGCTCGGTCCGTACGGTTCCGCCTGTTGCTGTAGCGGTACTCCTGCAGACGACCACCACCGCCGGCCTGCCTGACGTTTTCCAAGGGGCACAGGCTCCTACCCGGGTCCCTGACAGTCTCTCTCCTCTTTCACCTCCTGTCACTGTCAACTCTAAACTTTGTCTGATTGAACTTCCTGCCCCAGGACAGTAGTCTCCTCGGTGGGCGTGTCTTTCCACCTGACTCCGCCCACCTTGTGTGCTCTACTTGCCTTGGGGTAGGCATCAGGTCTCCCTATCAGGTGACATGTATGTTACCTCACAGGGGATGGGGGGGTGTGGGTATGCTGCTGGTGTTATTACCTGTGACCCCTGGGGTCCAGGGCGTCACACCAGATCTGTTCATCTTGGATCATTTTTAGAAACACTGCAAGCAAGGGTTACTCCAAGCGGAGTCTCCCTTTTTTCCAAAAATTGGGGCACACAGACACGCCTTCAGTGGCCGCACTTGTGCCTCAGTTGTACACTTCACAGGTAGATTTGCATCAAGCACATTCAAAAATACGCCATCCTTAACTGTCCCCAAAATGGCACCGGGGTAGGTAGCAAAGTCTTTGCTGATCCCAGATCTGTTCATATCGGATCATTTTTAGAAACACTGCAAGCAAGGGTTACTCCAAGCAATGTCTCCCTTTTTTCCAAAAATTGGGCCACACAGACACCCCTTCAGTGGCAGCAGTTGTGCCACAGTTGTACACTTCACAGGTACATTTGCATCAAGCACATTCAAAAATACGCCACCCTTAACTGTCCCCAGGATGGCACCGGGATAGGTAGCAAAGTCTTTGCTGATCCCAGATCTGTTCATCTTGGATCATTTTTAGAAACACTGCAAGCAAGGGTTACACCAAGCGGAGTCTCCCTTTTTTCCAAAAATTGGGCCACACATGCACTCCTTCAGTGGCAGTACTTGTGCCCCAGTTGTACACTTCACAGGTAGATTTGCATCAAACACATTCAAAAATACGCCATCCTTAACTGTCCCCAGGATGGCACCGGGATAGGTAGCAAAGTCTTTGCTGATCCAAGATCTGTTCATCTTGGATCATTTTTAGAAACACTTCAAGCAAGGGTTACTCCAAGCGGAGTCTCCCTTTTTTCCAAAAATTGGGCCACACATGCACTGCTTCAGTGGCAGTACTTGTGCCCCAGTTGTACACTTCACAGGTAGATTTGCATCAAGCACATTCAAAAATACGCCATCCTTAACTGTCCCCAGGATGGCACCGGGGTAGGTAGCAAAGTCTTTGCTGATACCAGATCTGTTCATTTTAGATCATTTTTAGAAACACTGCAAGCAAGGGATACTCCAAGCGGAGTCTCCCTTTTTCCAAAAATTGGGCCACACAGACACGCCTTCAGTGGCCGCACTTGTGCCTCAGTTGTACACTTCACAGGTAGATTTGCATCAAGCACATTCAAAAATACGCCATCTTTAACTGTCCCCAAAATGGCACCGGGGTAGGTAGCAAAGTCTTTGCTGATCCCAGATCTGTTCATCTCGGATCATTTTTAGAAACACTGTAAGCAAGGGTTACTCCAAGCGGAGTCTCCCTTTTTTCCAAAAATTGGGCCACACAGACACCCCTTCAGTGGCAGCAGTTGTGCCACAGTTGTACACTTCACAGGTACATTTGCATCAAGCACATTCAAAAATACGCCTCCCTTAACTGTCCCCAGGATGGCACCGGGATAGGTAGCAAAGTCTTTGCTGATCCCAGATCTGTTCATCTTGGATCATTTTTAGAAACACTGCAAGCAAGGGTTACTCCAAGCGGAGTCTCCCTTTTTTCCAAAAATTGGGCCACACAGGCACTCCTTCAGTGGCAGCACTTGTGCCCCAGTTTTACACTTCACAGGTAGATTTGCATCAAGCACATTCAAAAATACGCCATCCTTAACTGTCCACTGGATGACACCGGGGAAGGTAGCAATGTCTTTGCTGATCCCAGATCTGTTCATCTTGGATCATTTTTAGAAACACTGCAAGCAAGGGTTACACCAAGCGGAGTCTCCTTTTTTTCCAAAAATTGGGCCACACATGCACTCCTTCAGTGGCAGTACTTGTGCCCCAGTTGTACACTTCACAGGTAGATTTGCATCAAGCACATTCAAAAATACGCCATCCTTAACTGTCCCCAGGATGGCACCGGAGTAGGTATACAAGTCTTTGCTGATCCCAGATCTGTTCATCTTAGATCATTTTTAGAAACACTGCAAGCAAGGGTTACTCCAAGCGGAGTCTCCCTTTTTTCCAAAAATTGGGCCACACAGGCACTCCTTCAGTGGCAGCACTTGTGCCCCAGTTGTACACTTCACAGGTACATTTGCATCAACAACATTCAAAAATACGCCATCCTTAACTGTCCCCAGGATGGCACCGGGATAGGTAGCAAAGTCTTTGCTGATCCCAGATCTGTTCATCTTGGATCATTTTTAGAAACACTGCAAGCAAGGGTTACTCCAAGCGGAGTCTCCCTTTTTTCCAAAAATTGTGCCACACAGACACCCCTTCAGTGGCAGCACTTGTGGGTATTATTGTGGTATGTATCCACCTTCACAAAAGATGCTCCGACATATGTTTTCACATTCTATTTATTTTTTACATCTGTCAGGAAAAACACAGGGGCAAACTCTGAACATTACCTTACACCAATGAAAACTGTCGAGAAATTTCTGCAATTATTTCACAAAATGGCGCGTTTAAATGAAGCTTCTTCCACCATTTCTCGGCCAAATGTCCTGACAACAAATTTTGGGACGTGGCACGCATCTTTCTCAGTATTTTCGTCTTCACCTGACCCCAATGCGCTTCAATGCGCTGAGTTATCTGAGTTATCATGCACCAGTTATCAGATCAACGAAATTCTGCTCATGATTGACAATTTGATGCGCATAATTGAACATGGGCCAGTTATTTTTTATTTCGATAAGCGGCCCACTGATCAGAGATGATCCTAGATTCAGGCGCAATGTGACGCTGAATAATAGGTCTCAACGTTGCTTCGTTACGGCGAAGGAAGTGAAACATGCGGAATTCTTGCTCGCCATTTGCATGCTTCCACACCATGCCGAAGATCCATTGACCAACGATGCGGTTTCCAAAATTCTGGCGAGCTAGAGGGGCTGCATTTCCAAGTAGCAACCTTGCACGGTTATATTTTTGGATCTTGTAGAGCCATATTTGGATCAAATTGACTGCTCTTAGGTTACTGGAGCATGTCAGAGTATCTTTTGTGGAGGTGGATACATGCCACAATATTTGGATCAAATCTGACGTTAGTGGATACATACTGGAGCATGTCAGAGTAGTTGTTTGTTGAGGTGGATACATGCCACAATTATATCACACTTGTGCTCCAGTTGTACACTTTACAGGTAGATTTGCATCAAGCACATTCAAAAATACGCCATCCTTAACTGTCCCCAGGATGGCACCGGGGTAGGTAGCAAAGTCTTTGCTTATCCCAGATGTGTTCATCTTGGATCATTTTTAGAAACACTGCAAAGCAAGGGTTACTTCAAGCGGAGTCTCCCTTTTTTCCAAAGATTGGGCCACACAGACACCCCTTCAATGGCAGCACTTGTGCCCCAGTTGTACACTTCACAGGTACATTTGCATCAAGCACATTCAAAAATACGCCATCCTTAACTGTCCCCAGGATGGCACCGGGGTAGGTAACAAAGTGTTTGCTGATCCCAGATCTGTTCATCTTGGATCATTTTTAGAAACACTGCAAACAAGGTTTACTCCAAGCGGAGTCTTCCTTTTTTCCAAAAATCGGGCCGTACAGACACCCCTTCAGTGGCAGCACTTGTGCCCCAGTTGTACACTTCACAAGTAGATTTGCATCAAGCACATTCAAAAATACGCAATCCTTAACTGTCCCCAGGATGGCACCGAGATAGGTAGCAAAGTCTATGCTGATCCCAGATCTGTTCATCTTGGATCATTTTTAGAAACACTGCAAACAATGGTTACTCCAAGCCGAGTCTCCCTTTTTTTCCAAAAATTGGGCCACACAGACACCCCTTCAGTGGCAGCACTTGTGCCCCAGTTGTACACTTTACAGGTAGATTTGCATCAAGCACATTCAAAAATACCCCATCCTTAACTGTCCCCAGGATGGCACCGAAGTAGGTAGCAAAGTCTTTGCTGATCCCAGATCTGTTACTCTTGGATCATTTTTAGAAACACCGCAAGTGTTACGGTTGCTGTGGCACTGGAGTCTATGTCAAGATTTCTTGCTACTGCACATGTGCGAGCACTGGAGACTAAGTCCTATCTTGGAGCCATTGCACATGTGAGCGTGACATCATCGCTGACACGAGGTCACATGTCTCTGACACCTTCTATGCCGATTGGTCGCTGGTCATGTGCTTGTGACGCTTTGCTCGGTGATAGGCCATTGTGACGTCATTCCTGTCGTTCTGGCAGCGGATTGGCTCTGGTGTCCTCCATCTTGGATGAGGCACAGAGTCTATATAAGACCCTGACGCACGCCGCACGGCGCTCAGTCCTCTTGGTTCATGCATGAGAGTAGACTCTCTGGCACGTTCCTCTAGGCATCTCTCTGTCTATGCTAGGTGAGCGCTACCGGCAGGGTAGCGTTCCTATACCTTACAGCTTCGGCTGCAGTCCGTATCCTTACCTCTTAGGGGAGCGGACACAGGCAGGTGCCTGAGGCATATGGTCCGGCTGGGCCTTGTGATTCTACTCGTAGGTGGACGTTGCCGCTAGGGTAACGTTCCTTATACTGCGTCTGGCAGTTGTTCGTATCTTCGCACACTAGGGGAGCGAACAGAGGTAGGAGCTTTGTGCGGCTTATGCTGCTGTCCGTCTCTTTTGCACCACTAGAAGAGCGGACCTAGGCAGGTGCCATATTTAGTGGTTCGTGTCCTCGCACACTAGTGGAGCGAACGCAGGTAGGAGCCTTGTGCGGCTTACGCTTCTGTCCGTCTCCTGGCACCACTAGAGGATCGGACCTAGGTAGGTGCCATTTCACACTCATTGCTTTTGTCTCTGTGATCGTTAACAGAGACCATTCCACACACCCTCCAAGTAAGGGAGGAATTGCCTTATTTACTAATTATATTCCTCTGTGAGTTTAACAGAGGTATTGCACTCTGCCATAGTCTGCAGCAGAGTCTTTGCACGGTGGACCCTGACTGTCTGATATTCCTTTAGGTTTTATTATCAGACAGCCCCCGTAACATTAGGACTGAGCCAAGGGTCTGGCAGTTATGGCAGAATATCAGCAGTTACACCGTTACATACAAGTACTTGAGTCGCGGCTCAAGAGTATAGAGGATAAACCTCAGACCATGGTGACATCTGCACATGATCCTCGACTTGCTCTGCCAAACAGATATTCTGGCGATGTCAGATCATGTCGTGGTTTCATTAGTCAGTGTCAGATACACCTAGAGGTCAACTCTTCTCGCTTCTCTACGGAGAGGTCCAGAGTAGGCTTTATCATCTCCTTACTTCAGGACAAAGCCTTAGAATGGGCGACTCCCCTATGGGAGCGCTCTGATGTGGTTACTCTGAGACATCAAGACTTTCTTGATGCTCTTAAGGCGGTATTCATGGGTCCACAGGTCACCCATGATGCGGCTCTGAGACTGTTAAATCTGTCTCAGGGTTCGTTATCCACTAGTTCTTATGCCATTGCTTTTAGAACTCTGGTGGCAGAACTAGATTGGCCAGAGAAGGTGTTGATTCCTATCTTCTGGAGAGGGTTGGCAGGCTATGTCAAGGATGCTCTTGCTACTCGTGAGGTCCCTGCTTCTCTGGAGGACTTGATCACAGTAGAAACGAGGATCGACGTACGGCATAGGGAACGTAGACTCGAAGTCTCTTCCTCACGCCCTAAGCTTTGGGCTATTCCAGTTGTTGAGGGTCCACTACCATCTTCCTCAGCATCTGAAACATCTCCCACTCCTATGGAGTTAGGTCATACGTCCTCCAGACTACGCAAGTCTGGTCCTCCTATATGTTACGTATGTCGTGAGGCTGGGCACTATGCCAACAAGTGTCCTAGCCGTCAGGGAAACTCCCAGGCCTAGTAACCATTAGAGGGGGGTTACTAGAGACGTCTTCTGCACCCTCTTAGTGTAGTATCCCAGGTCAGCTCTCATTCTCTGAGAATACATGGCCTATTATGGCTTTTGTGGATTCCGGAGCTGACGGGACTTTTGTGTCCTCAGGATTTGTAAAGAGACACAATATTCCCTCTATCATGCTAGAGGCGCCTATTCCTGTCCATGTTGTTAATGGGACTATGTTGTCTGGCTCCATTACATTGAGGACAGTTCCCTTGCGCCTTTCCTGTCTCAGGGTCACATAGAGGAGATTTCTTTTTTTGTTTTGCCTGAGGGTATAGACGACGTTCTTCTGGGTCTCCCATGGCTTCGGATCCATGCTCCTCTAATTGACTGGGAGTCCGACAGCATTATTAGTTGGGGTTCGAAATGTCAGTCCCGATGTCTTCCCTTACCACCTAAGGTCGTGGCGGTTGCATCTACTGATCTCTCTCCCATACCTACACCCTATTTGGATTTCGCTGACGTGTTCTCCAAACAGGGTGCTGAGGTTCTTCCACCCCATAGGCCGTATGACTGTGCCATAGACCTTATCCCAGGTTCGGTTCCACCTAAGGGCAGAGTTTACCCCCTGTCAATACTTGAGTCTGAGGCCATGTCGACCTATATAAGAGAGAGTTTAGAGAAGGGGTTCATTCGGAAGTCTGTCTCTCCCGCGGGAGCTGGGTTTTTCTTTGTTCGGAAGAAAGAGGGTGATTTGCGTCCCTGCATAGATTACAGGGGTCTCAACGCAATCACGATAAAGAACAAATACCCGTTACCTTTCATTTCGGAGCTCTTTGACAGACTGAGGGGAGCTCAGGTTTTTACGAAGTTGGATCTGCGGGGTGCGTATAACTTGGTACGAATTCGAGAGGGTGACGAATGGAAGACCGCTTTTAACACCCAAGACGGTCACTAATAATACCTCGTCATGCCTTTTGGTTTATGTAATGCACCCGCAGTATTTCAGGACTTCGTAAACGATGTGTTCAGGGATTTACTGTTATCCTCCGTCGTGGTGTTTTTGGACGACATCCTGATTTTTTTCTCCTGATCTGGAGACTCATCGTCAGGATGTCGTTCGTGTCATTTCCCGTTTAAGGGAGCACTCTTTGTTTGCTAATCTCGAAAAATGTGTATTCGAGCAGTCATCCTTGCCTTTTTTGGGCTACATTATCTCACAAGAGGGTCTGGCTATGGATCCTGCGAAGCTCTCTGCTGTCCTGGAATGGTCCGAACCTCATTCCTTGAAGGCGGTGCAACGCTTCTTAGGATTCATAAATTATTACAGGCAGTTCATACCCCATTTCTCTACTTTGGTGGCCCCTTTGGTGGCCTTGACTAAGAAAGGTGCTAATCCAAAAGTCTGGTCTACTGAGACATCCCAGGCTTTTGAGGCAGTAAAAAGACACTTTTCAACTGCTCCCGTTCTTCAAAGACCCGATGAGAATAAGCCCTTCCTCTTGGAGGTTGATGCCTCTTCAGTGGGTGCTGGTGCGGTCTTGTATCAAAAGAACGGTGCAGGTAGAAAAAGGCCGTGTTTCTTCTTTGCTAAAACCTTTTCACCGGCAGAGAGAAACTATACCATTGGGGATAGGGAACTGCTTGCCCTGAGATTAGCCTTGGAGGAGTGGTGTCACTTGCTGGAAGGAGCGAAACATCCTTTCCAGGTCTATACAGACCATAAGAATCTGACGTACTTACAAACCGCTCAGCTTCTGAATCCTTGCCAAGCCCGCTGGTCCTTGTTTTTCTCCCTCTTTCACTTCTCCATCAACTATCTGTCTGGGAGTAAGAATATCAAGGCAGACGCCCTGTCTCGCTCTATGGTTTCTACCCAGGAAGAGATTGACGAACTTCGTCTTATCCTTCCCTCCAGGGTTTTTCAAATACTCTCCCCTGTGACGTTAGACCAAATCCCACCGGGCAAGACCTTTGTTCCGCCGGATCGACAGAATGATATACTGTCATGATCCCACACCTCAAAGGTGGGTGGGCATTTTGGTAGACGGACACGAGAGTTACTCGAGAGGTGGTATTGGTGGCCACACTTAGCCAGCCACGTCAAGAGATATGTCGGTTCCTGCTACTCGTGTGCTCGCAACCGTCCGTTACGGCAGAGACCGGCTGGGCTCTTGCATCCTTTACCAGTGCCAGATAGACCATGGGAGGTGGTAGGCATGGACTTTGTGGGTGATCTTCCGTGTTCACAGGGACATAGATTTGTGTGGGTCATTACGGACCATTTCTCCCGGATGGTTCATCTCGTACCGTTATCGAGAATCCCATCTTCCAGGGTACTAACCAAACTATTCCTCAAGCATGTCTTTAGGCTTCACGGGATGCCAGATCGTATCATTTGTGATAGAGGCCCGCAATTTGCTTCCCGTTTCTGGCGAGATCTTTGTAGCCTTCTGCAAATTGAGTTGAATCTCTCTTCGGCATACCATCCGGGGACCAATGGTTTGGTTGAGCGTACCAATCAATCCATGATTATATACCTTCGACACTTAGTTGCTGAGAACCACGATAACTGGTCCTCCCTCCTACCCTGGGCAGAATTTGCCCTTAACAATTCGCTGGCTGAGGCCACTGGGCAGACACCGTTCGTACTCAATAATGGGCAACACCCTAGGGTACCGGTACCGTTTCCCGCTGCTGCACCTCCTTTTCTTGTGGCCGACTGGGCAACAAATGCCAGAGAGGTTTGGGATCGGACTCAAGAGTCGATCCAAGCAGCTAAGGACCGTATGAAGGCGGTGTCCGATCGGTTTCGTTGCCCGGCTCCTGTCTTTTCTCCAGGGGACTTAGTGTGACTTTCTGCAAAACACGTGAGACTTAGAGTGAGCTCTGTCAAATTTGCTCCTCGCTTCCTGGGTCCTTATGAGGTTCTTCGACAGGTAAATCCTGTAGTCTACCAATTGAAGTTACCCGTCCACCTTAGGATCCATGACAAATTCCATGTTTCACTGCTAAAGCCGGCAATTTTACCTCATGCTCGTGAAGTGTACTCTCCTGCCTCTGATTCCTCTCGCTCTAGCTATGAGGTACGAGCCATAGTTGGTTCTAAGATGGTTAGAGGGCGCAGGTTCTTCTTGATAGATTGGGAGGGCTACGGCCCGGAACATCGCTCTTGGGAGCCTGAGGAGGCTGTCCATGCTCCCGACTTAGTTGCCGATTACCTGCGTCGCCGGGAGGGGGGCCCTTGAGGGGGATGTACTGTTACGGTTGCTGTGGCACTGGAGTCTATGTCCAGATTTCTTGCTACTGCACATGTGCAAGCGCTGGAGACTAAGTCCTATCTTGGAGCCATTGCATATGTGCGGGTGACATTATCGCTGACACAAGGTCACATGTCTCTGACACCTTCTATGCCGATTGGCCGCTGGTCATGTGCTTGTGACATGTGGTCACATGTCTCTGACACCTTCTATGCCGATTGGTCGCTGGTCATGTGCTTGTGACGCTTTGCTCGGTGATAGGCCAGCGTGACGTCATTACTGTCGTTCTGGCAGCGGATTGGCTCTGGTGTCCTCCATCTTGAATGAGGCACAGAGTCTATATAAGACCCTGACGCACGGCGCTCAGTCCTCTTGGTTCATGCATCAGAGTAGACTCTCTGTGCACGTTCCTCTAAGCATCTCTCTGTCTATGCTAGGTGAGCGCTACCGGCAGGGTAGCGTTCTTATACCTTACAGCTTCGGCTGCAGTCCGTATCCTTACCTCTTAGGGGAGCGGACATAGGCAGGTGCCTGAGGCACATGGTCCGGCTGGGCCTTGTGATTCTACTCGTAGGTGGACGTTGCCGCTAGGGTAACGTTCCTTATACTGCGTCTGGCAGTTGTTCGTATCCTCGCACACTAGGGGAGTGAACAGAGGTAGGAGCTTTGTGCGGCTTATGCTGCTGTCCATCTCTTTTGCACCACTAGAAGAGCGGACCTAGGCAGGTGCCATATCTAGTGGTTCGTGTCCTCGCACACTAGTGGAGCGAACGCAGGTAGGAGCTTTGTGCGGCTTACGCTGCTGTCCGTCTCCTGGCACCACTAGAGGAACGGACCTAGGTAGGTGCCATTTCACACTCACTGCTTTTGTCTCTGTGATCATTAACAGAGACCATTCCACACACCCTCCAAGTAAGGGAGGAATTGCCTTATTTACTAATTATATTCCTCTGTGAGTTTAACAGAGGTATTGCACTCTGCCATAGTCTGCAGCAGAGTCTTTGCACGGTGGACCCTGACTGTCTGATATTCCTTTAGGTTTTATTATCAGACAGCCCCCCGTAACAGCAAGCAAATGTTACTCCAAGTGGAGTCTCCCTTTTTTCCAAAACCTGGGCCACACAGACACCCCTTCAGTGGCAGCACTTGTGCCCCAGTTGTACACTTCACAGGTACATTTGCATCACGCACATTCAAAAATACGCCATCCTTAACTGTCCGCAGGATGTCACTGGGGAAGGTAGCAAAGTCTTTGCTAATCCCAGATCTGTTCATCTTGGATCATTTTTAGAAACACTGCAAAGAAGGGTGACTCCAAGCGGAGTCTCCCTTTTTTACAAAAATTGGGCTACATAGACACCTCTTCAGTGGCAGCACTTGTGCCCCTGTTGTACACTTCACAGGTAGATTTGCATCAAGCACATTAAAAAAAAGTCCATCGTTAACTGTCCCTAGGATGGCACCAGTGTAGGTAGCAAAGTCTTTGCTGATCCCAGATCTGTTTACCTTGGATCATTTTTAGAAACACTGCAAGCAAGGGTTACTCCAAGCGGAGTCTCTGTTTTTTCCAAAAATTGGGCCACACAGACACCCCTTCAGTGGCAGCACTTGTGCCCCAGTTGTACACTTCACAGGTAGATTTGCATCAAGCACATTCAAAAATACGTCATCCTTAACTGTCCCCAGGATGGCACCGGGGTAGGTAGCAAAGTCTTTGCTGATCCCAGATCTGTTCATCTTGGATCATTTTTAGAAACACTACAAGCAAGAGTTACTCCAAGCGGAGTCTCCTTTTTTCCAAAAATTGGGCAACACAGACACCCCTTCAGTGGCAGCATTTGTGCCGCAGTTGTACACTTCACAGGTAGATTTACATCAAGCACATTCAAAAATACGCCATCCTTAACTGTCCCCAGGATAGTACCGAAGTAGGTAGCAAAGTCTTTGCTGATCCCAGATCTGTTTGTCTTAGATCATAATTAGAAACACTGCAAGCAAGGGTTACTCCAAGCGGAGTCTCCCTTTTTTCCAAAAATTGGGCCACACAGACACCCCTTCAGTGGCAGCACTTGTGCCCAGTTGTACACTTCACAGGTACATTTGCATCAAGTACATTAAAAAATAAACCTTCCTTAACTATCCCCAGGATGGCACCGGGGTAGGTAGCAAAGTCTTTGCTGATCCCAGATATGTCTATCTTGGATCATTTTTAGAAACACTGCAAGCAAGGGTTACTCCAAGCGGAGTCTCACTTTTTTCCAAAAATTGGGCCACACAGACACCCCTTCAGTGGCAGCACTTGTGCCCCAGTTGTACACTTCCTCAGGTACATTTGCATCAAGCATATTCAAAAATACGCCATCCTTAACTGTCCCCAGGATGGCACCGAGGTAGGTAGCAAATTCTTTGCTGATCCCAGATCTGTTTACCTTGGATCATTTTTAGAAACATTGCAAACAAGGGTTACTCCAAGCAGAGTCTCCCTTTTTTTCCCAAAAATTGGGCCACACAGACACCCCTTCAGTGGCAGCACTTGTGCCCCAGTTGTACACTTCACAGGTAGATTTGCATCAAGCATATTCAAAAATATGCCATCCTTAACTGTTACGAGGGGGACCCGGGGAAGCGTGCCAAGATGGGAAATGGACAGCTTCCGCCGGTCAAGGTCCACTGTGCGGTGTAAGGGACCGCTGCTATGGTCAGGAAAGAGTGAGCGGGTTGCTGCTAGTGATCATCTGGAACGTCACAGACGATCTATGTACACCGGTCCGCCCTAACCCGTGAGGGTTGTATGGCTCGGGGCTTCTCGTACGGTGTACCTGTTGCACGGGGACGCACAGAGGTGCCTACACACGTGTGCCAGCGGGAGTCACAGGAATATGGCACGGGGGTAGCACAGAGGTGCCCACGCACGTGTGCTTCAGAAACCAAGTGAGTCCGACAGAGACTCGAGGAGCTCACCTGGGACAGGAACACAGCCTGCTAAACGGGATACTGCCGGAGCAGCAAGGCAGGGGCAAGACCTGCAAACTAGGTGCTGCCTGAGCAGCAAGGGCAAAGCCCACAAAAGACAATAGTGCCTGAGCAGTGGCGTGGCAGCACGCTGCCAGACATCCAAACATAGAAGGACGGTCGCGCACCGCCATGATGGCAGGGGGAGCTTTTAAGGAGGTGTAGCTCCACCCAAGGGCGGGCGCGAGACGGGCGTGACCCAATCAGGGTTCGTGACGTCCTGGCCCAGCCAGTCAGGATTCAGCACATCACCAGCCTCGTCATGGGGCCGTGTGATATCAGTGAGCGAATCAGAAGACGTCACATGGAGCACATGCTCATCTTCCTGCCTCTGGGTCATAAAGGCAGGATCCTCGGTTTCACAATGTGCAGAGACATGGGAAGTCTTGCTGCTTCCCTGAGCATCTATTCTATGCACACTGTGCAACCTCCCAGAGCATCTGTGATGCTGAGTAGGAGAGCTTGTGGCAGGCAAGGGATGGGAGTCCGCTCCACTCCTTGCAAGGGGAGAACCACTAGGTGTCACCCTTCCGCTATGTCTCAGGCAACTCCTGCAGACTGCGCAGTCTCCTAGACCTTTGGCACTGCTGAGCAGGAGGGCTCGTGGCAGACAAGGAATGGGGGACCACCTCATTCCTTGCAACAGGAGAGCCACGACGTGTAATATTACCCCCCCGTCTAGGGCCCCCCTCCCGCCTGCGCTTGAAGGCTGCCACCAAACCTGGGGCATGGACATTACCCTCCAATTCCCAGGACCTATGCTTCGGTCCACGACCGACCCACTCCACGAGGAAGTACCTCTTGCCCTGTACAACTTTAGTTTTTACCAGCCTCGCTACTTCAGGGTCGTCGGACGAGGAGTCGGCCGTCGGCCAATAATCTTGCCTGGCCTCTAGGACTCTGGTCCTTTTGGCCCAGAAGGAGCCCCCGACCTTGGAGGTATGGTCCCAGGACAGCATATCGTTCCGTAGCCCAGGGGGAACGAGGGTCTGGCCAGGTGGCACCTGGTCTAGGGTAGTGGGTGGCCTGGTGGTCCCGAGGTGCTCCCTACATGACCCTGCCCAGGACGAGATCTCCCCTGTTGCCCAATTGAGTATCGGAGCATGCCGTTTCAACCAGGGGAGTCCCAGTAGGATCTCATCAGTCCCTTCTGGAAGCACCAGAAAGGACACCTGCTCATGGTGGCCTGGTTGTACATCCATCCTGAGAGGGACGGTGATCTGGGTAATGGGATTGACAAGGAGGGACCCGTTGACTACCCGGATACTGATTGGTTTAGGCAACAGGACCAGGGGGACAGAGTACCTAGTTGCCAGGGATGCCGAAATGAAATTGCCGTTAGCGCCGGAGTCCAAGCAAGCCTGGGCAGAGAAGACAGTGGTGCCGAACTGCAACTGGGCGCTGATGGTTAACCTAGAAGGAGAGGCAGCGTCTAGGATCCCCCCTTTGATGGAAACTAGACGCTGTCTTTTTTCCGATGGTTTCGAACATCGGGTAGCTATATGTCCCCTCTGCCCACAGGCAAAGCAAACGACCGAAGGCCGAGAACCTGTGGTAGAGGAGACCACTTTGGACACTTCCATTGACTCCACGGAGTCGTCAACAGGGCTGGCTGGGAGACCTGTCTGGTGGGGAAGAGGAGTCAGAGGCTCTGTAGGCCAGGTAGACGTGGGTGCCGAAGAGACCTCGAGCCCCCGCTCCGTGTGGCGGATGTCTATGCGAGAGGCAAGCCGAATCAAGGCCTCTAAGGTGGTCGGCACGTCACGCGTGGCCAGCGCGTCTTTGACGAACCCTGCCAGCCCCTCCCAGAACACAGGGACCAGGACATGATGTGGCCAGTCCAGCTCTGCGGCGAGTGTCCTGAATTGCACCGCAAAGTCCCCGACTGAAGTGGACCTCTGCCGAAGGCGTAGGAGCCGCAGCGCAGAGTCGTGGGTGACTTGAGGCCCGAGGAACACCTTTCTCATGGCCTCAAGATAAACTGGAAGGTGATTCACCACCCGATCTCCGCGCTCCCACAACGGCGTGGACCATTTTAGCGCTTTCCCTGTGAGCAGGGACTGGACGAAGGCTACCTTCGCCTTCTCAGTAGCGTAATCAGTCGCGGACAACTCCAAGTAGGTGGTAACCTGGTTTATGAAACCACGGCACTCGGAGCCCTCTCCGCTGAAGCGCTCTGGGAGCGCAAGGCGAGGCGACCTTCCGCACAATTTCACAGCCTGAGTAGCCGCCTGGGTGGCGACTGTCGCTAGAGCAGCCTTATCGGGGGAAGACCGCTCCACTGCTGCCAATCGTGACTCCAACTGCTGCACATAACGCAGCAACTGCTGCTGCTCTTCCGCCATAGCCAGACCTTTGGCGCGACCGTAATGTTACGAGGGGGACCCGGGGAAGCGTGCCAAAATGGGAAATGGACAGCTTCCGCCGGTCAAGGTCCACTGTGCGGTGTAAGGGACCGCTGCTATGGTCAGGAAAGAGTGAGCGGGTTGCTGCTAGTGATCATCTGGAACGTCACAGACGATCTATGTACACCGGTCCGCCCTAACCCGTGAGGGTTGTATGGCTCGGGGCTTCTCGTACGGTGTACCTGTTGCACGGGGACGCACAGAGGTGCCTACACACGTGTGCCAGCGGGAGTCACAGGAATATGGCACGGGGGTAGCACAGAGGTGCCCACGCACGTGTGCTTCAGAAACCAAGTGAGTCCGACAGAGACTCGAGGAGCTCACCTGGGACAGGAACACAGCCTGCTAAACAGGATAATGCCGGAGCAGCAAGGCAGGGGCAAGACCTGCAAACTAGGTGCTGCCTGAGCAGCAAGGGCAAAGCCCACAAAAGACAATAGTGCCTGAGCAGTGGCGTGGCAGCACGCTGCCAGACATCCAAACATAGAAGGACGGTCGCGCACCGCCATGATGGCAGGGGGAGCTTTTAAGGAGGTGTAGCTCCACCCAAGGGCGGGCGCGAGACGGGCGTGACCCAATCAGGGTTCGTGACGTCCTGGCCCAGCCAGTCAGGATTCAGCACATCACCAGCCTCGTCATGGGGCCGTGTGATATCAGTGAGCGAATCAGAAGACGTCACGTGGAGCACATGCTCATCTTCCTGCCTCTGGGTCATAAAGGCGGGATCATCGGTTTCACAATGTGCAGAGACATGGGAAGTCTTGCTGCTTCCCTGAGCATCTATTCTAAGCACACTGTGCAACCTCCCAGAGCATCTGTGATACTGAGCAGGAGAGCTTGTGGCAGGCAAGGGATGGGAGACCGCTCCACTCCTTGCAAGGGGAGAACCACTAGGTGTCACCCTTCCGCTATGTCTCTGAGGAGGCAACTCCTGCAGACTGCGCAGTCTCCTAGACCTTTGGCGCTGCTGAGCAGGAGGGCTCGTGGCAGACAAGGAATGGGGGACCACCTCATTCCTTGCAACAGGAGAGCCACGACGTGTAACACTTAACTGTCCCCAGAATGGCACCAGGGTAGGTAGCAAAGTCTTTGCTGATCCCAGATCTGTTCACCTTGGATCATTTTTAGAAACATTGCAAACAAGGGTTACTCCAAGCGGAGTCTCCATTTTTTCCAAAAATTGGGCCACACAGACACCCCTTCAGTGGCAGCACTTGTGCCCCAGTTGTACACTTCACAGGTAGATTTGCATCAAACACATTCAAAAATACACCATCCTTAACTGTCCCCAGGATGGCACCAGGGTAGGTAGCAAAGTCTTTGCTGATCCCAGATCTGTTCACCTTGGATCATTTTTAGAAACATTGCAAACAAGGGTTACTCCAAGTGGAGTCTCCATTTTTTCCAAAAACTGAGCCGTACAGACACCCCTTCAGTGGCAGCACTTATGCCCTAGTTGTACACTTCACAGGTACATTTGCATCAAGCACATTCAAAAACATGCCATCCTTAACTGTCCCTAGGATGGCACCGGGGTAGGTAGCAAAGTCTTTGCTGATCCCAGATCTGTTCACCATGGATCATTTTTAGAAACATTGCAAACAAGGGTTACTCCAAGCGGAGTCTCCATTTTTTCCAAAAATTGAGCCGTACAGACACTCCTTCAGTGGCAGCACTTGTGCCCCAGTTGTACACTTCACAGGTACATTTGCATCAAGCACATTCAAAAACATGCCATCCTTAACTGTCCCCAGGATGGCACCGGGGTAGGTAGCAAAGTCTTTGCTGATCCCAGATCTGTTCATCCTCGATCATTTTTAGAAACATTGCAAACAAGGGTTACTCCAAGTGGAGTCTCCCTTTTTTTCCAAAAATTGGGCCAAACAGACACCCCTTCAGTGGCAGCACTTGTGCCCCAGTTGTACACTTCACAGGTACATTTGCATCAAGCACATTGAAAAATACGCAATCCTTAACTGTCCCCAGGATGGCACCGGGGTAGGTAGCAAAGTCTTTGCTGACCCCAGATCTGTTCATCTTGGATCATTTTTAGAATTACTGCAAGCAAGGGTTACTCCAAGCAGAGTGTCCCTTTTTTCCAAAAATTGGGCCACACAGATACTTCTTCAGTGGCAGCACTTGTGCCCCAGTTGTACACTTCACAGGTAGATTTGCATCAAGCACATTCAAAAATAAGCCATCCTTAACTGTCCCCAGGATGGCACCAGGGTAGGTAGCAAAGTCTTTGCTGATCCCAGATCTGTTCATCTTGGATCATTTTTAGAAACACTGCAAGCAAGGGTTACTCCAAGCAGAGTCTCCCTTTTTTCCAAAAATTGGGCTACACAGACACCCCTTCAGTGGCAGCACTTGTGCCCCAGTTGTACACTTCACAGGTACATTTGCATCAAGCACATTCAAAAACAAGCCATCCTTAACTGTCCCCAGGATGGCACCGGGGTAGGTAGCAAAGTTTTTGCTGATCCCAGATCTGTTCATCTTGGATCATTTTTAGAAACACTGCAAGCAAGGGTTACTCCAAGCGGTGTCTCCCTTTTTTCCAAAAATTGGGCCACACAGACACCCCTTCAGTGGCAGCATTTGTGCCCCTGTTGTACACTTCACAGGTACATTTGCATCAAGCACATTCAAAAACATGCCATCCTTAACTGTCCCTAGGATGGCACCGGGGTAGGTAGCAAAGTCTTTGCTGATCCCAGATCTGTTCATCCTCGATCATTTTTAGAAACATTGCAAACAAGGGTTACTCCAAGCGGAGTCTCCCTTTTTTTCCAAAAATTGGGCCAAACAGACACTCCTTCAGTGGCCGCACTTGTGCCCCAGTTGTACAATTCACAGATAGATTTGCATCAAGCACATTCAAAAACATGCCATCCTTAACTGTCCCCAGGATGGCACCGGGGTAGGTAGCTAAGTCTTTGCTGATCCCAGATCTGTTCATCTTGAATCATTTTTAGAAACACTGCAAGCAAGGGTTACTGCAAGCGGAGTCTCCCTTTTTTCCAAAAATTGGGCCACACAGACACCCCTTCAGTGGCAGCACTTGTGCCCCAGTTGTACACTTCACAGGTACATTTGCATCAAGCACATTCAAAAACATGCCATCCTCAACTGTCCCCAGGATGGCACCGGGGTAGGTAGCAAAGTCTTTGCTGATCCCAGATCTGTTCATCTTGGATAATTTTTATAAACACTGCAAGCAAGGGTTACTCCAAGCGGTGTCTCCCTTTTTTCCAAAAATTGGGCCACACAGACACCCCTTCAGTGGCAGCATTTGTGCCCCTGTTGTACACTTCACAGGTAGATTTGCATCAAGCACATTTAAAAATGGGCCATCCTTAACTGTCCCTAGGATGGCACCGGGGTAGGTAGCAAAGTCTTTGCTGATCCCAGATCTGTTCATCCTGGATCATTTTTAGAAACATTTCAAACAAGGGTTACTCCAAGCGGAGTCTCCATTTTTTCCAAAAATTGGGCCGTACAGACACCCCTTCAGTGGCAGCACTTGTGCCCCAGTTGTCCACTTCACAGGTACATTTGCATCAAGCACATTCAAAAAAATGCGATCCTTAACTGTCCCCAGGATGGCACCGGGGTAGGTAGCAAAGTCTTTCCTGATCCCAGATCTGTTCATCTTGGATCATTTTTAGAAACACAACAAGCAAGGGTTACTCCAAGCGGAGTCTCCCTTTTTTCCAAAAATTGGGCTACACAGACACCCCTTCAGTGGCAGCACTTGTGCCCCTGTTGTACACTTCACAGGTAAATTGACATCAAGTACATTCAAAAACATGCCATCCTTAACTGTCCCTAGGATGGCACCGGGGTAGGTAGCAAAGTCTTTGCTGATCCCACATCTGTTCATCCTGGATCATTTTTAAAAACATTGCAAACAAGGGTTACTCCAATCGGAGTCTCCCTTTTTTTCCAAAAATTAGGCTACACACACACCCCTTCAGTGGCAGCACTTGTGCCCCAGTTGTACACTTCACAGGTACATTTGAATCAAGCACATTAAAAAATACGCCATCCTTAACTGTCCCCAGGATGGCACCGCGGTAGGTAGCAAAGTCTTTGCTGATCCCAGATCTGTCTATCTTGGATCCTTTTTAGAAACACTGCAAGCAAGGGTTACTCTAAGCGGTGTCTCCCTTTTTTCCAAAAATTGGGCCAAACAGACACTCCTTCAGTGGCCGCACTTATGCCCCAGTTGTACAATTCACAGGTAGATTTGCATCAAGCACATTCAAAAATACGCCATCCTTAACTGTCTCCAAAATGGCACCGGGGTAGGTAGCAAAGTCTTTGCTGATCCCAGATCTGTTCATCTTGGATCATTTTTAGAAACTCTACAAGCAAGGGTTACTCCAAGCAGAGTCTCCCTTTTTCCCAAAAATTGGGCCACCCACACACCCCTTCTGTGGCAGTACTTGTGCCCAGTTTTACACATCACAGGTAAATTTGCATCAAGTACATTAAAAAATACACCTTCCTTAACTGTCCCCAGGATGGCATCGGGGTAGGTGGCAAAGTCTTTGCTGATCCCAGATCTGTTCATCTTGGATCATTTTTAGAAACACTGCAAGCAAGGGTTACTCCAAGCAGAGTCTCCATTTTTTCCAAAAATTGGGCTATACAGACACCCCTTCAGTGGCATCACTTGTGCCCCAGTTGTACACTTCACAGGTAGATTTGCATCCAGCACATTCAAAAATACGCCATCCTTAACTGTCCCCAGGATGGCACCGGGGTAGGTAGCAAAGTCTTTGCTGATCCCAGATCTGTTTATCTTGGATCATATTTAGAAACACTGCAAGTAATGGTTACTCCAAGCGGAGTCTCCCTTTTTTCCAAAAATTGGGCCAAACAGACACTCCTTCAGTGGCCGCACTTGTGCCCCAGTTGTACAATTCACAGGTAGATTTGCATCAAGCACATTCAAAAATACGCCATCCTTAACTGTCCCCAGGATGGCACGGGGGTAGGTAGCAAAGTCTTTCCTGATCCCAGATCTGTTCATCTTGGATCATTTTTAGAAACACTACAAGCAAAAGTTACTCCAAGCGGAGTCTCCCTTTTTTCCAAAAATTGGGCAACACAGACACCCCTTCAGCGGCAGCACTTGTGCCCAGTTGTACACTTCCCAGGTACATTTGCATCAAGTACATTAAAAAATACGCCATCCTTAACTGTCCCCAGGATGGCACCGGGGTAGGTAGCAAAGTCTTTGCTGATCCCAGATCTGTTCACCTTGGATCATTTTTTTTTTTTTTTTCAAAACTTTTTATTGATTTTCCAATTTTTTATAAACATAAGATATTCAAGGTTACACAAGGAAAAACATTTGTCTGACAATATGTGACATAATAGGGTGCAATGCCCCAACTTGATATTTTAAACTGTTTATCTGATTGATATGGTCTCTATTAAACCAAGGCAAAAGTACTAAGAAATAACAGACGCGATACAAGTCAATTAAAATCATTAAGCCCCTAAGCCAACCCCGAATGCTTCCAAATTTTCTGGCACGTCTTGTTGCTACCTTAGCGTCTCGTCTCCCTTTCCTCCGGAACCTACACCTCCGTGATTTTCATTTTACCCAGTTTGTCCTGGCTATCATTCAGAAGGTACCATTCCGATTGTATAAAAGGTGTCATCAGATTATTTATTTCTCCCTGAGTAAATTGACTTTCAATGAAATTTCTCCATTTCCCAAAGAACTTGGGTGTCAACCTGTCTTTGTCCTTTTCCGCTTCCACTTTCTCCAACCTCAATAAATTATGTAATTCCCCGATGACCTCTTTTATGGATGGTCCCTCCCTTTGTATCCAATGCTTTAATATGGACCGTGCAAGGGTTACTCCAAGCGGAGTCTCCCTTTTTTCCAAAAATTGGGCAACACAGACACCCCTTCAGTGGCTGCATTTGTGCCCCAGTTGTACACTTCACAGGTACATTTGCATCAAGCACATTCAAAAATACGCCATCCTTAACTGTCTTTAGGATGGCACCGGGGTAGGTAGCAAAGTCTTTGCTGATCCCAGATCTGTTCACCTTGGATCCTTTTTAGAAACACTGCAAGCAAGGGTTACTCCAAGCGGAGTCTCCTTTTTTCCAAAAATTGGGCCACACAGACACCCTTTCAGTGGCAGCACTTGTGCCTCAGTTGTACACTTCACAGGTACATTTGCATCAAGCCCATTCAAAAACATGCCATCCTTAACTGTCCCCAGGATGGCACCAGGGTAGGTAGCAAAGTCTTTGCTGATCCCAGATCTGTTCATCTTGGATCATATTTAGAAACACTGCAAGTAATGGTTACTCCAAGCGGAGTTTCCCTTTTTTTCCAAAAATTGGGCTACACAGATACCCCTTCAGTGGCAGCACTTGTGCCACAGTTGTAAACTTTACAGGTAGAGTTGCATCAAGCACATTCAAAAATACGCCATCCTTAACTCTCCCCAGGATGGCACCGGAGTAGGTAGCAAAGTCCTTGCTGTTCACAGATCTGTTCATCTTGGATCATTTTTGGAAACACTGCAAGCAAGGGTTACTCCAAGCAGAGTCTCCCTTTTTTCCAAAAATTGGGCTACACAAACACCCCTTCAAAGGCAGCACTTGTGCCCTAGTTGTACATTTCACAGGTAGATTTGCATCAAGCACATTCAAACATACGCCATCCTTAACTGTCCCCAGAATGGCACCAGGGTAGGTAGCAAAGTCTTTGCTGATCCCAGATCTATTCATCTTGGATCATTTTTAAAAACCCTGCAAGCAATGGATACTCCAAGTGGTGTCTCCCTTTTTTCCAAAAATTGGGCCACACAGACACCTCTTCTGTGGCAGCACTTGTGCCCAGTTGTACACTTCACAGGTAAATTTGCATTAAGTACATTAAAAAATAAGCCATCCTTAACTGTCCCCAGGATGGCACCGGGGTAGGTAGCAAAGTCTTTGCTGATCCCAGATCTGTTCACCTTGGATCCTTTTTAGAAACACTGCAAGCAAGGGTTACTCCAAGCGGAGTCTCCCTTTTTTCCAAAAATTGGGCCACACAGACACCCCTTAAGTGGCAGCACTTGTGCCCCAGTTGTACACTTCACAGGTAGATTTGCATCCAGCACATTCAAAAATACGCCATCCTTAACTGTCCCCAGGATGGCACCGGGGTAGGTAGCAAAGTCTTTGCTGATCCTTGATCTGTTTATCTTGGATCATATTTAGAAACACTGCAAGTAATGGTTACTCCAAGCGGAGTCTCCCTTTTTTCCAAAAATTGGGCCAAACAGACATTCCTTCAGTGGCCGCACTTATGCACCAGTTGTACAATTCACAGGTAGATTTGCATCAAGCACATTCAAAAATACGCCATCCTTAACTGTCCCCAGGATGGCACCGGGGTAGGTAGCAAAGTCTTTGCTGATCCCAGATCTGTTGATCTTGGATCATTTTTAGAAACACTACAAGCAAGGGTTACTCCAAGCGGTGTCTCCCTTTTTTTCCAAAAATTGGGCCACACAGACACCCCTTCTGTGGCAGCACTTGTGCCCAGTTGTACACTTCACAGGTAAATTTGTATCAAGTACATTAAAAAATACACCTGTCTTAACTGTCCCCAGGATGGCACCGGGGTAGGTAGCAAAGTCTTTCCTGATCCCAGATCTGTTCATCTTGGATCATTTTTAGAAACACAACAAGCAAGGGTTACTCCAAGCGGAGTCTCCCTTTTTTCCAAAAATTGGGCCACACAGACACCCCTTCAGTGGCAGCACTTGTGCCCCAGTTGTACACTTCACAGGTACATTTGCATCAAGCACATTCAAAAATACGCCATCCTTAACTGTCCCTAGGATGGCACCGGGGTAGGTAGCAAAGTCTTTGCTGATCCCAGATCTGTTCATCTTGGGTCATTTTTAGAATTACTGCAAGCAAGGGTTACTCCAAGCAGAGTGTCCCTTTTTTCCAAAAATTGGGCCACACAGACACTTCTTCAGTGGCAGCACTTGTGCCCCAGTTGTACACCTCACAGGTAGATTTGCATCAAGCACATTCAAAAATACGCCATCCTTAACTGTCCCCAGGATGGCACCGGGGTAGGTAGCAAAGTCTTTGCTGATCCCAGATCTGTTCACCTTAAATCATTTTTAGAAACACTGCAAGCAAGGGTTACTCCAAGCGGAGTCTCCCTTTTTTCCAAGTGAAGTGAAGTGAAGTCTCCCTTTTTTCCAAAAATTGGGCCACACACACACCCTTTCAGTGGCAGCACTTGTGCCACAGTTGTACACTTCACAGGTACATTTGCATCAAGCACATTCAAAAATACGCCATCCTTAACTGTCCCCAGGATGGCACCGGGGTAGGTAGCAAAGTCTTTGCTGATCCCCGATCTATTTATCCTGGATCATTTTTAGAAACATTGCAAACAAGGGTTACTCCAAGCGGAGATAGAAACTCCAGCAGCAAAGTCCAATGGATAATAAAATCAAATTTTCTTTATTAATTCATTTTAAAAAAACATAAATAAAATATCCAGACAGGGTCCTATGCAAGAGAGGACGCGTTTCGAACCAGATGGTTCTTAGTCAGTCTCTAGGGAATGAATGAAACGTGAGTTGATTCAAATAAGCTGAGAACCCAGTAAGGACAAGATGGGCGGAGAGAGAACACCAGGAGGAAAAGGAGGGGCAAGAAGAAAGAGAGAGGAGAGAGAAAAAAAAAAAAAAAATTCAAAAAAAAAAACAAAAAAAAAACCAAAAAAACGGATTTCATACATATATGTTCAATAAATAAAATACAAATCACTCTTGCGATTCATACCTAATGGAAATCTAGTATTCATAGTGAAAATCCAAAAAGTCTCTCTATGCAACAATAATTCTTTCAAATTGCCCCCTCTTTTAGGCAATCTAACTTTTTCTAGTGCAATAACCTGCAGTGTATCCGTATTACCGGCATGTTTGGTGAAAAAATGGTGTGATGCTCCAGATAAATTCCTAGTGGTTGTAGTATGACCAGAATCATACACATGTTCTGATATCCTCCGTCTTAGGGGCCGGGTCGTACTACCAATATATTGGAGGCAACATTCACTGCAAGAAATACAGTATCCCTTTTTTCCAAAAATTGGGCCACACAGACACCACTTCTGTGGCAGCACTTGTGCCCAGTTGTACACTTCACAGGTAAATTTGCATCAAGTACATTCAAAAATACACCTTTTCCTTTCGTCACGACAGCACCCACGAGAGAGGAATCCGCCCCCTTCAGGACAGGAAACCTACAGATAAAAAGGGGCGGTCCCCCTCCCTCATCAGTTGGTTTCCTGTCCTGCAGGGATCGGAACCTACAGTACCTGGGTCCAGTTGAGTCCGTGCGGTCTCCAAGGGAACGGCGGAGCTCGGGATCCGGAAGCACGGTCGGTGGAGCTCCCCTCGTGGACTCCGTCCTCCGGTGCACCTCGTCCTCTTTCTCTTGGTCCGGCTTTGCCTCCAGGGATATGACGCCTGCAGCAGAGCGTGCTTCTTCCGGACGTCCTTTGTGCGCGGCTGGGGGGGCCCTGCCGCGTCGGCGCGCGCTCCCTGCTGCAGTGACCCGGAAGTGCACAGGAGCGCTTCCGGGGGAGTGGCCAGGAAGGTTCCTGGTGAAGCCCGTGTTCCCCTCCATCCTGAGCCGGATGCTGCGGGTGTTGGTGAGTTGATGTCTGTCGGTCGGGCCGGAGCCTCTCCCTGACGCGTGGCCTGCGTCTTCACTGCTGCACGGCGTGTGCACGCGGGAGGGGGTGTCCGGGGCCTGCCGCGTCCGCGCTCTATCTCTCCGTCGGTTGCCGGCTGTGCTCCTGCTCCTGCGGCTAGGGGGGGCTCGGATGTGGATCTCTACCAGCCCTTCCCCCTGCCCTCCTGTCCGGGGTTGGTCCCTGTGGGGTGGCGCTCCCTCTGCCGTCAGCGCCTCGCATGCTGTGGAATTCCTGGCCGCCTCTGCTCCCTGTGGCCGGCGTCCTGGTGGTGTCTGCACTGGGATGTGCGCTGGGGTGCTCTCCTGGTCTGTGTTCGGTGGGCCTCTGTGAGCTCCTGGGCCCCTGTGGACTCCTGGCCCCTGTGTCCTCCTGGCCTCTGTGGACTCCTGGCCCCTGGGCCTCCTGGCCTCTGTGGACTTCTGGCCCCTGTGGCCTCCTGGCCCCTGTGGGCTCCTGGCCTCTGTGGCCTCCTGGCCTCTGTGTCCTCCTGGCCTCGGTGTCCTCCTGGCCTCTATGTCCTCCTGGCCTCTGTGTCCTCCTGGCCTCTGTGGCCGCCTGACCCCGGTGACCTCCTGGCCTCTGTGGCCTCCGGGCCTGTGTGGCCTCCGGGCCTCTTGAATTCTGTGGCTCCGGGCCTCTTGGCTTCTGTGGCCTCCTGGCTTCTGTGGCCTCCTGGCCTCCTGGCTTCTATGGCCTCCTGGCTTCTGTGGCCTCTGGGCCTCCTGGCTTTTGTGGCCTCGGGGCCTCCTGGCTTCTGTGGCCCTTATGCCTGTTTGCATCGGTGCCTGTTTGCCTCGGTGCCTGTTGGCCTCGGTGCCTGTTGGCCTCGGTGCCTGTTTGCCTCGGTGCCTGTTTGCCTCGGTGCCTGTTTGCCTCGGTGCCTGTTTGCCTCGGTGCCTGTTGGACTCGGTGCTTGTTTGGCTTCGGTGCCTGTTGGCCTCGGTGCCGGTTGGCCTCTGTGCAGGTTGGCCTCTGTGCCTGTTTGGCCTCTGTGCCTGTGTGGCCTCTGCGCCTGTGTGGCCTCTGCGCCTGTGTGACCTCTGCGCCTGTGTGGCCTCTGCGCCTGTGTGGCCTCTGCGCCTGCGTGGCCTCTTCGCCTGCGTGGCCTCTGCGCCTGCGTGGCCTCTGCGCCTGCGTGGCCTCTGCGCCTGCGTGGCCTCTGTGCCTGTGTGGCCTCTGTGCCTGTGTGGCCTCTGTGCCTCTTGGCCTCTGTGCTTCTTGGCCTCTTGGCCTCCGGGCTTCTGTGCTTCGGGGCCTCGGTCCTCGGTGCCTCCTGGCCTCGTGCTCCTTGGCTTCGTGCTTCCTGGCCTCGTGCTCCGGGCCTCGTGATTCCTGACCTCGTGCTTCCTGTCCTCGTGCCTCTGTCCCTCAGTGCCTCCTGGCCTTGGGCCTCTGTGCCTCCTGACCTTGGACCTTTCTGCCTCCTGGCCTCGGGCTTCTCTGCCTCCTGGCCTCGGTGCCTCCTGACCTCGGTGCCTCCTGGCCTCGGGCCTCTGTGCCTTGTGCTTCCTGGCCGCATGCCTCTGTTGCCTCCTGGTCTCGTGCCTCCTGCCTCTGTGCTTCCGGTTCTTGTGCTTCCTGGCCTCTGTGCTTCCTTACCTCCTGGCCTCCGGCCTTCCTGGTCTCTGGGCCTCCTGGCCTTTCTGGCCTTTGTGGCTTCTTGGCCTCTGTGGCTTCCTGGCCTCTGGACCTCCAGCCTTGGGCCTCGGGGCCCCGTGCCTCTGTGCCTCCTGGCCTCCTGCTTCTGTGCCTCCTGGCCTCGGGCCTCTGTGTCTCCTGCCCTCTGTGTCTCCTGGCCTCCTGCCCTCTGTGCCGCTTGACCTCTGTGCCTCTTGGCCTCTGTGTCTCTTGACCTCTGTGCCTCTGGGCCTCTGCGTCTCCTGCCTCTGGGCCTCTTGGCCTCTGGCCGTCTGTGCCTCGGGGCTTCTGTGCCTCTGGGCTTCGGGGCCTCTGGGCTTCTGTGCCTCTGGGCTTCTGTGCCTCTGGGCTTCTGTGCCTCTGGCCTTATGTGCCTCTGGGCTTATGTGCCTCTGGGCTTCTCTGCCTCTGGGGGCCCTCTGTGTCTCTGACCCTCTGTGTCTCTGGCCCTCTGTACCTCTTGGCCTCTGTACCTCTTGGCCTCTGTTCTTCTTGGCCTCTGTACCTCTTGGCCTCTGTGCCTCTTGGCCTCTGTGCCTCTTGGCCTCGGGGTCTCTTGGCCTCTGTGTCTCCGGCCTCGGTGGCCTTTGGACCGCCGGGGCCTGTGTTCTGGTCTTCCGCCTCTGCCGCCTTGCGCCTCCCTGGCCTTGCACCGGCCCTGGCGCCTCGGGCTTCATGCTTCGCTTCTGGTGTTCCTTTCTGCTCCCTTCCAGCCCTGCCGTCCCTGGTTCTCCCTCCTGGTGGCGTGCTTGTTCCGGGCCCCTGGGTTCTTCCGTCCCGGCCCGCCCTCCTGTCGCGGAGTCCCTTCCTCCCCCCCCGCGTCACAGGACTCCCCTTGCTGGTGTGTTTTTTCTTGGGGCATTGCTGCCTTCCCGTCCTTGCTGCGCTGTACGCCGCCTGTCCGCACCAACCTTGTGGTCGGCTGTGGATGCTCTTCCTGGCCTCCCTTCCTGCCTCCTCGTCTGCTGTACTCCTTGTCCTCTGTTCTGCCGTTCTCCTGTCGGGAAGGGTTGTGGGTCTCTCGGTCGGTCCCCTCCGGGTGCCTGTTCCTGCCCTGGGCGCCCTGTTTAAATTCTGTCTTGCGGGTTCTGAGGGGTTGTGCGCTTCCTTCCGGCTGGGGGCCGCTGCCGGCCGGTCCGTATACCGGCTCTCCTCCCTGGGGTCTTGCCCTAGGGTTGGGCGCCCTCCCCTTGCGCCCTTCGAGCCCTCTCTGTCGTGTGCTCTTCTCCTTTCCTTCCTTAACATCCTTGCTTAGGGGGGCGTGCTCCCCCCGCCCCCCCCCCACCCCCCCAACCCCCCCGGGTCGCTCGGCGGCCCCTTGGCGGCTGGATGGGTCTTTCGTTTTTTGTCTTTCAGGATTCCGGCTGTGCTCCTTTTTATCTGTAGGTTACCTGTTCTGAAGGGGGCGGATCCCTCTCTCGTGGGTGCTGTTGTGGACTCAGGAAAATCCCATTACCGGTACGTAATATAGTTTTTCTTAACTGTCCCCAGGATGGCACCGGGGTAGGTAGCAAAGTCTTTGCTGATCCCAGATCTGTCTATCTTGGATCATTTTGATAAACACTGCAAGCAAGGGTTACTCCAAGCGGAGTCTCCCTTTTTTCCAAAAATTGGACTACACAGACACCCCTTCAGTGGCAGCACTTGTGCCACAGTTGTAAACTTCACAGGTAGATTTGCATCAAGCACATTCAAAAATACGCCATCCTTAACTGTCCCCAGGATGGCACCGGAGTAGGTAGCAAAGTCCTTGCTGATCCCAGATCTGTTCATCTTGGATCATTTTTAGAAACACTGCAAGCAAGGGTTACTCCAAGCGGAGTCTCCCTTTTTTCCATTAATTGGGCTACACAAACACCCCTTCAAAGGCAGCACTTGTGCCCCAGTTGTACGTTTCACAGGTAGATTTGCATCAAGCACATTCAAACATACGCCATCCTTAACTGTCCCCAGAATGGCACCGGGGTAGGTAGCAAAGTCTTTGTTGATCCCAGATCTATTCATCTTGGATCATTTTTAGAAACCATGCAAGCAAGGGTTACTCCAAGCGGAGTCTCCCTTTTTTCCAAAATTGGGCCAAACAGACACTCCTTCAGTGGCCGCACTTGTGCCCCAGTTGTACAATTCACAGGTAGATTTGCATCAAGCACATTCAAGAATACGCCATCCTTAACTGTCTCCAAAATGGCATACAGGTAGGTATCAAAGTCTTTGCTGATCCCAGATCTGTTCATCTTGGATCATTTTTAGAAACAATGCAAGCAAGGGTTACTCCAAGCGGAGTCTCCCTTTTTTCTAAAAATTGGGCCACACAGACACCCCTTCTGTGGCAGCACTTGTGCCCAGTTGTAAACTTCACAGGTAAATTTGCATCAAGTACATTAAAAAATACACCTTTCTTAACTGTCCCCAGGATGGCACCGGGGTAGGTAGCAAAGTCTTTGCTGATTCCAGATCTGTCTATCTTGGATCATTTTGAGAAACACTGCAAGCAAGGGTTACTCCAAGCGGAGTCTCCCTTTTTTCCAAAAATTGGGCCACACAGACACCCATTCAGTGGCAGCACTTGTGCCCCAGTTGTACACTTCACAGGTAGATTTGCATCCAGCACATTAAAAAATACGCCATACTTAACTGTCCCCAGGATGACACCAGGGTAGGTAGCAAAGTCTTTGCTGATCCCAGATCTGTCTATCTTGAATCATTTTGATAAACACTGCAAGCAAGGGTTACTCCAAGCGGAGTCTCCCTTTTTTCCAAAAATTGGGCCACACAGACACCCCTTCTGTGGCAGCACTTGTGCCCAGTTGTACACTTCACAGGTAAATTTGCATCAAGTACATTCAAAAATACACCTTTCTTAACTGTCCCCAGGATGGCACCGGGGTAGGTAGCAAAGTCTTTGCTGATCCCAGATCTGTCTATCTTGGATCATTTTGATAAACACTGCAAGCCAGGGTTACTCCAAGCGGAGTCTCCCTTTTTTCCAAAAATTGAACTACACAGACACCCCTTCAGTGGCAGCACTTGTGCCACAGTTGTAAACTTCACAGGTAGATTTGCATCAAGCACATTCAAAAATACGCCATCCTTAACTGTCCCCAGGATGGCACCGGAGTAGGTAGCAATGTCCTTGCTGATCCCAGATCTGTTCATCTTGGATCATTTTAGGAAACACTGCAAGCAAGGGTTACTCCAAGCGGAGTCTCCCTTTTTTCCAAAAATTGGGCTACACAAACACCCCTTCAAAGGCAGCACTTGTGCCCCAGTTGTACGTTTCACAGGTAGATTTGCATCAAGCACATTCAAACATACGCCATCCTTAACTGTCCCCAGAATGGCACCGGGGTAGGTAGCAAAGTCTTTGTTGATCCCAGATCTATTCATCTTGGATCATTTTTAGAAACCATGCAAGCAAGGGTTACTCCAAGCGGAGTCTCCCTTTTTTCCAAAATTGGGCCAAACAGACACTCCTTCAGTGGCCGCACTTGTGCCCCAGTTGTACAATTCACAGGTAGATTTGCATCAAGCACATTCAAAAATACGCCATCCTTAACTGTCTCCAAAATGGCATACAGGTAGGTAGCAAAGTCTTTGCTGATCCCAGATCTGTTCATCTTGGATCATTTTTAGAAACAATGCAAGCAAGGGTTACTCCAAGCGGAGTCTCCCTTTTTTCTAAAAATTGGGCCACACAGACACCCCTTCAGTGGCAGCACTTGTGCCACAGTTGTACACTTTACAGGTACATTTGCATCAGGCACATTAAAAAATACGCCATCCTTAACTGTCCCCAGGATGGCACCGGGGTAGGTAGCAAAGTGTTTGCTGAATCCAGATCTGTTCATCTTGGATCATTTTTAGAATTATTGCAAGCAAGGGTTACTCTAAGCAGAGTCTCCCTTTTTTCCAAAAATTGGGCAACACAGACACCCCTTCAGTGGCAGCGCTTGTGCCCCAGTTGTACACTTCACAGGTAGATTTGCATCAAGCACATTCAAAAATACGCCATCCTTAACTGTCCCCAGGATGGCACCGGGGTAAGTAGCAAAGTCTTTGCTGATCCCAGATCTGTTCACCTTGGATCATTTTTAGAAACACTGCAAGCAAGGGTTACTCCAAGCGGAGTCTCCCTTTTTTCCAAAAATTGGGCCACACAGACACCCCTTCAGTGGCAGCGCTTGTGCCCCAGTTGTACACTTCACAGGTAGATTTGCATCAAGCACATTCAAAAATACGCCATCCTTAACTGTCCTCAGGATGGCACCGGGGTAAGTAGCAAAGTCTTTGCTGATCCCAGATCTGTTTATCTTGGATCATATTTAGAAACACTGCAAGTAATGGTTACTCCAAGCGGAGTCTCCCTTTTTTCCAAAACTTGGGCTACACAGACACCCCTTCAGTGGCAGCACTTGTGCCACAGTTGTAAACTTCACAGGTAGATTTGCATCAAGCACATTCAAAAATACGCCATCCTTAACTGTCCCCAGGATGGCACCGGAGTAGGTAGCAAAGTCCTTGCTGATCCCAGATCTGTTCATCTTGGATCATTTTTAGAAACACTGCAAGCAAGGGTTACTCCAAGCAGAGTCTCCCTTTTTTCCATTAATTGGGCTACACAAACACCCCTTCAAAGGCAGCACTTGTGCCCCAGTTGTACGTTTCACAGGTAGATTTGCATCAAGCACATTCAAACATACGCCATCCTTAACTGTCCCCAGAATGGCACCGGGGTAGGTAGCAAAGTCTTTGTTGATCCCAGATCTATTCATCTTGGATCATTTTTAGAAACCATGCAAGCAAGGGTTACTCCAAGCGGAGTCTCCCTTTTTTCCAAAATTGGGCCAAACAGACACTCCTTCAGTGGCCGCACTTGTGCCCCAGTTGTACAATTCACAGGTAGATTTGCATCAAGCACATTCAAAAATACGCCATCCTTAACTGTCTCCAAAATGGCATACAGGTAGGTATCAAAGTCTTTGCTGATCTCAGATCTGTTCATCTTGGATCATTTTTAGAAACAATGCAAGCAAGGGTTACTCCAAGCGGAGTCTCCCTTTTTTCTAAAAATTGGGCCACACAGACACCCCTTCAGTGGCAGCACTTGTGCCCCAGTTATACAATTCACAGGTAGATTGGCATCAAGCACATTCAAAAATACGCCATCCTTAACTGTCCCCAGGATGGCACCGGGGTAGGTAGCAAAGTCTTTGCTGATCCCAGATCTGTTGATCTTGGATCATTTTTAGAAACACTACAAGCAAGGGTTACTCCAAGCGGTGTCTCCCTTTTTTCCAAAAATTGGGCCACACAGACACCCCTTCTGTGGCAGCACTTGTGCCCAGTTGTAAACTTCACAGGTAAATTTGCATCAAGTACATTAAAAAATACACCTTTCTTAACTGTCCCCAGGATGGCACCGGGGTAGGTAGCAAAGTCTTTGCTGATTCCAGATCTGTCTATCTTGGATCATTTTGAGAAACACTGCAAGCAAGGGTTACTCCAAGCGGAGTCTCCCTTTTTTCCAAAAATTGGGCCACACAGGCACCCCTTCAGTGGCAGCACTTGTGCCCCAGTTGTACACTTCACAGGTACATTTGCATCAAGCACATTCAAAAATACGCCATCCTTAACTGTCCCCAGGATGGCACCGGGGTAGGTAGCAAAGTCTTTGCTGATCCCAGATCTGTTCATCTTGGGTCATTTTTAGAATTACTGCAAGCAAGGGTTACTCCAAGCAGAGTGTCCCTTTTTTCCAAAAATTGGGCCACACAGACACTTCTTCAGTGGCAGCACTTGTGCCCCAGTTGTACACCTCACAGGTAGATTTGCATCAAGCACATTCAAAAATACGCCATCCTTAACTGTACCCAGGATGGCACCGAGGTAGGTAGCAAAGTCTTTGCTGATCCCAGATCTGTTCACCTAAATCATTTTTAGAAACACTGCAAGCAAGGGTTACTCCAAGCGGAGTCTCCCTTTTTTCCAAAAATTGGGCTACACAAACACCCCTTCAAAGGAGGCGCTTGTGCCCCAGTTGTACATTTCACAGGTAGATTTGCATCAAGCACATTCAAACATACGCCATCCTTAACTGTCCCCAGAATGGCACCGGGGTAGGTAGCAAAGTCTTTGCTGATCCCAGATCTATTCATCTTGGATCATTTTTAGAAACCCTGCAAGCAAGGGTTACTCCAAGCGGAGTCTCCCTTTTTTCCAAAAATTGGGCCAAACAGACACTCCTTCAGTGGCCGCACTTGTGCCCCAGTTGTACAATTCACAGGTAGATTTGCATCAAGCACATTCAAAAATACGTGTTCCTTAACTGTCTTCAAAATGGCACCGGGGTAGGTAGCAAAGTCTTTGCTGATCCCAGATCTGTTCATCTTGGATCATTTTTAGTAACACTGCAAGCAAGGGTTACTCCAAGTGAAGTCTCCCTTTTTTCCAAAAATTGGGCCACACACACACCCCTTCAGTGGCAGCACTTGTGCCACAGTTGTACACTTCACAGGTACATTTGCATCAAGCACATTCAAAAATACGCCATCCTTAACTGTCCCCAGGATGGCACCGGGGTAGGAAGCAAAGTCTTTGCTGATCCCCGATCTATTTATCCTGGATCATTTTTAGAAACATTGCAAACAAGGGTTACTCCAAGCGGAGTCTCCATTTTTCAAAAATTTGACCAGTACAGACACCCCTTCAGTGGCAGCACTTGTGCCCCAGTTGTACACTTCACAGGTACATTTGCATCAAGCACATTCAAAAACATGCCATCCTTAACTGTCCCCAGGATGGCACCGGGGTAGGTAGCAAAGTATTTGCTGATCCAAGATCTGTTTACTTTGGATCATTTTTAAAAACACTGCCAGCAAGGGTTACTCCAAGCGGAGTCTCCCTTTTTTCCAAAAATTGGGCCACACAGACACCCATTCAGTGGCAGCACTTGTGCCCCAGTTGTACACTTCACAGGTAGATTTGCATCCAGCACATTAAAAAATACGCCATACTTAACTGTCCCCAGGATGACACCGGGGTAGGTAGCAAAGTCTTTGCTGATCCCAGATCTGTCTATCTTGAATCATTTTGATAAACACTGCAAGCAAGGGTTACTCCAAGCGGAGTCTCCCTTTTTTCCAAAAATTGGGCCACACAGACACCCCTTCTGTGGCAGCACTTGTGCCCAGTTGTACACTTCACAGGTAAATTTGCATCAAGTACATTCAAAAATACACCTTTCTTAACTGTCCCCAGGATGGCACCGGGGTAGGTAGCAAAGTCTTTGCTGATCCCATATCTGTCTATCTTGGATCATTTTGATAAACACTGCAAGCCAGGGTTACTCCAAGCGGAGTCTCCCTTTTTTCCAAAAATTGAACTACACAGACACCCCTTCAGTGGCAGCACTTGTGCCACAGTTGTAAACTTCACAGGTAGATTTGCATCAAGCACATTCAAAAATACGCCATCCTTAACTGTCCCCAGGATGGCACCGGGGTAGGTAGCAATGTCCTTGCTGATCCCAGATCTGTTCATCTTGGATCATTTTAGCAAACACTGCAAGCAAGGGTTACTCCAAGCGGAGTCTCCCTTTTTTCCAAAAATTGGGCTACACAAACACCCTTTCAAAGGCAGCACTTGTGCCCCAGTTGTACGTTTCACAGGTAGATTTGCATCAAGCACATTCAAACATACGCCATCCTTAACTGTCCCCAGAATGGCACCGGGGTAGGTAGCAAAGTCTTTGTTGATCCCAGATCTATTCATCTTGGATCATTTTTAGAAACCATGCAAGCAAGGGTTACTCCAAGCGGAGTCTCCCTTTTTTCCAAAATTGGGCCAAACAGACACTCCTTCAGTGGCCGCACTTGTGCCCCAGTTGTACAATTCACAGGTAGATTTGCATCAAGCACATTCAAAAATACGCCATCCTTAACTGTCTCCAAAATGGCATACAGGTAGGTAGCAAAGTCTTTGCTGATCCCAGATCTGTTCATCTTGGATCATTTTTAGAAACAATGCAAGCAAGGGTTACTCCAAGCGGAGTCTCCCTTTTTTCTAAAAATTGGGCCACACAGACACCCCTTCAGTGGCAGCACTTGTGCCACAGTTGTACACTTTACAGGTACATTTGCATCAGGCACATTAAAAAATACGCCATCCTTAACTGTCCCCAGGATGGCACCGGGGTAGGTAGCAAAGTGTTTGCTGAACCCAGATCTGTTCATCTTGGATCATTTGTAGAATTATTGCAAGCAAGGGTTACTCTAAGCAGAGTCTCCCTTTTTTCCAAAAATTGGGCAACACAGACACCCCTTCAGTGGCAGCGCTTGTGCCCCAGTTGTACACTTCACAGGTAGATTTGCATCAAGCACATTCAAAAATACGCCATCCTTAACTGTCCCCAGGATGGCACCGGGGTAAGTAGCAAAGTCTTTGCTGATCCCAGATCTGTTCACCTTGGATCATTTTTAGAAACACTGCAAGCAAGGGTTACTCCAAGCGGAGTCTCCCTTTTTTCCAAAAATTGGGCCACACAGACACCCCTTCAGTGGCAGCGCTTGTGCCCCAGTTGTACACTTCACAGGTAGATTTGCATCAAGCACATTCAAAAATACGCCATCCTTAACTGTCCTCAGGATGGCACCGGGGTAAGTAGCAAAGTCTTTGCTGATCCCAGATCTGTTTATCTTGGATCATATTTAGAAACACTGCAAGTAATGGTTACTCCAAGCGGAGTCTCCCTTTTTTCCAAAACTTGGGCTACACAGACACCCCTTCAGTGGCAGCACTTGTGCCACAGTTGTAAACTTCACAGGTAGATTTGCATCAAGCACATTCAAAAATACGCCATCCTTAACTGTCCCCAGGATGGCACCGGAGTAGGTAGCAAAGTCCTTGCTGATCCCAGATCTGTTCATCTTGGATCATTTTTAGAAACACTGCAAGCAAGGGTTACTCCAAGCGGAGTCTCCCTTTTTTCCATTAATTGGGCTACACAAACACCCCTTCAAAGGCAGCACTTGTGCCCCAGTTGTACGTTTCACAGGTAGATTTGCATCAAGCACATTCAAACATACGCCATCCTTAACTGTCCCCAGAATGGCACCGGGGTAGGTAGAAAAGTCTTTGTTGATCCCAGATCTATTCATCTTGGATCATTTTTAGAAACCATGCAAGCAAGGGTTACTCCAAGCGGAGTCTCCCTTTTTTCCAAAATTGGGCCAAACAGACACTCCTTCAGTGGCCGCACTTGTGCCCCAGTTGTACAATTCACAGGTAGATTTGCATCAAGCACATTCAAAAATACGCCATCCTTAACTGTCTCCAAAATGGCATACAGGTAGGTATCAAAGTCTTTGCTGATCTCAGATCTGTTCATCTTGGATCATTTTTAGA
The DNA here is from genome assembly GCF_048569485.1 of Anomaloglossus baeobatrachus. Taxonomy (NCBI): domain Eukaryota; kingdom Metazoa; phylum Chordata; class Amphibia; order Anura; family Aromobatidae; genus Anomaloglossus; species Anomaloglossus baeobatrachus. The sequence goes on from NC_134353.1 coordinate 393,427,177, forward strand.
AACAATGCAAGCAAGGGTTACTCCAAGCGGAGTCTCCATTTTTTCTAAAAATTGGGCCACACAGACACCCCTTCAGTGGCAGCACTTGTGCCCCAGTTATACAATTCACAGGTAGATTGGCATCTAGCACATTCAAAAATACGCCATCCTTAACTGTCCCCAGGATGGCACCGGGGTAGGTAGCAAAGTCTTTGCTGATCCCAGATCTGTTGATCTTGGATCATTTTTAGAAACACTACAAGCAAGGGTTACTCCAAGCGGTGTCTCCCTTTTTTCCAAAAATTGGGCCACACAGACACCCCTTCTGTGGCAGCACTTGTGCCCAGTTGTAAACTTCACAGGTAAATTTGCATCAAGTACATTAAAAAATACACCTTTCTTAACTGTCCCCAGGATGGCACCGGGGTAGGTAGCAAAGTCTTTGCTGATTCCAGATCTGTCTATCTTGGATCATTTTGAGAAACACTGCAAGCAAGGGTTACTCCAAGCGGAGTCTCCCTTTTTTCCAAAAATTGGGCCACACAGGCACCCCTTCAGTGGCAGCACTTGTGCCCCAGTTGTACACTTCACAGGTACATTTGCATCAAGCACATTCAAAAATACGCCATCCTTAACTGTCCCCAGGATGGCACCGGGGTAGGTAGCAAAGTCTTTGCTGATCCCAGATCTGTTCATCTTGGGTCATTTTTAGAATTACTGCAAGCAAGGGTTACTCCAAGCAGAGTGTCCCTTTTTTCCAAAAATTGGGCCACACAGACACTTCTTCAGTGGCAGCACTTGTGCCCCAGTTGTACACCTCACAGGTAGATTTGCATCAAGCACATTCAAAAATAAGCCATCCTTAACTGTACCCAGGATGGCACCGAGGTAGGTAGCAAAGTCTTTGCTGATCCCAGATCTGTTCACCTAAATCATTTTTAGAAACACTGCAAGCAAGGGTTACTCCAAGCGGAGTCTCCCTTTTTTCCAAAAATTGGGCTACACAAACACCCCTTCAAAGGAGGCGCTTGTGCCCCAGTTGTACATTTCACAGGTAGATTTGCATCAAGCACATTCAAACATACGCCATCCTTAACTGTCCCCAGAATGGCACCGGGGTAGGTAGCAAAGTCTTTGCTGATCCCAGATCTATTCATCTTGGATCATTTTTAGAAACCCTGCAAGCAAGGGTTACTCCAAGCGGAGTCTCCCTTTTTTCCAAAAATTGGGCCAAACAGACACTCCTTCAGTGGCCGCACTTGTGCCCCAGTTGTACAATTCACAGGTAGATTTGCATCAAGCACATTCAAAAATACGTGTTCCTTAACTGTCTTCAAAATGGCACCGGGGTAGGAAGCAAAGTCTTTGCTGATCCCCGATCTATTTATCCTGGATCATTTTTAGAAACATTGCAAACAAGGGTTACTCCATGCGGAGTCTCCATTTTTCAAAAATTTGACCAGTACAGACACCCCTTCAGTGGCAGCACTTGTGCCCCAGTTGTACACTTCACAGGTACATTTGCATCAAGCACATTCAAAAACATGCCATCCTTAACTGTCCCCAGGATGGCACCGGGGTAGGTAGCAAAGTCTTTGCTGATCCCAGATCTGTTTATCTTGGATCATTTTTAGAAACACTACAAGCAAGGGTTACTCCAAGCGGAGTCTCTCTTTTTTCCAAAAATTGGACCACACAGACACCACTTCAGTGGCAGCACTTGTGCCCAGTTGTACACTTCACAGGTACATTTGCATCAAGTACATTAAAAAATACGCCATCCTTAACTGTCCCCAGGATGGCACCAGGGTAGGTAGCAAAGTCTTTGCTGATCCCAGATCTGTTCACCTTGGATCCTTTTTAGAAACACTGCAAGCAACGGTTACTCCAAGCGTAGTCTCCCATTTCCAAAAATTGGGCCACACAGACACCCCTTCAGTGGCAGCACTTGTGCCCCAGTTGTACACTTCACAGGTAGATTTGCATCCAGCACATTAAAAAATACGCCATCCTTAACTGTCCCCAGGATGACACCGGGGTAGGTAGCAAAGTCTTTGCTGATCCCAGATCTGTTTATCCTGGATCATTTTTGGAAACAATGCAAGCAAGGGTTACTCCAAGCGGAGTCTCCCTTTTTTCCAAAAATTGGGCCACACAGACACTTCTTCAGTGGCAGCACTTGTGCCACAGTTGTAAACTTCACAGGTAGATTTGCATCAAGCACATTCAAAAATACGCCATCCTTAACTGTCCCAAGGATGGCACCGGAGTAGGTAGCAAAGTCCTTGCTGATCCCAGATTTGTTCATCTTGTATCATTTTTAGAAACACTGCAAGCAAGGGCTACTCCAAGCGGAGTCTCCCTTTTTTTCCAAAAAGTGGCCTACACAAACACCCCTTCAAAGGCAGCACTTGTGCCCCAGTTGTACGTTTCACAGGTAGATTTGCATCAAGCAAATTCAAACATACGCCATCCTTAACTGTCCCCAGAATGGCACCGGGGTAGGTAGCAAAGTATTTGTTGATCCCAGATCTATTCATCTTGGATCATTTTTAGAAACCATGCAAGCAAGAGTTACTCCAAGCGGAGTCTCCCTTTTTTCCAAAATTGGGCCAAACAGACACTCCTTCAGTGGCCGCACTTGTGCCCCAGTTGTACAATTCACAGGTAGATTTGCATCAAGCACATTCAAAAATACGCCATCCTTAACTGTCTCCAAAATGGCATACAGGTAGATATCAAAGTCTTTGCTGATCCCAGATCTGTTGATCTTGGATCATTTTTAGAAACACTACAAGCAAGGGTTACTCCAAGCGGTGTCTCCCTTTTTTCCAAAAATTGGGCCACACAGACACCCCTTCTGTGGCAGCACTTGTGCCCAGTTGTACACTTAACAGGTAAATTTGCATCAACTACATTAAAAAATACACCTTTCTTAACTGTCCCCAGGATGGCACCGGGGTAGGTAGCAAAGTCTTTGCTGATCCCAGATCTGTCTATCTTGGATCATTTTGAGAAACACTGCAAGCAAGGCTTACTCCAAGCGGAGTCTCCCTTTTTTCCAAAAATTGGGCCACACAGGCACCCCTTCAGTGGCAGCACTTGTGCCCCAGTTGTACACTTCACAGGTACATTTGCATCAAGCACATTCAAAAATATGCCATCCTTAACTATCCCCAGGATGGCACCGGGGTAGGTAGCAAAGTCTTTGCTGATCCCAGATCTGTTCATCTTGGATCATTTTTAGAATTACTGCAAGCAAGGGTTACTCTAAGCAGAGTGTCCCTTTTTTCCAAAAATTGGGCCACACAGACACTTCTTCAGTGGCAGCACTTGTGCCCTAGTTGTACACCTCACAGGTAGATTTGCATCAAACACATTCAAACATACGCCATCCTTAACTGTCCCCAGAATGGCTCCGGGGTAGGTAGCAAAGTCTTTGCTGATCCCAGATCTATTCATCTTGGATCATTTTTAAAAACCCTGCAAGCAAGGGTTACTCCAAGCGGAGTCTCCCTTTTTTCCAAAAGTTGGGCCAAACAGACACTCCTTCAGTGGCCGCACTTGTGCCCCAGTTGTACAATTCACAGGTAGATTTGCATCCATCACATTCAAAAATACGCGTTCCTTAACTGTCTTCAAAATGGCACCGGGGTAGGTAGCAAAGTCTTTGCTGATCCCAGATCTGTTCATCTTGAATCATTTTTAGTAACACTACAAGCAAGGGTTACTCCAAGTGAAGTCACCCTTTTTTCCAAAAATTGGGCCACACACACACCCCTTCAGTGGCAGCACTTGTGCCCCAGTTGTACACTTCACAGGTACATTTGCATCAAGCACATTCAAAAACATGCCATCCTTAACTGTCCCCAGGATGGCACCGGGGTAGGTAGCAAAGTCTTTGCTGATCCCAGATCTGTTCATCTTGGATCATTTTTAGAAACACTACAAGCAAGGGTTACTCCAAGCGGAGTCTCCCTTTTTTCCAAAAATTGGGCCACACAGACACCCCTTCAGTGGCAGCACTTGTGCCCAGTTGTACCCTTCACAGGTAGATTTGCATAAAGTACATTAAAAAATATGCCATCCTTAACTGTCCCCAGGATGGCACCAGGGTAGGTAGCAAAGTCTTTGCTGATCCAAGATCTGTTTACTTTGGATCATTTTTAAAAACACTGCCAGCAAGGGTTACTCCAAGCGGAGTCTCTCTTTTTTCCAAAAATTGGGCCACACAGACACCCCTTCAGTGGCAGCACTTGTGCCCCAGTTGTACACTTCAGAGGTACATTTGCATCAAGCACATTCAAAAACATGCCTTCCTTAACTGTCCCCAGGATGGCACCAGGGTAGGTAGCAAAGTCTTTGCTGATCCCAGATCTGTTCATCTTGGATCATTTTTAAAAACACTACAAGCAAGAGTTACTCCAAGCGGAGTCTCCCTTTTTTCCAAAAATTGGGCCACACAGACACCACTTCAGTGGCCGCACTTGTGCCCCAGTTGTACACTTCACAGGTACATTTGCATCAAGTACATTAAAAAATACGCCATCCTTAACTGTCCCCAGGATGGCACCAGGGTAGGTAGCAAAGTCTTTGCTGATCCCAGATCTGTTCACCTTGGATCCTTTTTAGAAACACTGCAAGCAAGGGTTACTCCAAGCGGAGTCTCCCTTTTTTCCAAAAATTGGGCCACACAGACGCCCATTCAGTGGCAGCACTTGTGCCCCAGTTGTACACTTCACAGGTAGATTTGCATCCAGCACATTAAAAAATACGCCATACTTAACTGTCCCCAGGATGACACCGGGGTAGGTAGCAAAGTCTTTGCTGATCCCAGATCTGTTTATCCTGGATCATTTTTGAAAATAATGCAAGCAAGGGTTACTCCAAGCGGAGTCTCCCTTTTTTCCAAAAATTGGGCCACACAGACACCCCTTCTGTGGCAGCACTTGTGCCCAGTTGTACACTTCACAGGTAAATTTGCATCAAGTACATTCAAAAATACACCTTTCTTAACTGTCCCCAGGATGGCACCGGGGTAGGTAGCAAAGTCTTTGCTGATCCCAGATCTGTCTATCTTGGATCATTTTGATAAACACTGCAAGCCAGGGTTACTCCAAGCGGAGTCTCCCTTTTTTCCAAAAATTGGACTACACAGACACCCCTTCAGTGGCAGCACTTGTGCCACAGTTGTAAACTTCACAGGTAAATTTGCATCAAGCACATTCAAAAATACGCCATCCTCTACTGTCCCCAGGATGGCACCGGAGTAGGTAGCAATGTCCTTGCTGATCCCAGATCTGTATTTGCATCAAGCACATTCAAACATACGCCATCCTTAACTGTCCCCAGAATGGCACCGGGGTAGATAGCAAAGTCTTTGTTGATACCAGATCTATTCATCTTGGATCATTTTTAGAAACCATGCAAGCAAGGGTTACTCCAAGCGGAGTCTCCCTTTTTTCCAAAATTGGGCCAAACAGACACTCCTTCAGTGGCCGCACTTGTGCCCCAGTTGTACAATTCACAGGTAGATTTGCATCAACTACATTAAAAAATACACCTTTCTTAACTGTCCCCAGGATGGCACCGGGGTAGGTAGCAAAGTCTTTGCTGATCCCAGATCTGTCTATCTTGGATCATTTTGAGAAACACTGCAAGCAAGGCTTACTCCAAGCGGAGTCTCCCTTTTTTCCAAAAATTGGGCCACACAGGCACCCCTTCAGTGGCAGCACTTGTGCCCCAGTTGTACACTTCACAGGTACATTTGCATCAAGCACATTCAAAAATATGCCATCCTTAACTATCCCCAGGATGGCACCGGGGTAGGTAGCAAAGTCTTTGCTGATCCCAGATCTGTTCATCTTGGATCATTTTTAGAATTACTGCAAGCAAGGGTTACTCTAAGCAGAGTGTCCCTTTTTTCCAAAAATTGGGCCACACAGACACTTCTTCAGTGGCAGCACTTGTGCCCCAGTTGTACACCTCACAGGTAGATTTGCATCAAGCACATTCAAAAATACGCCATTCTTAACTGTCCCCAGGATGGCACCGGGGTAGGTAGCAAAGTCTTTGCTGATACCAGATCTGTTCACCTTAAATCATTTTTAGAAACACTGCAAGCAAGGGTTACTCCAAGCGGAGTCTCCCTTTTTTCCAAAAATTGGGCTACACAAACACCCCTTCAAAAGGAGGCACTTGTGCCCCAGTTGTACATTTCACAGGTAGATTTGCATCAAGCACATTCAAACATACGCCATCCTTAACTGTCCCCAGAATGGCTCCGGGGTAGGTAGCAAAGTCTTTGCTGATCCCAGATCTATTCATCTTGGATCATTTTTAAAAACCCTGCAAGCAAGGGTTACTCCAAGCGGAGTCTCCCTTTTTTCCAAAAGTTGGGCCAAACAGACACTCCTTCAGTGGCCGCACTTGTGCCCCAGTTGTACAATTCACAGGTAGATTTGCATCCATCACATTCAAAAATACGCGTTCCTTAACTGTCTTCAAAATGGCACCGGGGTAGGTAGCAAAGTCTTTGCTGATCCCAGATCTGTTCATCTTGAATCATTTTTAGTAACACTGCAAGCAAGGGTTACTCCAAGTGAAGTCACCCTTTTTTCCAAAAATTGGGCCACACACACACCCCTTCAGTGGCAGCACTTGTGCCCCAGTTGTACACTTCACAGGTACATTTGCATCAAGCACATTCAAAAACATGCCATCCTTAACTGTCCCCAGGATGGCACCGGGGTAGGTAGCAAAGTCTTTGCTGATCCCAGATCTGTTCATCTTGGATCATTTTTAGAAACACTACAAGCAAGGGTTACTCCAAGCGGAGTCTCCCTTTTTTCCAAAAATTGGGCCACACAGACACCCCTTCAGTGGCAGCACTTGTGCCCAGTTGTACCCTTCACAGGTAGATTTGCATAAAGTACATTAAAAAATATGCCATCCTTAACTGTCCCCAGGATGGCACCAGGGTAGGTAGCAAAGTCTTTGCTGATCCAAGATCTGTTTACTTTGGATCATTTTTAAAAACACTGCCAGCAAGGGTTACTCCAAGCGGAGTCTCTCTTTTTTCCAAAAATTGGGCCACACAGACACCCCTTCAGTGGCAGCACTTGTGCCCCAGTTGTACACTTCAGAGGTACATTTGCATCAAGCACATTCAAAAACATGCCTTCCTTAACTGTCCCCAGGATGGCACCAGGGTAGGTAGCAAAGTCTTTGCTGATCCCAGATCTGTTCATCTTGGATCATTTTTAAAAACACTACAAGCAAGAGTTACTCCAAGCGGAGTCTCCCTTTTTTCCAAAAATTGGGCCACACAGACACCACTTCAGTGGCAGCACTTGTGCCCAGTTGTACACTTCACAGGTACATTTGCATCAAGTACATTAAAAAATACGCCATCCTTAACTGTCCCCAGGATGGCACCAGGGTAGGTAGCAAAGTCTTTGCTGATCCCAGATCTGTTCACCTTGGATCCTTTTTAGAAACACTGCAAGCAAGGGTTACTCCAAGCGGAGTCTCCCTTTTTTCCAAAAATTGGGCCACACAGACACCCCTTCTGTGGCAGCACTTGTGCCCAGTTGTACACTTCACAGGTAAATTTGCATCAAGTACATTCAAAAATACACCTTTCTTAACTGTCCCCAGGATGGCACCGGGGTAGGTAGCAAAGTCTTTGCTGATCCCAGATCTTTCTATCTTGGATCATTTTGATAAACACTGCAAGCCAGGGTTACTCCAAGCGGAGTCTCCCTTTTTTCCAAAAATTGGACTACACAGACACCCCTTCAGTGGCAGCACTTGTGCCACAGTTGTAAACTTCACAGGTAGATTTGCATCAAGCACATTCAAAAATACGCCATCCTTAACTGTCCCCAGGATGGCACCGGAGTAGGTAGCAATGTCCTTGCTGATCCCAGATCTGTTCATCTTGGATCATTTTTAGAAACACTGCAAGCAAGGGTTACTCCAAGCGGAGTCTCCCTTTTTTCCAAAAATTGGGCTACACAAACACCCCTTCAAAGGCAGCACTTGTGCCCCAGTTGTACGTTTCACAGGTAGATTTGCATCAAGCACATTCAAACATACGCCATCCTTAACTGTCCCCAGAATGGCACCGGGGTAGATAGCAAAGTCTTTGTTGATACCAGATCTATTCATCTTGGATCATTTTTAGAAACCATGCAAGCAAGGGTTACTCCAAGCGGAGTCTCCCTTTTTTCCAAAATTGGGCCAAACAGACACTCCTTCAGTGGCCGCACTTGTGCCCCAGTTGTACAATTCACAGGTAGATTTGCATCAAGCACATTCAAAAATACGCCATCCTTAACTGTCTCCAAAATGGCATACAGGTAGGTAGCAAAGTCTTTGCTGATCCCAGATCTGTTCATCTTGGATCATTTTTAGAAACAATGCAAGCAAGGGTTACTCCAAGCGGAGTCTCCCTTTTTTCCAAAAATTGGGCCACACAGACACCCCTTCAGTGGCAGCGCTTGTGCCCCAGTTGTACACTTCACAGGTAGATTTGCATCAAGCACATTCAAAAATACGCCATCCTTAACTGTCCCCAGGATGGCACCGGGGTAGGTAGCAAAGTCTTTGCTGATCCCAGATCTGTTTATCTTGGATCATATTTAGAAACACTGCAAGTAATGGTTACTCCAAGCGGAGTCTCCCTTTTTTCCAAAACTTGGGCTACACAGACACCCCTTCAGTGGCAGCACTTGTGCCACAGTTGTAAACTTCACAGGTAGATTTGCATCAAGCACATTCAAAAATACGCCATCCTTAACTGTCCCCAGGATGGCACCGGAGTAGGTAGCAAAGTCCTTGCTGATCCCAGATCTGTCTATCTTGGATCATATTTAGAAACAATGCAAGCAAGGGTTACTCCAAGCAGAGTCTCCTTTTTTTCCAAAAATTGGGCCACACAGACACCCCTTCAGTAGCAGCACTTTTGCCTATTTGTACACTTTACAGCTACATTTGCATCAAGTACATTAAAAAATACGCCAGCCTTAACTGTCTTTAGGATGGCACCGTGGTAGGTAGCAAAGTCTTTGCTGATCCCAGATCTGTCTATCTTGGATCATTTTTAGAAACACTGCAAGCAAGGGTTACTCCAAGCGGAGTCACCCTTTTTTCCAAAAATTGGGCCACACAGACACCCCTTCAGTGGCAGCACTTGTGCCCCAGTTGTACACTTCACAGGTACATTTGCATCAAGCACATTCAAAAATACGCTATCCTTAACTGTCCCCAGGATGGCACCGGGGTAGGTAGCAAAGTCTTTGCTGATCCCAGATCTGTTCATCTTGGATCATTTTTAGAAATACTGCAAGCAAGGGTTACTCCAAGCGGAGTCTCCCTTTTTTCCAAAAATTGGGCCACACAGACACCCCTTCAGCGGCAGCACTTGTGCCCCAGTTGTACACTTTACAGGTACATTTGCATCAGGCACATTAAAAAATACGCCATCCTTAACTGTCCCCAGGATGGCACCGGGGGAGGTAGCAAAGTCTTTGCTGATCCCAGATCTGTTCATCTTGGATCATTTTTAGCAACACTGCAAGCAAGGGTTACTCCAAGTGGAGTCTCCCTTTTTTCCAAAAATTGGGCCACACAGACACCCCTTAAGTGGCAGCACTTGTGCCACAGTTGTACACTTCACAGGTAAATTTGCATCAAGTACATTAAAAAATACACCTTCCTTAACTGTCCCTAGGATGGCACCGGGGTAGGTAGCAAACTCTTTGCTGATCCCAGATCTGTTCATCTTAGATCATTTTTAGAAACCTTGCAAGCAAGGTTTACTCCAAGCGGAGTCTCCCTTTTTTCCAAAAATTGGGCCACACAGATACCCCTTCTGTGGCAGCACTTGTGCCCCTGTTGTACACTTCACAGGTAGATTTGCATCAACCACATTAAAAAATAGGCCATCCTTAACTGTCCCTAGGATGGCACCGGGGTAGGTATCAAAGTCTTTGCTGATCCCAGATCTGTTCATCTTGGATCATTTTTAGAAACACTACAAGCAAGGGTTACTGCAAGCGGAGTCTCCCTTTTTTCTAAAAATTGGGCCACACAGGCACCCCTTCAGTGGCATCACTTGTGCCCAGTTTTACCCTTCACAGGTAGATTTGCATCAAGCACATTCAAAAATACGCCATCCTTAACTGTCCCTAGGATGGCACCGGGGTAGGTAGCAAAGTCTTTGCTGATCCCAGATCTGTTCATCTTGGATAATTTTTAGAAACACTGCAAGCAATGGTTACTCCAAGTGGAGTCTCCCTGTTTTCCAAAAATTGGGCTACACAAACACCCCTTCAAAGGCAGCACTTGTGCCCTAGTTGTACATTTCACAGGTAGATTTGCATCAAGCACATTCAAACATACGTCATCCTTAACTGTCCCCAGAATGGCACCGGGGTAGGTAGCAATGTCTTTGCTGATCCCAGATCTATTCATCTTGGATCATTTTTAGAAACCCTGCAAGCAATTGTTACTCCAAGCGGAGTCTCCCTTTTTTCCAAAAATTGGGCCAAACAGACACTCCTTCAGTGGCAGCACTTGTGCCCCAGTTGTGCAATTCACAGGTAGATTTGCATCAAGCACATTCAAAAATACGCCATCCTTCACTGTCCCCAGGATGGCACTGGGGTAGGTAGCAAAGTCTTTGCTGATCCCAGATCTGTTGATCTTGGATCATTTTTAGAAACACTACAAGCAAGGGTTACTCCAAGCGGTGTCTCCCTTTTTTCCAAAAATTGGGCCACACAGACACCCCTTCTGTGGCAGCACTTGTGCCCAGTTGTACACTTCACAGGTAAATTTGCATCAAGTACATTAAAAAATACACTTTTCTAAACTGTCCCCAGGATGGCACCGGGGTAGGTAGCAAAGTCTTTGCTGATCCCAGATCTGTTCATCTTGGGTCATTTTTAGAATTACTGCAAGCAAGGGTTACTCCAAGCAGAGTGTTCCTTTTTTCCAAAAATTGGGCCACACAGACACTTCTTCAGTGGCAGCACTTGTGCCCCAGTTGTACACCTCACAGGTAGATTTGCATCAAGCACATTCAAAAATACGCCATCCTTAACTGTCCCCAGGATGGCACGGGGGTAGGTAGCAAAGTCTTTGCTGATCCCAGATCTGTTCACCTTGGATCATTTTTAGAAAAACTGCAAACAAGGGTTACTCCAAGCGGAGTCTCCCTTTTTTCCAAAAATTGGGCTACACAGACACCCCTTCAGTGGCAGCACTTGTGCCACAGTTGTAAACTTCACAGGTAGATTTGCATCAAGCACATTCAAAAATACGCCATCCTTAACTGTCCCCAGGATGGCACCGGAGTAGGTAGCAAAGTCCTTGCTGATCCCAGATCTGCTCATCTTGGATCATTTTTAGAAACACTGCAAGCAAGGGTTACTCCAAGCGGAGTCTCCCTTTTTTCCAAAAATCGGGCTACACAAACACCCCTTCAAAGGCAGCACTTGTACCCCAGTTGTACATTTCACAGGTAGATTTGCATCCAGCACATTCAAACATACGCCATCCTTAACTGTCCCCAGAATGGCACCGGGGTAGGTAGCAAAGTCTTTGCTGATCCCAGATCTATTCATCTTGAATCATTTTTAGAAACTTTGCAAGCAAGGGTTACTCCAAGCGGAGTCTCCCTTTTTTCCAAAAATTGGGCCAAACAGACACTCCTTCAGTGGCCGCACTTGTGCCCCAGTTGTACAATTCACAGGTAGATTTGCATCAAGCACATTCAAAAATACGCGATCCTTAACTGTCTTCAAAATGGCACCGGGGTAGGTAGCAAAGTCTTTGCTGATCCCAGATCTGTTCATCTTGGATCATTTTTAGCAACACTGCAAGCAAGGGTTACTTCAAGTGGAGTCTCCCTTTTTTCCAAAAATTGGGCCACACAGACACCCCTTAAGTGGCAGCACTTGTGCCACAGTTGTACACTTCACATCTAAATTTGCATCAAGTACATTAAAAAATACACCTTCCTTAACTGTCCCTAGGATGGCACCGGGGTAGGTAGCAAAGTCTTTGCTGATCCCAGATCTGTTCATCTTAGATCATTTTTAGAAACCTTGCAAGCAAGGTTTACTCCAAGCGGAGTCTCCCTTTTTTCCAAAAATTGGGCCACACAGATACCCCTTCTGTGGCAGCACTTGTGCCCCTGTTGTACACTTCACAAGTAGATTTGCATCAAGCACATTAAAAAATAGGCCATCCTTAACTGTCCCTAGGATGGCACCGGGGTAGGTAGCAAAGTCTTTGCTGATCCCAGATCTGTTCATCTTGGATCATTTTTAGAAACTCAACAAGCAAGGGTTACTCCAAGCGGAGTCTCCCTTTTTTCCAAAAATTGGGCCACACAGATACCCCTTCAGTGGCAGCACTTGTGCCCAGTTGTACCCTTCACAGGTAGATTTGCATCAAGCACATTCAAAAATACGCCATCCTTAACTGTCCCCAGGATGGCACCAGGGTAGGTAGCAAAGTCTTTGCTGATCCCAGATCTGTTCATCTTGGATAATTTTTAGAAACACTGCAAGCAAGGGTTACTCCAAGTGGAGTCTCCCTTTTTTCCAAAAATTGGGCCACACAGACACCCCTTCAGTGGCAGAACTTGTGCCACAGTTGTACACCTCACAGGTACATTTGCATCAAGCACATTCAAAAATACGCCATCCTTAACTGTCCCGGAGATGGCACAGGGATAGGTAGCAAAGTCTTTGCTGATCCCAGATCTGTTCATCTTGGATCATTTTTAGAAACAATGCAAGCAAGGGTTACTCCAAGCGGAGTCTCCCTTTTTTCCAAAAATTGGGCCACACAGACACCCCTTCAGTGGCAGCACTTGTGCCCCTTTTGTACACTTCACAGGTAGATTTGCATCAAGCACATTCAAAAATAGGCCATCCTTAACTGTGTCCAGGATGGCACCGGAGTAGGTAGCAAAGTCCTTGCTGATCCCAGATCTGTCTATCTTGGATAATTTTTAGAAACACTGCAAGCAAGGGTTACGCCAAGTGGAGTCTCCCTTTTTTCCAAAAATTGGGCCACACAGACCCCGTTAAGTGGCAGCACTTGTGCCACAGTTGTACACTTCACAGGTAAATTTGCATCAAGTACATAAAAAAATACACCTTCCTTAACTGTCCCTAGGATGTCACCGGGGTAGTTAGCAAAGTCTTTGCTGATCCCAGATACGTTCATCTTAGATCATTTTTAGAAACCTTGCAAGCAAGGTTTACTCCAAGCGGAGTCTCCCTTTTTTCCAAAAATTGGGCCACACAGATACCCCTTCTGTGGCAGCACTTGTGCCCCTGTTATACACTTCACAAGTAGATTTGCATCAAGCACATTAAAAAATAGGCCATCCTTAACTGTCCCTAGGATGGCACCGGGGTAGGTAGCAAAGTCTTTGCTGATCCCAGATCTGTTCATCTTGGATCATTTTTAGAAACTCTACAAGCAAGGGTTACTCCAAGTGGAGTCTCCCTTTTTTCCAAAAATCGGGCTACACAAACACCCCTTCAAAGGCAGCACTTGTGCCCCAGTTGTACATTTCACAGGTAGATTTGCATCAAGCACAATCAAACATACGCGATCCTTAACTGTCTTCAAAATGGCACCGGGGTAGGTAGCAAAGTCTTTGCTGATCCCAGATCTGTTCATCTTGGATCATTTTTAGCAACACTGCAAGCAAGGGTTACTCCAAGTGGAGTCTCCCTTTTTTCCAAAAATTGGGCCACACAGACACCCCTTAAGTGGCAGCACTTGTGCCACAGTTGTACACTTCACATCTAAATTTGCATCAAGTACATTAAAAAATACACCTTCCTTAACTGTCCCTAGGATGTCACCGGGGTAGTTAGCAAAGTCTTTGCTGATCCCAGATATGTTCATCTTAGATCATTTTTAGAAACCTTGCAAGCAAGGTTTACTCCAAGCGGAGTCTCCCTTTTTTCCAAAAATTGGGCCACACAGATACCCCTTCTGTGGCAGCACTTGTGCCCCTGTTGTACACTTCACAAGTAGATTTGCATCAAGCACATTAAAAAATAGGCCATCCTTAACTGTCCCTAGGATGGCACCGGGGTAGGTAGCAAAGTCTTTGCTGATCCCAGATCTGTTCATCTTGGATCATTTTTAGAAACTCTACAAGCAAGGGTTACTCCAAGCGGAGTCTCCCTTTTTTCCAAAAATCGGGCTACACAAACACCCCTTCAAAGGCAGCACTTGTGCCCCAGTTGTACATTTCACAGGTAGATTTGCATCAAGCACAATCAAACATACGCGATCCTTAACTGTCTTCAAAATGGCACCGGGGTAGGTAGCAAAGTCTTTGCTGATCCCAGATCTGTTCATCTTGGATCATTTTTAGCAACACTGCAAGCAAGGGTTACTCCAAGTGGAGTCTCCCTTTTTTCCAAAAATTGGGCCACACAGACACCCCTTAAGTGGCAGCACTTGTGCCACAGTTGTACACTTCACATCTAAATTTGCATCAAGTACATTAAAAAATACACCTTCCTTAACTGTCCCTAGGATGTCACCGGGGTAGTTAGCAAAGTCTTTGCTGATCCCAGATATGTTCATCTTAGATCATTTTTAGAAACCTTGCAAGCAAGGTTTACTCCAAGCGGAGTCTCCCTTTTTTCCAAAAATTGGGCCACACAGATACCCCTTCTGTGGCAGCACTTGTGCCCCTGTTGTACACTTCACAAGTTGATTTGCATCAAGCACATTAAAAAATAGGCCATCCTTAACTGTCCCTAGGATGGCACCGGGGTAGGTAGCAAAGTCTTTGCTGATCCCAGATCTGTTTATCTTGGATCATTTTTAGAAACTATACAAGCAACGGTTACTCCAAGCGGAGTCTCCCTTTTTTCCAAAAATCGGGCTACACAAACACCCCTTCAAAGGCAGCACTTGTGCCCCAGTTGTACATTTCACAGGTAGATTTGCATCAAGCACAATCAAACATACGCGATCCTTAACTGTCTTCAAAATGGCACCGGGGTAGGTAGCAAAGTCTTTGCTGATCCCAGATCTGTTCATCTTGGATCATTTTTAGCAACACTGCAAGCAAGGGTTACTCCAAGTGGAGTCTCCCTTTTTTCCAAAAATTGGGCCACACAGACACCCCTTAAGTGGCAGCACTTGTGCCACAGTTGTACACTTCACATCTAAATTTGCATCAAGTACATTAAAAAATACACCTTCCTTAACTGTCCCTAGGATGGCACCGGGGTAGGTAGCAAATAGTGATGAGCGAGCATGCTTGTAACTACTCGGTACTCGCACGAGTATCGCTGTACTCGGGCTGCTCGGCGTGGACCGAGTAATCTCGCGATACTCGTGCTGTACTCGTGGTCTTCATCCCTGCATGTTGGCGCTCTTTTGAGAGCCAGCCCTCATGCAGGGATTGGCTGGCAGACCACTGCAATGCCACAGCCCTGTTAGTTGTGGAATTGCAGTGATTGGCCGGCCTGCACAGCGTGACCGAGCCTTTATACCAGCCGGCGCGCTGTGCTCTGCTCACAGCTATCCAGACAGTGAGTGCAGGGAGAGTGTCGCTGATTCAGGGAAAGCTTTGCGGCCCTTTATAGCTTTTTCAGTTGCAGGGCTGCAAACAGTGTGACCAAAAGTCCTTCTCAGGACTATTCTAGTTGTATACAGGCAGGCAGGGTATAGCCAGGTCGGAGTACAGTAGCAGAGTCCTTCTCAGGACTATTGTTGCTATATACAGGCAGGGTATAGCCAGGTCTGAATACAGGCTAGTGACCAGAAGAGTCCTTGTCAGGACTATTGTACCAGTATACAGGCAGGCAGGCAGGCAGGGTATATGTAGCCATTCCTAGTGGTGACCGTATACCAGCCTTCATCATATCTGGGGCTGGTGTACACAGTCTAAAACAGTCCAGATAGTGTCTGACTTGTCTGTAATTGTCGCTCCCCAAAAAAACCTGTTAGGTTCTTATTGCGTCCGTGCTTGGTTTTTAAAACCGCACGTGTGTGCCTGTCGGTGGCAGCGTACAGGTGCACTTGTGTGCAATTTCCACAAACTTTGATATAACGCACAAGTAGTGAATACACGTCAGCACAGCATTGCAAAATGCGCAAGGGCATTGGCAAGGAACAAGGAAGTGGACGTGATGGTGGTGCAGGCAGAGGCCGAGGTCGTGGGCAAGCTCTAATTTCGCCACAACAAAGGGCCACATCTAGTCGCTCGCACGTCCTGTCCCAAATTCTTGGGGACCGCAGCAGTACACCGCTCTTGAACCAAGACCAGTGTCAACAGGTTGTTAGTTGGATAGCAGATAATGCTTCCAGTCAGATTGGCACCACCACAAACACTCTGTCTTCCACACGGTCAAGTGTCAGTAGCCGTGATACTGCACCGCACATTTCTGAACCTGATCCTCCTTCCTACCACCAGGCTGAGTACACGTCCTCCTCGGACATTAATGATCCCACACTTGGACACTCGGAAGAGCTGTTCACGTTTCCATTCACACATTCTGGCCTCTCGCCAGCTCATATTGAAGTGGGTCATGAGGAGATCGTCTGTACAGATGGCCAAATATTTGAGCAGCCACGTTCTCACGAAGTTGGCAACGTGTCTCAACAAGTGGTGGACGATGATGAGACACAATTGTCAGGAAGTCAGGAGGAGGAGCAGGGTGCGGAAGAGGAAGACGACGTGGTGGATGATCCAGTAACTGACCCAACCTGGCAGGAGGATATGCAGAGCGAGGACAGCAGTGCACAGGGGGAGGGAGGCGTAGCATCACAACAGGCAGTTTTTTAAGTTGGATCCAGATGATTCTAAAAAGGCCATTTGCAACACCTGCCGTGCCAGCATCAGCAGGGGTACCAAAACTAGAAGCCTGACCACCACCAGCATGATCAGGCACATGTCAGCCAAGCACCCGACTTTGTGGGAAGTACAACAGAGTCGAGGAGCAGTGCTTGCTGATGTCACTGCTACGTCTTCGCTGGTTGTGCATGCGAGCCAATCCCCTGTCCATGCTGCCTGCGAACAAGCCTCCTCCACTCCTGCACCTGCAGTTGCCTACGCAGAAAGAACACCATCATCAATCACGTCCTTGTCCCAGCGCAGCGTTCAGTTATCCATTCAGCAAACCTTTGAACGCAGGCGCAAATACACTGCCAACACCCCACATGCCACAGTTCTAAATGCTAACATTTCGCGACTGCTTGCGCTGGAAATGTTGCCTTTTAGGCTGGTGGAGACAGAAGAATTCCGTGACCTGATGGCGGCAGCTGTCCCACGTTACTCGGTCCCCAGCCGCCACTATTTCTCCCGGTGTGCCGTCCCCGCGTTGCATAACCACGTGTCACAAAACATCACACGTGCCCTGAACAACGCTGTTTCACCCAAGGTCCACCTAACCACAGACACGTGGACAAGTGCTTGTGGGCAAGGCCGCTACATCTCGTTGACAGCACACTGGGTTAATATTGTGGAAGCTGGGACCCAGTCTGAGCGAGGGACGGAACACGTCCTTCCCACACCAAGGTTTGCAGGCCCTACCTCAGTCAGTGTTTCGCCCACACTCTACAGCTCCGGAATGTCATGCTCTTCAGCCTCCTCCTCCTCCTGCGCATCCTCATCCACTGTACCCTCCACACCAGTCCCAAGCTGGAAGCACTGCAGCACTGCCTCGGCGAAGCGGCAACAGGCTGTGCTGAAGCTAATCTGCATAGGTGACAAACCCCACAATGCAGAAGAGCTGTGGACAGCTCTGAAACAGCAGGCAGATCACTGGCTCACACCTCTGAACCTAAAGCCAGGAAAGGTTGTGTGTGACAATGGCCGGAACCTGGTGGCGGCTTTGAGGCGAGGCCAGCTGACACATGTTCCATGCGTGGCCCATGTGCTCAACCTCGTGGTTCAGCGGTTTCTAAAGTCATACCCATAGCTGTCTGATCTGCTGGTAAAAGTTCGCCGCCTGTCTGCACATTTTCGAAAGTCACCTACTGCTTCAGCCGGCCTTGCCGGCTTTCAGCGCAGTTTGCATCTTCCGGCTCACAGACTGGTGTGTGATGTCCCCACGCGTTGGAATTCAACTCTGCACATGTTGGTCAGGATATGTGAGCAGAAGAGGGCAGTTGTTGAGTACCTGCATCACCTAAGCCGTCGGGAAATGGTTCAAATTCCACACATAACACCTGAGGAGTGGAGATGGATGTCAGACCTATGTACCATCCTCCAAAACTTTGAGGACTCCACCAAGATGGTGAGTGGTGATGACGCCATTATTAGCGTCACCATACCGCTACTCTGCCTTCTAAAACGGTCTCTGCTGAAAAACAAACATGATGCATTGCAGGCGGAGCGCGATGAGTTGCAGCAAGAAACAGTAGTGGGTGTGGGTGATAACACACAGCCCAGCCTCGTCTCATCACAACGTGCAGTGGAGGACTATGACGAGGAGGAGGATGAAGACATGGAGCAACTCTCCGGCCAAATTGAGGATATGACATGCACACCAGTCATATCCTCGGTTCAGCGTGGCTGGCCAGAGGACAGGGTAGATGAGGAGGAGGAGGAGGAGGACAGCATGTTCAGTCATCTTGTTGGTCAGGCTACTGAAGTCCTGGCTGTTAAGAGTCTGGCGCACATGGCTGACTTTATGGTAAGCTGCCTGTCTCGTGACCCTCGCATTAAGAACATCTTGGCCGACAATCATTACTGGTTGGTAACACTGTTAGACCCACGCTACAAGGAGAACTTTTTGTCTCTTATTCCCGTGGAGGAGAGGTCAACCAAAATGCAGCAGTTCCGGAAGGCCATAGTCACGGAAGTAGGCAAAGCATTCCCCTCACAAAACGCTAGCGGCATAGGTCAGGAATCATTGGACAACCGAGGCGTACAGCCGAGAGAGGCACAAGTCCAATCCGCCAGAGGTAGGGGAACAGTCTTTAAGATGTGGGACAGTTTTCTCAGCCCCTCACGTACCACAGCCCCTGAGGTGCGGGGTAGTGCCACAAGAAATCCTAAGTTTGCCCAGATGCTGAAGGAGTACCTTGCAGATCGAACAACTGTACTCCGACATTCCTCTGTGCCTTACAATTATTGGGTATCCAAGCTGGACACGTGGCATGAATTGGCTCTCTACGCCTTGGAAGTCCTGGCCTGCCCTGCCGCTAGCGTTTTGTCAGAGCGTGTTTTTAGTGCCGCAGGTGGAATCATTACAGATAAACGCACCCGCCTGTCAACTGAAAATGCTGACAGGCTGACTCTGATCAAGATGAACAAGGGTTGGATTGGGCCAGACTTCACCACACCACCAGCAAATGAGAGCGGAATTTAAAGTTTGCCATGTACCTCCACTCACCCATGGGTACACACTTCTGGACTTTGGATAATCGCTGGACTGCTCCTCCTTCTCCTCATGCGCCACCATGATGACCGTTACAAATTGCAATACTTAGGCCTTTGTTTCAGGTATACCCCCAGTGGTAAATTTTCTCGCCCATTCTTTGCAGAATGGACATTACAACGACAGGAGACCCGCTCCTTTGCAATGGGAACAATGTTTTGAGGCCCTCATGCACGTCTCTACCCAGGGACAACGTGGAGCCTCCCAATTTTTGGCTGCCCTGCCTAAGGGCTATACTATAATACACCCACTTCCTGACAATGGACACTTAATGTTTTGAGGCCCTCATGCACGTCTCTACCCAGGGACAACGTGGAGCCTCCCAATTTTTGGCTGCCCTGCCTAAGGGCTATACTATAATACACCCACTTCCTGACAATGGACACTTAATGTTTTGAGGCCCTCATGCACGTCTCTACCCAGGGACAACGTGGAGCCTCCCAATTTTTGGCTGCCCTGCCTAAGGGCTATACTATAATACACCCACTTCCTGACAATGGACACTTAATGTTTTGAGGCCCTCATGCACGTCTCTACCCAGGGACAACGTGGAGCCTCCCAATTTTTGGCTGCGCTGCCTAAGGGCTATACTATAATACACCCACTTCCTGACAATGGACACTTAATGTTTTGAGGCCCTCATGCACGTCTCTACCCAGGGACAACGTGGAGCCTCCCAATTTTTGGCTGCCCTGCCTAAGGGCTATACTATAATACACCCACTTCCTGACAATGGACACTTAATGTTTTGAGGCCCTCATGCACGTCTCTACCCAGGGACAACGTGGAGCCTCCCAATTTTTGGCTGCCCTGCCTAAGGGCTATACTATAATACACCCACTTCCTGACAATGGACACTTAATGTTTTGAGGCCCTCATGCACGTCTCTACCCAGGGACAACGTGGAGCCTCCCAATTTTTGGCTGCCCTGCCTAAGGGCAATACTATAATACACCCACTTCCTGACAATGGGCACTTCAGGTTTACAGGCCCTCATGCACGTCTCTATGCAGGGGCATTGGTGAACTTCACAATTTTGGACTGCCCTGGCAAAGGAAAATACTACAAAGACTCACTTCCTCAAAATGGGCACATTAGACTCAAGATCAAGAGGCATTCATGTACGTCTCTTCTCAGGGACATCGGAGTGCCACACAATGTTTTCACATAAAATCTTTCATATAATCTCCAAAAGTAACATACACCAGCTCTATATCACTATTGGGTATGTGCCCTTAACATTTCCGCCATGAAAATTCATTTTGGTGTCATTTTGGAAGGTTTTCTGGTGAGTCCGTAAAAATGGCGTGAAACGCGGACAAAATTGTTCACAGCTGTGACTTTTGAGTGATAAATGCTTCAATGGGTCTTCCCCATGCTGTTGCCATGTCATTTGAGCACTCTTCTGAGACTTTTGTGACATTTTTGGGGTTTCTCCATGCTGCCGGGGGGTCATTTCACAAAAATACTCGGGTCTCCCATAGGATAACATTGGGCTCGTTGCTCGGGCCGAGTACACGAGTATCTTGGGAGGCTCGGCCCGAGCTTCGAGCACCCGAGCTTTTTAGTACTCGCTCATCACTAGTAGCAAAGTCTTTGCTGATCCCAGATCTGTTCATCTTAGATCATTTTTAGAAACCTTGCAAGCAAGGGTTACTCCAAGCGGAGTCTCCCTTTTTTCCAAAAATTGGGCCACACAAACACCCCTTCAGTGGCAGCACTTGTGCCCAGTTGTAACCTTCACAGGTAGATTTGCATCAAGCACATTCAAAAATACGCCATCCTTAACTGTCCCCAGGATGGCACCAGGGTAGGTAGCAAAGTCTTTGCTGATCCCAGATCTGTTCATCTTGGAATATTTTTAGAAACACTGCAAGCAAGGGTTACTCCAAGTGGAGTCTCCCTTTTTTCCAAAAATTGGACCACACAGACACCCCTTCAGTGGCAGCACTTGTGCCACAGTTGTACACTTCACAGGTACATTTGCATCAAGCACATTCAAAAATACGTCATCCTTAACTGTCCTCGAGATGGCACAGGGATAGGTAGCAAAGTCTTTGCTGATCCCAGATCTGTTCATCTTGGATCATTTTTAGAAACAATGCAAGCAAGGGTTACTCCAAGCGGAGTCTCCCTTTTTTCCAAAAATTGGGCCACACAGACACCCCTTCAGTGGCAGAACTTGTGCCCCAGTTGTACACTTCACAGGTACATTTGCATCAGGCACATTCAAAAATACGCCATCCTTAACTGTCCCTAGGATGGCACCGTGGTAGGTAGCAAAGTCTTTGCTGATCCCAGATCTGATCATCTTGGATCATTTTTGGAAACACTGCAAGCAAGGGTTACTCCAAGCGGAGTCTCCTTTTTTTCCAAAAATTGGGCCACACAGACACCCCTTCAGTAGCAGCACTTGTGCCCAGTTGTACACTTCACAGGTACATTTGCATCAAGCACATTCAAAAATACGCTATCCTTAACTGTCCCCAGGATGGCACCGGGGTAGGTAGCAAAGTCTTTGCTGATCCCAGATCTGTTCATCTTGGATCATTTTTAGAAATATTGTAAGCAAGGGTTACTCCAAGCAGATTGTCCCTTTTTCCAAAAATTGGGCCACACAGACACTTCTTCAGTGGCAGCACTTGTGCCCCAGTTGTACACTTCACAGGTAGATGTGCATCAAGCACATTCAAAAATACGCCATCCTTAACTGTCCCCAGGATGGCACGGGGGTAGGTAGCAAAGTCTTTGCTGATCCCAGATCTGTTCACTTTGGATCATTTTTAAAAACACTGCCAGCAAGGGTTACTCCAAGCGGAGTCTCTCTTTTTTCCAAAAATTGGGCCACACAGACACCCCTTTAGTGGCAGCACTTGTGCCCCAGTTGTACACTTCACAGGTACATTTGCATCAAGCACATTCAAAAACATACCATCTTTAACTGTCCCCAGGATGGCACCAGGGTAGGTAGCAAAGTCTTTGCTGATCCCAGATCTGTTCATCTTGGATCATTTTTAGAAACACTGCAAGCAAGGGTTACTCCAAGCTGAGTCTCCCTTTTTTCCAAAAATTGGGCCACACAGAAGCCCCTTCAGTGGCAGCATTTGTGCCCCAGTTGTACACTTCACAGGTACATTTGCATCAGGCTCATTGAAAAATACGCCATCCTTAACTGTCTTTAGGATGGCACCGGGGTAGGTAGCAAAGTCTTTGCTGATCCCAGATCTGTTCACCTTGGATCCTTTTTAGAAACACTGCAAGCAAGGGTTACTCCAAGCGGAGTCTCCCTTTTTTTCCAAAAATTGGGCCACCCAGACACCCCTTCAGTGGCAGCACTTGTGCCCCAGTTGTACACTTCACAGGTACATTTGCATCAAGCACATTCAAAAATACGCCATCCTTAACTGTCCCCAGGATGGCACCGGGGTAGGTAGCAAAGTCTTTGCTGATCCCAGATCTGTTTATCTTGGATCATATTTAGAAACACTGCAAGTAATGGTTACTCCAAGCGGAGTCTCCCTTTTTTCCAAAAATTGGGCTACACAGACACCCCTTCAGTGGCAGCACTTGTGCCCCAGTTGTACACTTCACAGGTACATTTGCATCAAGCACATTCAAAAATACGCCATCCTTAACTGTCTCCAGGATGGCACCGGGGTAGGTAGCAAAGTCTTTGCTGATCCCAGATCTGTTCATCTTGGGTCATTTTTAGAATTACTGCAAGCAAGGGTTACTCCAAGCACAGTGTCCTTTTTTTCCAAAAATTGGGCCACACAGACACTTCTTCAGTGGCAGCACTTGTGCCCTTGTTGTACACCTCACAGGTAGATTTGCATCAATCACATTCAAAAATACGCCATCCTTAACTGTCCCCAGGATGGCACCGGGGTAGGTAGCAAAGTCTTTGCTGATCCCAGATCTGTTCACCTTGGATCATTTGTAGAAACACTGCAAGCAAGGGTTACTCCAAGCGGAGTCTCCCTTTTTTCCAAAAATTGGGCTACACAGACACCCCTTCAGTGGCAGCACTTGTGCCACAGTTGTAAACTTCACAGGTAGATTTGCATCAAGCACATTGAAAAATACGCCATCCTTAACTGTCCCCAGGATGGCACCGGAGTAGGAAGCAAAGTCCTTGCTGATCCCAGATCTGTTCATCTTGGATCATTTTTAGAAACACTGCAAGCAAGGGTTACTCCAAGCGGAGTCTCCCTTTTTTCCAAAAATTGGGCTACACAAACACCCCTTCAAAGGCAGCACTTGTGCCCCAGTTGTACAATTCACAGGTAGATTTGCATCAAGCACATTCAAAAATACGCGATCCTTAACTGTCTTCAAAATGGCACCGGGGTAGGTAGCAAAGTCTTTGCTGATCCCAGATCTGTTCATCTTGGATCATTTTTAGTAACAATGCAAGCAAGGGTTACTCAAAGCGGAGTCTCCCTTTTTTCCAACAATTGCGCCACACAGACACCCCTTCAGTGGCAGCACTTGTGCCCCTGTTGTACACTTTACAGGTAGATTTGCATCAAGCACATTCAAAAATAGGCCATCCTTAACTGTCCCTAGGATGGCACCGGGGTAGGTAGCAAAGTCTTTGCTGATCCCAGATCTGTTCATCCTGGATAATTTTTAGAAACATTGCAAACAAGGGTTACTCCAAGCGAAGTCTCCATTTTTTCAAAAAATTGAGCCGTACAGACAGCCCTTCAGTGGCAGCACTTGTGCCCCAGTTGTACACTTCACAGGTACATTTGCATCAAGCACATTCAAAAACATGCCATCCTTAACTGTCCCCAGGATGGCACTGGGGTAGGTAGCAAAGTCTTTGCTGATCCCAGATCTGTTCATCTTGGATCATTTTTAGAAACCCTACAAGCAAGGGTTACTCCAAGCGGAGTCTCCCTTTTTTCCAAAAATTGGGCCACACAGACACCCCTTCAGTGGCAGCACTTGTGCCCCTTTTGTACACTTCACACGTAGATTTGCATCAAGCACATTCAAAAATAGGCCATCCTTAACTGTCCCCAGGATGGCACCGGGGTAGGTAGCAAAGTCTTTGCTGATCCCAGATCTGTTCATCCTGGATCATTTTTAGAAATATTGCAAACAAGGGGTACTCCAAGCGGAGTCTCCCTTTTTTTCCAAAAATTGGGCCATACAGACACCCCTTCAGTGGCAGCACTTGTGCCCCAGTTGCACACTTCACAGGTAGATTTGCATGACTTATGAAAGTCTGACTGACGGCTTCACTGTAATGACCCATCCCAAAACCCACGCCTACCCCTTCTTAACCTAAAATAAGACACGACTGCATGACTTTGGATGTAAAAGGCCACAGCAGCCCCATTTATTCCCAGCAGGGACCCCCATTAGCATGCCCCGCTGTGACCCAGCACAGCAGGGTCCCACGTTAACATGTCCCGCTGTGACCCAGCACAGCAGGGACCCACCTTAACCAAGTATACCATTGCACCACCAGGGGTAACCCGCTCCTGCACTGGGTTCACCCCCACCGCTCTTTGTGCAATCCATCGACTTCAAATACCCCCCTCCTTTCCGCCATCGCGAGCACGTATGACACCTTGTACGTGCGAGTCCCACCACCAAAACCCAACCCGAGCCGACCCTGCAGCTCGAGTAACCAATACTTTTGTACCAATACCAATCGAGCCGAAACGGACCCCCATAGACTTCACAATGCCAACCTACACCAAACCACTAGTACAAGGTCAGCCACACCCAAGACCTGCATCGTCCGATCCTCTGCACCGCCTGCGCGACCAGTCCCCAACGAGCCCCCTGAGCTGCCGCCTCTGCCTCGTTGAGACCGCAACATTGCCGGCGCCTCCAAAAATGGCACATCACCTGATAATTAAGCAAAGCCGACCATTATTGCCGTAAACAAAAGAACCTACACTGGTTCCCCAACCTCCGACAGATTCTTGAAAACGTGCCCGGTAAAAACCCCACTATGTAGTCATTCAAAACAGGAGCCCCTATGAACAACAACAACACAAGCATGACTCTCAGTCAGAAAGAAATGGTCCAAGGCATGCAGGCCCGATGTCCCAGATCAAGCCCCTTGACGCCCCAGTGACCAAGTCTCCTCCACCCACGTGCAGTACCAAAACGCTGTTGGTCCAGCCAACCCTGCTTGATAGCATCGATCTTGAAATATCCACCCAGCTCAATAACAAAACCAATCCGCTCCGGAATCACAACGACCCGGAACCGAATACCGCCAAGCTGATCACCTGCCTGAAGAAAAGACCCCTGCTATGTACTCATGAGCCACAACACCCCTGCCACCAATGCCGTCCCAACTCAAGTCCACATACAGTGCCTACAAGTAGTATTCAACCCCCTGCAGATTCAGCAGGTTTACATATTCGGAATTAACTTGGCATTGTGACATTTGGATTGTAGATCAGCCTGGAAGTGTGAAATGCACTGCAGCAAAAAAGAATGTTATTTCTTTTTTTATTTTTTTTTTTTAAATTGTGAAAAGTTTATTCAGAGGGTCATTTATTATTCAACCCCTCAAACCACAAGAATTCTGTTTGGTTCCCCTAAAGTATTAAGAAGTTTTTCAGGCACAAAGAACAATGAGCTTCACATGTTTGGATTAATTATCTCTTTTTCCAGCCTTTTCTGACTAATTAAGACCCTCCCCAAACTTGTGAACAGCACTCATACTTGGTCAACATAGGAAAGACAAAGGAGCATTCCAAGGCCATCAGAGACAAGATCGTGGAGGGTCACAAGGCTGGCAAGGGGTACAAAACCCTTTCCAAGGAGTTGGGCCTACCTGTCTCCACTGTTGGGAGCATCATCCAGAAGTGGAAGGCTTATGGAACTACTGTTAGCCTTTCACGGCCTGGACAGCCTTTGAAAGTTTCCACCCGTGCCGAGGCCAGGCTTGTCTGAAGAGTCAAGGCTAACACAAGGACAACAAGGAAGGAGCTCCGGGAAGATCTCATGGCAGTGGGGACATTGGTTTCAGTCAATACCATAAGTAACGTACTCCACCGCAATGGTATCCTTTCCAGACGAGCCCATAAGGTACCTTTACTTTCAAAGCGTCATGTCAAGGCTCGTCTACAGTTTGCTCATGATCACTTGGAGGACTCTGAGACAGACTGGTTCAAGGTTCTCTGGTCTGATGAGACCAAGATCGAGATCTTTGGTGCCAACCACACACGTGACGTTTGGAGACTGGATGGCACTGCATACGACCCCAAGAATACCATCCCTACAGTCAAGCATGGTGGTGGCAGCATCATGCTGTGGGGCTGTTTCTTAGCCAAGGGGCCTGGCCATGTGGTCCGCATCCATGGGAAGATGGATAGCACGGCCTACCTGGAGATTTTGGCCAAGAACCTCCACTCCTCCATCAAGGATCTTAAGATGGGTCGTCATTTCATCTTCCAACAAGACAACGACCCAAAGCACACAGCCAAGAAAACCAAGGCCTTGTTCAAGAGGGAAAAAATCAAGGTGTTGCAGTGGCCTAGTCAGTCTCCTGACCTTAACCCAATTGAAAACTTGTGGAAGGAGCTCAAGATTAAAGTCCTCATGAGACACCCAAAGAACCTAGATAACTTGGAGAAGATCTGCATGGAGGAGTGGGCCAAGATAACTCCAGAGACCTGTGCCGGCCTGATCAGGTCTTATAAAAGACGATTATTAGCTGTAATTGCAAACAAGGGTTATTCCACAAAATATTAAACCTAGGGGTTGAATAATAATTGACCCACACTTTTATGTTGAAAATTTATTAAAATTTAACTGAGCAACAAAACTTGTTGGTTTGTAAAGATTTATGCATCTGTTAATAAATCCTGCTCTTGTTTGAAGTTTGCAAGCTCTAACTTATTTGCATCTTATCAAACCTGCTAAATCTGCAGGGGGTTGAATACTACTTGTAGGCACTGTACACCCTTCTGACCCCCACATACTGCTCAATGACCCCTAAAAAGGGGAGGACCCGCACAAGCCACACAACCACAATTATTCGTGTGCATTACCCGTGCACTTCGAACCCTAAATCACAACACTACTGCTGTCACCCTCTTACCAAAATGAGATGTGCTCCGCACCCATTCCCCGCTGAACTGCGGACTCGGCACTACTCACAAAATGAAAGAAAAGCGACCCCATGCTGCCCAAAGTCCAGGAAAACTCAGACACACACCACGTCTCCGAAACCCCAGACACCATAATTCCGGGCCAGCCATCAAAACATTGCACCCACCCGTTGCCCAATGCTTGTCCACCACTCAGCCGTCAAGCACCGCAAAACACCCCTGGACGGGGCCCTTCCCCAGACAATTACCTGGTCAATGCACACTGCACTAACTTACCCTTCCATGGCATATCACCAGCCCGCCATTAAGGAAAGTAATGTTATAGTTGCAACCTGCTCGCACACTACTTAAAGTACGCCCCCCCCCCCCGCAGCTGCATCACACAACAATCGTGTCACCATAATACCGGCCAGTCCTGACAAGTGCCCCTAACCGAATGAATGACATAGCCATGTAGTGCCGGGGGGGCTACACCACCGCGGGAGACCAGTCACACGGCATCGAAACAACATATCCTGCCTCATGCTCTATACAGAATCCCGACAAATGGCTCAACACCCGCCATCAGCTCTGGCCAGCTGGGTAAAAAAAAAACATTCGCCAACCGGACCCCCGAGACCAGTAAATCACACGCTGGGTCATCCAACTCAAATGTTGCACCATCCTTGCGCTAACACATCACCCTGGCCCCCACCGTCTGAGGGCGCCAGAAAGAAAAACACTCCAAGGAGAGCTGTATGCCCATAAGGCAAAGCAGGGCCAGCTGCACCAAAATAAACCTCCAAGCCCATCGTAAACGAGAACTGCTCACTCTTTAAAATAAACTCCTACGTAGCTTCTGTCGACGGCTGCAACAAATACCACCCAATACAGTCTGCCAACAGCCCAATCGGCAACCCTAAAGAACTGCAGTAAAACCCACTAGTCCGTACGTACAAAGGTTGTTACAACTGCCCCTGCGCAGCCACGACCAGAAAACTGCCGTAAGAACCCCATGTAACTGTGATCAGCAAAAACCCCCAAGTGGCACGTGAACCCACGTGTTCAATAAACAAATTCAACCCCCAAAACAGCAGCGCGTTATACCCGGGAACCTAATAACGACCTGCGACATGGCACAATATACTCGGTAACCTAATAATGACCAGCAACCTGCTTAGACGTAGGGCCCCAGGTGAATCAAACACGTTGACTTATCAAACACATGATCACCACAACTACACCCTGAGCAAGAAGAAACCCTTAGTAGTCCCAGGGTGGACCATGAGCAGAAAATAAGAACTCCACATCCCTAATACCAAATAATTCCCGACTGCCGCACAAAAGAAACCACGAGCCTCAACAACCAGACATTGAGCAACCAGAAAACCCCCAGCTCCACACAATATATATGTACCCCAAGAAATTGTAAACAAACACTGAAACCAAAGTACAGGAAAAGGCAACAAACGCCTGCTCAAACCAGGGTTATCATGCCACGCTTTTTTTTTTTTTAATTACATGATGCCAACTACTGTCCATTAATACACAGCTAGCCTGGAAACCAGATCCGGTAAAAGGTCAACTCCAAATCCCCCGAGGAGATGTCCTCCACCGCTGCCAGAAACACCGGTTCCCAAAAGATCTGCCATTCCAAGCATCTCGACCTCTCCTGAACTTCTGACCGCAACAACCATACCAGCCCCCACTGAACATAAAACCCTTAGTACATACACAGCCCCTATTGGAGAACCGGACCCGGACCGAGGCGTATAAAATTATAAAGCACACCGTAGTGAAAACTCCATCACCTTCCCCCTCACCTCGGACCAGCGATAGCACACACCCCACTGTAACGTTAAGGATTAACCCGCCAGGTGCATCCCCCCAAAAAGCTCACCACGTCAGCAGACTACCATTGAACCCTTATCAAATACTAGGGCGTCGTGATAATCCTCCAGCCAAAAGACCTCGTGACTATCACAATAAAACATGAAACCGCCATGAACATGGCTATCCACCACCGCTTTGCCACTCCGTATCACCACCTGAATTACTCGCAAGCTGCCATGAAATCACCACCATTAATACAAAATCACCCAAAGAATGCAAGCACAATCACCAACCAAAATAAAATGATGTCTTCCCTATAGATAGACCCACTATCATGAAAGCAAATTAGCATGAAAATAAAACCTCCCCTTACTCATGACGTGCACAGAAAGGTCTCCCAGACCGCAAAGCAACCCCTCCCTCACAACTTGAACGCTGCCACAGGGACCAGCTGTGCACCATTCCGAAACCCACTGACAAACACATTACCCCCTTAGTGCACCCAAAACCGTATATAGCAACACCCTTACCAACCAAGATAATCTAAGCATTAATAAAAGGTTGAAGTGAGCCTTACTTACTAGGCTGACTCCGCGGAATGCCACGGAACAGCCGTCACATGTTCTCCGCGTCGAGCACCGCAATCTTCTCCCTTTATCTACGCAGGCTGCAGCCCTCCTGGGCCGCAGCGCAAGCGCCCGGACTGACTATTCATCCGGGAACGCTTGCCAAAAGGTCACCGGCTCGGAGCCTCACACAAGGGGGGGAGGGGGGGCGCTCCAGCCGCAGGCAACGCAACTGTCCATCCGAGGACGCTTGGCAAAAGTCACCGGCTCGGAGCCACGACTGGGGGAGGTGCGCTCCAGCCGCTCAGCTGCCTGCGGGATCCGTAGCCAGAGTCGGATCCGCTACAATAGCCGCAGCACCTTCATCTTGCACCGGATGCCGGGGGCCCGTGACGGCAACGTCGGACCACGAGACCGCGCCACCCATGGTGTCACACCAAACCCCCGCTCCGCAGCCCGCCTGCACTGTTGAACATCATGTGCTGCCACCTGACTGCTGACCGGGCCCTACGCAGATGCGCAAGCCGCATTTTCCGGAATATCGTGTGGCCTCAACACCGGGGGGCACATAAATGCAACGCCTGACCCCATGACCACGCCGCGCGTCACGGGCCCGCGCCGCCCCAGTCGCTACAATTGAAATAGCGGGTGGGAGCAAGGCTGTCACCATCACCCGCACTGCTGGACGACTTCCGCTGTGTACTGCAATGATGCTGGCCAGGCCTCGCCCGGATGGGACGGCCGCACTTCCCTGATGCAGCCGGTCACATGACCACCTAACCGGGCCGTGTGACCATCATCCGAGCCGTCTCCTTCCAGTCCTCGCTGCTACCACTGGAGCCTATGCTCCTGCATAGGCACCGCTGCACTGTTGGAGGCTGCCGTAATGCTCCTCGGCCACTGCAACGTCCAGCGCTGACACATCTGGGTCAGGTGACACCGGCGCCAGCCCACGTGACCGCGACGCCGGGTCAGGGGAGCGCGCCGCCGGGCCAGGGGAGCACGGCGGGTCAGAGGGCATGCGACTGCGGCACCAGACCACGCGACCGCGACCCGGGTCATGTGGCCGCGCCGCCCACGCCACCCTGCTGGACCCCCACGCCGCAGCCGGGCATGTTGAGGCCAGAGCCTCGACTCTCCATCTGGACGCCGAACCGACCTCAGAGTCCCTTCCACTTCTGCCACGCCGTCCTGGATCCCTCCACCAACGCCGAAGGGAGTCTGCTGGGCTCCAATTCCCGGATGCCATCGGAACTCCGTCACCTCAGCCGCCCAGTCAACCTTCATCCAGCGCTGCAGCGTCTCCTGGAGCCGGCACTCTCCACGCCTCTCCGCCAGTCTCCCCAGGACAAGGGCCTTCTCCTCGGATCCTCCTGCATTCCCTGACGATTCCGGACGTCTGCCAGGTAAGGAATGACCATTCCCCCACCGTTCTACCCTATATATCCATCCCACAACTGACCACTCCCTACCCACTCACATGGCCCCATATCCCCCAAAGCTGCACCCCACACCTTTCCGCACAAAAGCACAACACCTTAACCCTTCACTACCCTTGGGCCTAGTATCCCTCCTCACTCATGTGCGTCCTCCCTGTAGCCCCTTTGGGGCAGGCGTCCGGGCTTGTATTCAAGCACATTCAAAAATACGCTATCCTTAACTGTCCCCAGGATGGCACCGGGGTAGGTAGCAAAGTCTTAGCTGATCCCTGATCTGTTCATCTTGGATCATTTTTAGAATTACTGCAAGCAAGGGTTACTCCAAGCGGAGTCTCCCTTTTTTCCAAAAACTAGGCCACACGGACACCCCTTCAGTGGCAGCACTTGTGCCCCAGTTGTAAACTTCATAGGTAGATTTGCATCAAGCACATTCAAAAATACGCCATCCTTAACTGTCCCCAGGATGGCGCAAAAGGAAGGT
This sequence comes from Anomaloglossus baeobatrachus, assembly GCF_048569485.1. Lineage (NCBI taxonomy): Eukaryota > Metazoa > Chordata > Amphibia > Anura > Aromobatidae > Anomaloglossus > Anomaloglossus baeobatrachus. The sequence goes on from NC_134353.1 coordinate 393,458,992, forward strand.
TGCAAAGTCTTTGCTGATCCCAGATTTGTTCATCTTGGACCATTTTTAGAAACACTGCAAGCAAGGGTTACTCCAAGCGAGTCTCCCTTTTTTCCAAAAATTGAGCCACACAGACACCCCTTCAGTGGCAGCACTTGGGCCCCAGTTGTACACTTCACAGGTACATTTGCATCAAGCACATTCAAAAATATGCCATTCTTAACTGTTCCCAGGATGGCACAGGGGTAGGTAGTAAAGTCTTTGCTGATCCCAGATCTGTTCATCTTGGATCATTTTTAGAAACACTGCAAGCAAGGGTTACTCCAAGCGAGTCTCCCTTTTTTCCAAAAATTGGGCCACACAGACACCCCTTCAGTGGCAGCACTATTGCCCCAGTTGTACACTTCACAGGTACATTTGCATCAAGCACATTCAAAAATACGCCATCCTTAACTGTCCCCGGGATGGCATCGGGGTAGGTAGCAAAGTCTTTGTTGAACCCAGATCTGTTCATCTTGGACCATTTTTAGAAACACTGCAAGCAAGGGTTACTCCAAGTGGAGTCTCCCTTTTTTCCAAAAATTGGGCCACACAGACACCACTTCAGTGGCAGCACTTGTGCCCCAGTTGTACACTTAACAGGTAGATTTGCATCAAGCACATTCAAAAATACGCCATCCTTAACTATCCCCAGGATGGCACCGGGGTAGGTAGTAAAGTCTTTGCTGATCCCAGATCTGTTCATCTTGGATCATTTTTAGAAACACTGCAAGCAAGGGTTACTCCAAGCGAGTCTCCCTTTTTTCCAAAAATTGGGCCACACAGACTCCCCTTCAGTGGCAGCACTTGTGCCCCAATTGTACACATCACAGGTAAATTTGCATCAAGCACATTCAAAAATACGCCATCCTTAACTGTCCCCAGGATGGCACCGGGGTAGGTAGCAAAGTCTTTGCTGATCGTAGATCTGTTCATCTTGGATCATTTTTAGAAACACTGCAAGCAAGGGTTACTCCAAACAACGTCTCCCTTTTTTCCAAAAATTGGGCCACACAGACACCGCTTCAGTGGCTGCACTTTTGCCCCAACATACACTTCACAGGTACATTTGCATCAAGCACATTCAAAAATACGCCATCCTTAACTGTCCCCGGGATGGCTTCGGGGTAGGTAGCAAAGTCTTTGTTGATCCCAGATCTGTTCATCTTGGACCATTTTTAGAAACACTGCAAGCAAGGGTTACTCCAAGTGGAGTCTCCCTTTTTTCCAAAAATTGGGCCACACAGACACCCCTTCAGTGGCAGCACTTGTGCCCCAGTTGTACACTTCACAGGTAAATTTGCATCAAGCACATTCAAACATATGCCATCCTTAACCGTCCCCAGGATGGCACTGGGGTAGGTAGCAAAGTCTTTGCTGATTCTAGATCTGTTCATCTTGGATCATTTTTAGAAACACTGCAAGCTAGGGTTACTCCATGCGGAGTCTCCCTTTTTTCCAAAAACTGGGCCACACAGACACCCCTTCAGTGGCAGCACGTGTGCCCCAGTTGTACACTTCACAGGTACATTTGCATCAAGCACATTCAAAAATACGCCATCCTTAACTGTCCCCAGGATGGCACTGGGGTAGGTAGCAAAGTCTTGCTGATCCCAGATCTGTTCATCTTGGATCATTTTTGGAAACACTGCAAGCAAGGGTTACTCCATGCGGAGTCTCCCTTTTTTCCAAAAACTGGGCCACACAGACACCCCTTCAGTGGCAGCACTTGTGCCCCAGTTGTACACTTCACAGGTACATTTGCATCAAGCACATTCAAAAATACGCCATCCTTAACTGTCCCCAGGATGGCACCGGAGTAGGTAGCAAAGACTTTGCTGATCCCAGATCTGTTCATCTTGGACCATTTTTAGAAACACTGCAAGCAAGGGTTACTCCAAGCGGAGTCTCCCTTTTTTCAAAAAATTGGGCCACACAGACACTCATTCAGTGGCAGCACTTGTGCCCCACTTGTACACTTCACAGGTAGATTTGCATGAAGCACATTCAAAAATACGCCATCCTTAACTGTCCCCAGGATGGCACCGGAGTAGGTAGCAAAGTCTTTGTTGATCCCAGATCTGTTCTTCTTGGACCATTTTTAGAAACACTGCAAGCAAGGGTTACTCCAAGCGGAGTCTCCTTTTTTTCCACATTGGGCCACACAGACACCCTTTCAGTGGCAGCACTTATGCCCCAGTTGTACACTTCACAGGTACATTTGCATGAGGCACATTCAAAAATACGCCATCCTTAACTGTCCCCAGGATGGCACCGGGGTAGGTAGCAAAGTCTTTGCTGATCCCAGATCTGTACATCTTGGATCATTTTTAGAAATACTGCAAGCAAGGGTTACTCCAAGCGGAGTCTCCCTTTTTTTCCAAAAATTGGGCCACACAGACACTCATTTAGTGGCAGCACTTGTGCCTCAGTTGTACACTTCACAGGTAGATTTGCATGAAGCACATTCAAAAATACGCCATCCTTAACTGTCCCCAGGATGGCACTGGGGTAGGTAGCAAAGTCTTTGCTGATCCCAGATCTGTTCATCTTGGACCATTTTTAGTAACACTGCAAGCAAGGGTTACTCCATGCGGAGTCTCCTTTTTTTCCACATTGGGCCACACAGACACCCCTTCAGTGGCAGCATTTGTGCCCCAGTTGTACACTTCACAGGTAAATTTGCATGAGGCACATTCAAAAATACACCATCCGTAACTGTCCCCAGGATGGCACCGGGGTAGGTAGCAAAGTCTTTGCTGATCGTAGATCTGTTCATCTTGGATCATTTTTAGAAACACTGCAAGCAAGGGTTACTCCAAACAAAGTCTCCCTTTTTTCCAAAAATTGGGCCACACAGACACCGCTTCAGTGGCAGCACTTTTGCCCCAACATACACTTCACAGGTACATTTGCATCAAGCACATTCAAAAATACGCCATCCTTAACTGTCCCCGGGATGGCTTCGGGGTAGGTAGCAAAGTCTTTGTTGATCCCAGATCTGTTCATCTTGGACCATTTTTAGAAACACTGCAAGCAAGGGTTACTCCAAGTGGAGTCTCCCTTTTTTCCAAAAATTGGGCCACACAGACACCCCTTCAGTGGCAGCACTTGTGCCCCAGTTGTACACTTCACAGGTAAATTTGCATCAAGCACATTCAAACATATGCCATCCTTAACCGTCCCCAGGATGGCACTGGGGTAGGTAGCAAAGTCTTTGCTGATTCTAGATCTGTTCATCTTGGATCATTTTTAGAAACACTGCAAGCTAGGGTTACTCCAAGCGGAGTCTCCCTTTTTTCCAAAATTTGGGCCACACAGACACTCATTCAGTGGCAGCACTTGTGCCCCAGTTGTACACTTCACAGGTAGATTTGCATCAAGCACATTCAAAAATACGCCATCCTTAACTGTCCCCAGGATGGCACCGGGGTAGGTAGCAAAGTCTTTGCTGATCCCAGATCTGTACATATTGGTTCATTTTTAGAAATACTGCAAGCTAGGGTTACTCCATGCGGAGTCTCCCTTTTTTCCAAAAACTGGGCCACACAGACACCCCTTCAGTGGCAGCACGTGTGCCCCAGTTGTACACTTCACAGGTACATTTGCATCAAGCACATTCAAAAATACGCCATCCTTAACTGTCCCCAGGATGGCACTGGGGTAGGTAGCAAAGTCTTGCTGATCCCAGATCTGTTCATCTTGGATCATTTTTGGAAACACTGCAAGCAAGGGTTACTCCATGCGGAGTCTCCCTTTTTTCCAAAAACTGGGCCACACAGACACCCCTTCAGTGGCAGCACTTGTGCCCCAGTTGTACACTTCACAGGTACATTTGCATCAAGCACATTCAAAAATACGCCATCCTTAACTGTCCCCAGGATGGCACCGGAGTAGGTAGCAAAGACTTTGCTGATCCCAGATCTGTTCATCTTGGACCATTTTTAGAAACACTGCAAGCAAGGGTTACTCCAAGCGGAGTCTCCCTTTTTTCAAAAAATTGGGCCACACAGACACTCATTCAGTGGCAGCACTTGTGCCCCACTTGTACACTTCACAGGTAGATTTGCATGAAGCACATTCAAAAATACGCCATCCTTAACTGTCCCCAGGATGGCACCGGAGTAGGTAGCAAAGTCTTTGTTGATCCCAGATCTGTTCTTCTTGGACCATTTTTAGAAACACTGCAAGCAAGGGTTACTCCAAGCCAGGGCTGTATTTTGCCTTCATGCTGCCCTAGGCACTTTAAGTGGTCGCGCCCCTTAGTGACAACGTAAAACTGAGTTTTCGCACACGACATCTGTTTAAGGCAGATCTACTCTGTAAAACACTTTAAAAAGTATCAATAAGAAACTAACCCCCCCTCCCCCCAATGGGAATCACCACAGGCACATCAAAACATAGCATGAGTATAAAATATTCCCACCACACCGTCCCCACTTATATACTGTGACTGTGACACTGCCCCTAATAAACACCACTCTGCCCTCCCTTATAAACTACTGTATATCCACCACACCTTCCTCGATTATGAAATATGATCTGTACATTGTGAGGAGGGAGCAGCATGATGTGAGGACAATGCCCCATGCATGCTGCCCCCTCCTCACAATGTCCCATGCATGCTGCCCCCTCCTCACAATGTCCCATGCATGCTGCCCCCTCCTCACAATGTCCCATGCATGCTGCCTCCTCCTCACAATGTCCCATGCATGCTGCCCCCTCCTCACAATGTCCCATGCATGCTGCCCCCTCCTCACAATGTCCCATGCATGCTGCTCCCTCCTCACAATGTTCCATGCATGCTGCCCCCTCTTCACAATGTCCCATGCATGCTGCTCCCTCCTCACAATGTCCCATGCATACTGCCCCCTCCTCACAATGTCCCATGCATGCTGCCCCCTCCTCACAATGTCCCATGCATGCTGCTCCCTCCTCACAATGTCTCATGCATGCTGCTCCCGCCTCACAATGTCCCATGCATGCTGCCCCCTCCTCACAATGTCCCTTGCATGCTGCCCCCTCCTCACAATGTCCCATGCATGCTGCTCTCTCCTCACAATGTCCCATGCATGCTGCCCCCTCTTTACAATGTCCGATGCATGCTGCCCCCTCTTCACAATGTCCCATGCATGCTGCTCCCTCCTCACAATGTCCCATGCATGCTGCCCCCTCCTCACAATGTCCCATGCATGCTGCTCTCTCCTCACAATGTCCCACGCATGCTGCCCCCTCTTCACAATGTCCCATGCATGCTGCTCCCTCCTCACAATGTCCCATGCATGCTGCCCCCTCCTCACAATGTCCCATGCATGCTGCTCCCTCCTCACAATGTCCCATGCATGCTGCTCCCTCCTCACAATGTCTCATGCATGCTGCTCCCTCCTCACAATGTCTCATGTATGCTGCTCCCGCCTCACAATGTCCCATGCATGCTGCTCCCTCCTCACAGTGCCCCATGCATGCTGCCCCCTCCTCACAGTGTCCCATGCATGCTGCCCCCTCCTCACAGTGTCCCATGCATGCTGCCCCCTCCTCAGTGTCCCATGCATGCTGCCCCCTTTTCACAATGTCCCATGCATGCTGTCCCTCTCCATGAGCTCCTAATGCTGCCTTCCTCTTTTCCATAATGAGACCTTCATGTTGCCCCACTCATGCTAAGACCACACACTAACGCTTATGCTGAGACCCCCCCACACACACTACCCCACTCTTGATATTGACTCCCCTACATTGCTCCACTCCATACTGATCCCACACATGCTGCCCCTTCTTCACAATGAGCTCCCAATGCTGCCCCCTCTTATTCTGTGTCCTTACACTCCCCCCACCCAATCGATTTTGTCATTGCACTATCCCTCATCCCTTGTCCTCTGTCTCTAGCATTAGCCCCTCTCTCCCACTCCCCCAGCATCAGCCTCTCTCCCCCAGCATCAGCCTCTATCTTCCCTCAGCATCAGCCTCTCTCCCCGTCTCAGCCTTTGCCTCCCCCCAGCCTCAGCCTCCCTCCAGCCTCCCTCCAGTCTCAGCCTCAGCCTCCCTCAAGTCTCAGCCTCAGCCTCCCTCCAGTCTCAGCCTCAGCCTCCCTACAGCCTCCCCCCAGTCTCGGCCTCAGTCTCCCTCCAGCCTCCCCCCAGTCTCAGCCTCCCTCCAGTCTCAGCTTCTGCCTCCCTCCAGCCTCCCCCCAGTCTCTGCCTCTGCCTCCCTCCAGCCTCCCCCCAGTCTCTGCCTCCCTCCAGCCTCCCCCCAGTCTCTGCCTCTGCCTCCCTCCAACCTCCCCCCAGTCTCAGCCTCTGCCTCTCTCCAGCCTCCCCCCAGTCTTAGCCTCTGCCTCCCTCCAGCCTCCCCCCAGTCTCTGCCTCTGCCTCCCTCCAGCCTCCCCCAGTCTCAGCCTCTGCCTCCCTCCAGCCTCCCCACAGTCTCAGCCTCTGCCTCTCTCCAGTCTCAGCCTCTGCCTCCCTACAGCCTCCCCCCAGTCTCAGCCTCTGCCTCCCTCCAGCCTCCCCCCAGTCTCAGCCTCTGCCTCCCTCCAGCCTCCCCCCAGTCTCAGCCTCTGCCTCCCTCCAGCCTCCCCCCAGTCTCAGCCTCTGCCTCCCTCCAGTCTCAGCCTCTGCCTCCCTCCAGCCTCCCCCCAGTCTCAGCCTCTGCCTCCCTCCAGCCTCCCCCCAGTCTCAGCCTCCCTCTAGTCTCAGCTTCTGCCTCCCTCCAGCCTCCCCCCAGTCTCAGCCTCCCTCCAGCCTCCCCCCAGTCTCAGCCTCCCTCCAGCCTCCCCCCAGTCTCAGCCTCCCTCCAGCCTCCCCTCAGTCCCAGCCTCTGCCTCCCTCCAGCCTCCCCCAAGTCTCAGCCTCTGCCTCCCTCCAGATTCCCCCCAGTCTCTGCCTCTGCCTCCCTCCAACCTCCCCCCAGTCTCTGCCTCTGCCTCCCTCCAGCCTCCCCCCAGTCTCTGCCTCTTCCTCCCTCCAGCCTCCCCCCAGTCTCTGCCTCTGCCTCCCTCCAGCCTCCCCCCAGTCTCTGCCTCTGCCTCCCTCCAGCCTCCCCCCAGTCTCTGCCTCTGCCTCCATCCAGCCTCCCCCCAGTCTCTGCCTCTGCCTCCCTCCAGCCTCCCCCCAGTCTCTGCCTCTGCCTCCCTCCAGCCTCCCCCCAGTCTCTGCCTCTGCCTCCCTCCAGCCTCCCCCCAGTCTCTGCCTCTGCCTTCCTCCAGCCTCCCTCCCAGTCTCTGCCTCTGCCTCCCTCCAGCCTTCCCCCAGTCTCTGCCTCTGCCTTCCTCCAGCCTCCCCCAGTCTCTGCCTCTGCCTCCCTCCAGCCTCCCCCCAGTCTCAGCCTCTGCCTCCCTCCAGCCTCCCCCCAGTCTCAGCCTCTGCCTCCCTCCAGCCTCCCCCCAGTCTCAGCCTCTGCCTCCCTCCAGCCTCCCCCCAGTCTCAGCCTCTGCCTCCCTCCAGCCTCCCCCCAGTCTCTGCCTCTGCCTCCCTCCAGCCTCCCCCCAGTCTCAGCCTCTGCCTCTCTCCAGCCTCCCCCCAGTCTCAGCCTCTGCCTCCCTCCAGCCTCCCCCCAGTCTCTGCCTCTGCCTCCCTCCAGCCTCCCCCCAGTCTCTGCCTCTGCCTCCCTCCAGCCTCCTCCCAGTCTCAGCCTCTGCCTCCCTCCAGTCTCCCCCCAGTCTCAGCCTCTGCCTCTCTCCAGTCTCAGCCTCTGCCTCCCTCCAGCCTCCCCCCAGTCTCAGCCTCTGCCTCCCTCCAGTCTCAGCCTCTGCCTCCCTCCAGCCACCCCCCAGTCTCAGCCTCTGCCTCCCTCCAGCCTCCCCCCAGTCTCAGCCTCTGCCTCCCTCCAGCCTCCCCCCAGTCTCAGCCTCTGCCTCTCTCCAGTCTCAGCCTCTGCCTCCCTCCAGCCTCCCCCAGTCTCAGCCTCTGCCTCCCTCCAGTCTCAGCCTCTGCCTCCCTCCAGCCTCCCCCCAGTCTCAGCCTCTGCCTCCCTCCAGCCTCCCCCCAGTCTCAGTCTCTGCCTCCCTCCAGCCTCCCCCAAGTCTCAGCCTCTGCCTCCCTCCAGCCTCCCCCCAGTCTCAGCCTCTGCCTCCCTCCAGCCTACCCCCAGTCTCAGCCTCTGCCTCCCTCCAGTATCAGCCTTTGCCGCCTCCCCCCCCCGCATGTGCAGATCTCTGGTCTGCATTAGAGACACTCCCACGCTCCTTATGAATCCACTTACCTGCTCCAGTGCCCGCCACCATCTTCCTGTCTCACGTGAGTATCCTCTTCTGACACCAGCTTCCATCACGGCGTCATCCGCGGCGTCCTGCTGTGAGCTCTGCATGTGACGTCCACACAGCAGTGGACGCAGCACAGAGGAAGGAGCTGATTGGCGCGCGCCTGTGACCCCGGAAGTGCAGGCGCCGGCAGTTCCGGGGTGAATCAGCTCCCTGTGCTCGGCAGCCACAAAAAAAAAATGTAAAAAAAAAAAAAAAAAAAAATTTTTTTTTTTTTTTTTTTTGCTGCCAGAAGGTGCCGCCCCTCACAATCTGCCGCCCTAGGCACCGGACCACGGGTGCCTAATGGTAAATACGGCCCTGCTCCAAGCGGAGTCTCCTTTTTTTCCACATTGGGCCACACAGACACCCCTTCAGTGGCAGCACTTATGCCCCAGTTGTACACTTCACAGGTACATTTGCATGAGGCACATTCAAAAATACGCCATCCTTAACTGTCCCCAGGATGGCACCGGGGTAGGTAGCAAAGTCTTTGCTGATCCCAGATCTGTACATCTTGGATCATTTTTAGAAATACTGCAAGCAAGGGTTACTCCAAGCGGAGTCTCCCTTTTTTTCAAAAATTGGGCCACACAGACACTCATTTAGTGGCAGCACTTGTGCCTCAGTTGTACACTTCACAGGTAGATTTGCATCAAGCACATTCAAAAATACGCCATCCTTAACTGTCCCCAGGATAGCACCGGAGTAGGTAGCAAAGTCTTTGCTGATCCCAGATCTGTTCATCTTGGACCATTTTTAGTAACACTGCAAGCAAGGGTTACTCCAAGCGGAGTCTCCTTTTTTTCCACATTGGGCCACACAGACACCCCTTCAGTGGCAGCACTTGTGCCCCAGTTGTACACTTCACAGGTACATTTGCATGAGGCACATTCAAAAATACACCATCCGTAACTGCTACCTACCCCGGTGCCATCCTGGAGACAGTTACGGATGGTGTATTTTTGAATGTGCCTCATGCAAATGTACCTGTGAAGTGTACAACTGGGGCACAAGTGCTGCCACTGAAGGGGTGTCTGTGTGGCCCTGTTTTTGGAAAAAAGGGAGACTCCGCTTGGAGTAACCCTTGCTTGCAGTATTTCTAAAAATGATCCAAGACGTACAGATCTGGGATCAGCAAAGACTTTGCTACCTACCCCGGTGCCATCCTGGAGACAAAGTCTTTGCTGATCCCAGATCTGTACATCTTGGATCATTTTTAGAAATACTGCAAGCAAGGGTTACTCCAAGCGGAGTCTCCCTTTTTTCCAAAAATTGGGCCACACAAACACCCCTTCAGTGGCAGCACTTGTGCCCCAGTTTTACACTTCACAGGTACATTTGCATCAAGCACATTCAAAAATACACCATTCTTATCCGTACGCAGGATGGAACTGGGGTAGGTAGCAAAGTCTTTGCTGATCCCAGATCTGTTCATCTTGGATCATTTTTAGAAACACTGCAAGCAAGGGTTACTCCATGCGGAGTCTCCCTTTTTTCCAAAAACAGGGCCACACAGACACCCCTTCAGTGGCAGCACTTGTGCCCCAGTTGTACACTTCACAGGTACATTTGCATCAAGCACATTCAAAAATACGCCATCCTTATCCGTCCCCAGGATGGCACTGGGGTAGGTGGCAAAGTCTTTGCTGATCCCAGATCTGTACATCATGGTTCATTTTTAGAAATACTGCAAGCAAGGGTTACTCCAAGCGGAGTCTCTCTTTTTTCCAAAAATTGGGCCACACAGACACCCCTTCAGTGGCAGCACTTGTGCCCCAGTTGTACACTTCACAGGTACATTTGCATCAAGCACATTCAAAAATACGCCATCCTTATCCGTCCCCAGGATGGCACTGGGGTAGGTGGCAAAGTCTTTGCTGATCCCAGATCTGTTCATCTTGGACCATTTTTAGAAACACTGCAAGCAAGGGTTACTCCAAGCGGAGTCTCCTTTTTTTCCACATTGGGCCACACAGACACCCCTTCAGTGGCAGCACTTGTGCCCCAGTTGTACACTTCACAGGTACATTTGCATGAGGCACATTCAAAAATACGCCATCCTTAACTGTCCCCAGGATGGCACCAGGGTAGGTAGCAAAGTCTTTGCTGATCCCAGATCTGTACATCTTGGATCATTTTTAGAAACACTGCAAGCAAGGGTTACTCCAAGCGGAGTCTCCCTTTTTTCCAAAAATTGGGCCACACAGACATCCCTTCAGTGGCAGCATTTGTGCCCCAGTTGTGTACTTCACAGGTAGATTTGCATCAAGCACATTCAAAAATACGCCATCCTTAACTGTCCCCAGGATGGCACCGGGGTAGATAGCAAAGTCTTTGCTGATCCAAGATCTGTTCATCTTGGATCATTTTTAGAAACACTTCAAGCAAGGGTTGCTCCAAGCGGAGTCTCCCTTTTTTTCCAAAAATTGGGCCACACAGACACCCCTTCAGTGGCCAGGCCTCGCCAGGATGGAACGGCCGCACTTCCCTGATGCAGCCGGTCACATGACCACCTAACCGGGCCGTGTGACCATCATCCGAGCCGTCTCCTTCCAGTCCTCGCTGCTACCACTGGAGCCTATGCTCCTGCATAGGCACCGCTGCATTGTTGGAGGCTGCCGTAATGCTCCTCGGCCACTGCAACGTCCAGCGCTGACACATCTGGGTCAGGTGACACCGGCGCCAGCCCACGTGACCGCAACGCCGGCCCACGTGACCGAGGCGCTGGGTCAGGGGAGCGCGCCGCCGGGCCAGGGGAGCGCGCCGGGTCAGAGGGCATGCGACTGCGGCACCAGACCATGCGACCGCGACCAGGGTCATGTGGCCGCGCCGCCCACGCCACCCTGCTGGACCCCCACGCCACAGCCGGGCATGTTGAGGCCAGAGCCTCGACTCACCATCTGGACGCCGAACCGACCTCATAGTCCCTTCC